>NC_048308.1:64374984-64437719 GCF_013100865.1 Trachemys scripta elegans | reverse complement strand
ACTTCTTATCAACCTGTCTGTACTGGGCTAGCTTGATTATCACTTCAAAAGTTTTTTTTCTCTTACTTAATTGGCCTCTCAGAGTTGGTAAGACAACTCCCACCTGTTCATGCTCTCTGTATGTGTGTATATATATATCCTCAATATATGTTCCATTCTATATGCATCCGAAGAAGTGGGCTGTAGTCCACGAAAGCTTATGCGCTAATAAATCTGTTAGTCTCTAAGGTGCCACAAGTACTCCTGTTCTTTTTGCGGATACAGACTAACACGGCTGCTACTCTGAAACCTTTAAAAAAAGGTAAATTTTATTAAAAAAGAAAGAAACACATCTAAAAACTCAGGCTTTAGGGATTGAACACCAAAAATAACTTTCTTGGGGTTTAGCTTAAAGCAAAACAAAAGTACCTGGGTTAGCACAGAGGAATCCACAAACCAAAACAACCAAAAAGGTTCCTAATCGCATCTGTCTTAACTTTTCCTGTGTTACTTACATATCTGGGGTTCCAAATGAGAAGTTTCTAGGTATGATGCTAATGATTTCCCATACCTGGCTTAAAGCTTACAGCTTGTTGCTGCCTTCCCCTCGCTCCAGCCCAGGAGACAAAGAAAAAAACCCCACACCCAGCAGTTTTTCCAATTTGAACCCTCCCTATTGGTTCCCTGGTCAGGTGCCAACTCAGGTAAAGCTTCACTTAACCCTTTACAGGTAAGGCAATTAGGATACAGCTGCTAAGGAGGATTCTATAGCTACTGCGTGGCTGGGTGTCCATAAAAGGAATCTACCCCCCCCCCCATTTATCACGGGACCAGATTCTGCCATCTTTAATTTCATTAATTAACATTAGTAGGACTGTTGTAAGCAAGACTCGAGAAGTAATTCTTCCACTCTACTCAGCACTGAAGGCCTCAACTGGAATACTGTATCCAGATCTGGGCACCATACTTGGGGAAAAATGTGGACAAATTGGAAAAAGTCCAAAGGAGAGCAACAAAATTGATTAAAGGTCTAGAAAATATGACCTGTGAGGAAATATTGAAAAAACTGGATTTGTTTAGTCTGGAGAAAAGAATACTGAGGGGGGACATAAATCTTCAAATACCTAAAACATTGTTATAAAGAGAAGGGTGATAAATTGTTCTCCTTAACCCCGGAGGACAAGACAAGATATAATGGGGTTAAATTGCAGCAATTGAGATTTAGGTTAGACATTAGGAATAACTTCCTAACTGTAAGGGTTGTGAAGCACTGTAACAAGTTACCTAGGGAGCTTGTGGAATCTCTGTCATTGGAGGTTGTTAAGAACAGGTTAGACAAACACCTATTACAGATGATCTAGATAATATTTAATCCTACCTTAGTGCAGGGGACTGGACTAGATGACCTATCAAGGTGCCTTCCAGTCCTACATTTCTGAGATTCTATGATTAAGTAGTACCTTACTTCATGAGTAGCCCTTACCTTATTGGGACTCCTTGCCAAGAAAGGTTAATACTCCACATGAATAAAGGATGACAGCATCTGGTGTCACCAAAATTGAGACAGGTTAGTTACTAGGAAGTTCATGAATTTCAGGCTGTGCATCAGATCAGAACACTTATCCTTCACCCATACTTTTCTTTCTCCTGAAGCCTAATCTACACACAAGAAATGTTCATTGATATGGATAAATTGATTTAGAGAGACGAGATCAATGAGGTAATATTTTTTATTGGACCAATATCTGGTGGTGAGAGAGACAAGCTTTTGAGCTACACAGCGCTGTTCTGGGAAAGGTACTTCAAGTGTCACAGCTAAATATAAGATTAAATGGATTGTTTAGCATAAGTAGTTAGTATATATTCTAATGGTCCCCATTGTTATACCAATAAAAACTAGCAGGATCTTATTAAAGGGGACAAGATAAAGATGCCACATTTATTGTGATAACAATTTGATTTATGACCAATAACTAATATCTTAATCCTTATACACACACATTATACCTAATACCTACACACACACACACACACACACACACACATTCACACACACACATATCCATCAGATGTTCTGCAGCTGCTGCATAGTTACCAGTCCTGCTTGAGTCTGTGGCTTGAGTTTGCAGCTTGGGTTCGTAGCTTGTGGCGGTTAACTGGCCAGGAAAGCCGGGCACAAGGACGAGCTGGGTCTCTGTTGGGCATGCACCGATGCCCTTCCATGTTGGCAGCAGAATGTTACCCTCCTCCAAAGTTTTCCATCTCACCCATCCTTTTTGTAGGCTTTAGTTTGAATCCAGAGTCTATAGGTCTTGCTGTGTCACGCTGCCTCTGGGTTTGGTGATTGATCACCTGTCAATTGCAGACATGACTTTCAGCCTGGGACCGGGCTTTGATCTTCCTTCTATTGTACCTTTTCTTTTTAGGGTGGATTCTTCTTACTTTGTTAGGGCTCTTGTCTGCATCTTCAGCCGTTGGTGTTTGAACTCTATTTAATCAGGACAGGCTGGGGCTGGAGGTTGATTCCATCATCCATACATACCTCATTCACACATCTAAACTAAACTAATAAGGTTACAGCAGGGTTTGCAAAAATGAAGGTTGCAGCAAGCCCTTACAAAATGGAGTAAGCGTTTTAAAATGGGGTTTGAATTACAATATGGCAAACAGAGTATAATGGATGGCAAACAATGAACAGAAGTTACACTGTAGGCAAGTGTAATAAATGGTGAACAGAAGTTACAATACTGAAACAGTGCAAGTCTCAGTGATTTAATCAGGAATTGGATTGATAGTGAAACTTACAAAGGCAGCTGACTGAACAGCTATGGCTCTTAACAAGCATCTTAACTGTTAATTAGCCAGTTATTGGGGTAACCGGTTTTATGAATGAATATTGTTTCATTCATAAAACTTTACTTATGAAGTTACATTAATAAAGTAAACAATTAAAAACAATTTCATTTATCAGTCCTACACCATTCAAGGTGAAGTGGCCCATTAACACTCCTGTAAGGCAAAATGGGGGAGGAGGGTTACTGGATTACAGGTTGTTGTAATAAACCATAAATCCAGTGTCTCTATTAAGACCATGATTTTTAGTGTCAAGCAAAGTTATGAATTGAAGCTCCCAGACTCGTCTTCTGAAAGTGTTGTCTAAGTTTCCTTTGAGGATGGGGACTGAGAGGTCAGCTATAGAGTGATCACTTTGTACTGACATAGCTTGATTATGTAATCATAGTTATTATTAGTATTATGCTTGCACCAATATAACTAAATTGATTTAGTTATACCAGTACAAGCTCTGAACGTAAACAAAGTACACCAGGATGATGTGAAGCTTATGTTGATTTAACATTATTATCATTTGTAAGTAAATGCTACAACCAAGATTGGCCCCCTTTGCACTAGACATAGTGAAAATCAGTCCCTGTCACAAAGAACTTACAACTGGACAGACAAGACAAAGGGTGGGGCAGGAAACAGAGAGATCATGAGTTGATCCAGGTCATTCAGCAGGTTGTGGCAGAGCCCGGATTAGAACCAAGTCTCCTGACCCTCAATCAGTGCCTTAGCCAATAATTATATTTGGTAAATTGAAATAAGTCTCACCTTGCACTGCTACAGCACAACTGTGCTAGGGTTTGCCCCAGTGAAACTTAATCAATCTAATTATGCTGGTGCACATTTCTTGTACATAGTCAAGGCCAGAGTTGTGGATTAGCCCTTCTTTCAGTTTGATAAATAACTGTTCAGAAAGGATCAAATCCCACACAGTTTTTATATTGTGGATGACTATTTGCTTGAAAAAATGGGAACCTGTTTTAGTTTCATTTAGTAAAAACTAACAGTTTATACTATGGACAGTTTGTACTTCTTAAAAGCATCTTGATATTCAATTTTCTAAATAAAGCATGCATTTATTATAGCACAAAACAATCATTGCAAATATACTTGCTCGATTAAACAAATCTGGTACACAAGAGTTATGTTAGATTAGTAAAGTGTTTCATTTTACAGTCAGCAAAACGTCTTCTTGTCACTGAATTTTATATAACCAATTCAGATTATGTTATTTTAAAAGGCATGACTGAAACGCTAAACTGCTAACAATACCTCTTCCAAATAATTATGAAAACTTATTTCCAAATAATCAAATCTACAATCAGTGTCCTTAGTAAATATGTTGAGTGACTTTATCAATGCTTTTTTGTAATGCCCTGTCCCACTATACCTTTTGACTGTGATCATGTCACCTGTTCTATCCATGCTCACATTAATGGGATACAAATGACACAGCAACTTAATAGCTATTTGACATATCCTCATCTACCATGCTGTCTAGCTATGTAAAATTGTTTTGCAACAATCTGGGTAGCTGTCCAATATTTATTATTTATATTATAGTAGTGCCCAGAAGCCCCAGCGGACATCAGCGCCCGGTTGTGCTGGGCAAAGCCTGAACTCTAAATAGACAAGGCAGACTAAGAATGGGAAGGGAAACAGAGGCATTGAGAGTTGAAATGAGAGGCAAAAGGCATACTTGGAAAATTGGAAGTCAAATCCTGTTGAGAAAAATCGAAAGGAGCATAAACTCTGGCAAATCAAGTGTAAAAGTATAATAAGGCAGTCCAAAAACGAGTTTGCAGAGCACCTAACAAAAGATTGAAAATCTAACAGCAAATTTTTTTTAAGTACATTAGAAGTAGGAAGCTTGGCAAACAATCGGTGAGGTCACTGGATGATTGAGGTTCTGAAGGAAGACTCAAGGAAGACAAGGCTGTTGCAGAGAAGCTAAGTGAGTTCTTTGCATCGGTCTTCACTACAGAGGATGTGAGGAAGATTCCCACACTTTAGCCATTCTTTTTAGGTGACAAATCTGAGGAACTGTCCCAGACTGAGGTGTCAGTAGAGGAGGTTTTGGAACAAATTGATAAATTAGACAGTAATAAGTCACCAGGACTAGATAGTATTCACCCAAGAGTTCTGAAGTAACTCAAATATGAAATTGCAGAACTACTAACTGTAGTATGTAACCTGTTGATTAAAATAGCCTCTGTACTAGATGCCTGGAGGATAGCTAATATGATTCCTATTTTTAAAAAAAGGCACCAGAGGCGATCCTGGCAATTACAGGATGGTAAGCCTAACTTCATTACCAGGAAAGTTGGTTTAAACTATAGTAAAAAAATAAAATTATCAGATGCTTAGATGAACATGATTTATTGGGGAAGAGTCAACACAGCTTTTGTAAAGGAAAATCATGCCTCAGAAATCTATTAGAATTGTTTGAGTGGGTCAACAAACCTATGGACATGGGTAATCCAGTTTATATAGTGTACTTGGACTTTCTGGGAGCCTTTGGCAGGGTCCCACATCAAAGGTTCTTAAGCAAATCAAGCTGTCATGGGATAAGAGGGAAGGTCCTCTCATGGATCAGTAATTAGTTAAAAAGATAGGAAGGGTAGGAATAATGGTCTCTTTTTACAGTGGAAAGAGGTAAATAGTGGAGTCCTCCAAGGATCTCTATTGGGACGTGTGCTGTTCAATACAGTCATAAATGATCTGGAAAAGGGGTTAAACAGTGATGTTGCGAAGTTTGCAGATGATACAAAATTACTCAAGATAGTGATAAATCCAAAATAAACCATGAAGAGTTGCAAAAGGATCTCCAAAATTAGGTGATAGGTCAACAAAATGGCAGATGAAATTCAGTGTTGATAAATGCAAAGTAATGCATATTAGAAAACATAATCCTACCTGCATATACAAAAAAGCTGTCAAAAAAGCTAACAGAATGTTAGGAACTTTTAGGAAAGGGATAGATATAAGAAAATATAATAATGCCCCTATATAAATCCATGGTAAGCCCACACTTGAATACTATGTGCAGTTCTGTTCTCCCCATCTCCAAAAAGATGTAGTAAAATTGGAAAAAAGTGCATAGAGGGGCAATTAAAATGATTAGGGGTATGGAATAGCTTCCATGAGAGGAGAGATTGAAAACACTGGGAGTGACGAAGGGGGTATATGATAGAGGTCAATAAAATTATGAATGGTGTGGAGAAAGTGAATCAGAAGTATTATTTACCCCTTCATGTAATACAAGAACAGGAGTTACCCAATGAAATTAATAGGCAGCAAGATTAAAATGAACAAAAGGAAGTACTTCTTCACATAAAGCACAGTCAACCTGTGGTGCTCATTGCTAGGGGATGTTGTGGAGGCCAAAAGTATAAATGAATTAAAAAAGAATGAGAAGTTCATGGGGAATAGGTCCATCAATGGCTAAAAGCCACAGTGGTCAGGGAGGCAACCCCATTGTCTAGATGTCTCTAAACCTCTGACTTCCAGAAGCCAGGACTGGAGGAAGGAGTGGATCATTCAATAATTGCCCTCGGCTATTCACTTGATCTGAAGCATCTGGCACTGACCACTGTTGGAAGACAGGATACTGGGCTAGATGGAACATTGGCGTGACACATTCTTATGTTCTTATGTTCACTTCTCTAGTTCATGCTGCAGGTCAGTGGCAGAACTCAAGTAGAATAGAACTCAAGTTTTTTGTATTCTGTTACTAGACCAGAGTGTCTAAGCATGGGATAGAATGCCAGAGGTCCTACACACTCTGACATCAGCAGCATGCAAGCTAGTGCATTCTGGTACTGTATGTTATACCAAACACACAGCTGGATGTAAAGAGGAGACGTCAACCCTGTTATGCAAACTTGGGTAGGGGGTCCTGTCCACAGGCAAAAAAAGCTCTGTACTGGGTGAGTCACAAGAAGCCAGTCGTGCCAAGGTAGGCCTCTGGCAAGAGAAAAACACTTTTCACGGACTGTGGTTTACTAACCAAATGTGTGGGATGAACCAAGTCATGTTCAGAACCAACCATGTCAGTGATTTATCAGAGCTCATTCAAAAGATGCAGTGTAAGCGGAGGCCATGTCCACAAAATTAATACGAGACCAGATTCTCATCCAGAAGAACGGTTAATTTTGTCAGTCCCCTTTGTTGAAATCTGTTGCAAAATGCTGAGGTTAAAAGTAATCTCAAAATGATGCAGGAGTATAGATTTATGTGTTTTACAATGTTTTTGCTTTGCATAGACTTTTGGCGTTGTCCAGAAAGCTAGTGGTCAACTGGGCAGTGAACTTTGAGATTTGTGTTAGGTGCTCCAACTAGGAGATAAGCAGCATCCTATGTCTGGTGGTTCCTCTGGCTTTTCAGTCCCAAACTAAGTTTCCAAGAGGTCACTAGAAGAAATTCTCATAGGGCAACTTTAAAAGCAAAACATGCCGGCTCTTCAAATTCAATTGTCAGATTCTGCAAAACAATTAAAGAAGTGAATTTGCACACAATTAATCCACAAACTGTGGTTGACAGACTATAACCAAATTACATATACATTAGCTATTATCCCATTCATTTTGCAATTATTTTGGTTGTTGCATATCAATGATACAGTTTGAAGTATGTTTATGAAAAGACTCACATGCTGTATAACTGAGGCATGAACACAGGTTATCTAACAATGGGTAAAAGTTTGACTGTTAGTATTGTGCCAGTGGGGTAACATATAAAGTTAACTTTTTTAGTAGTAGTATTTGTGCTAGGCACTGTACAAACTCATAATAAGAGAGAGTCCCTGTCTTGAGGAAATTACAATTCAATAGAAAATACGAAGAGTAGGAGAAGAAACAAAGACACGGAATGGAGAAGAGGTTTGTCCAGCATCACACAGCAAACTAATGCAGAACTGGTATTAAAACCCAACTCTCCAGAATTGCAGTCCAGTACCCTGGCTATTGTACTACACTATCTTACAGTTTTGCTATGTGATTTTGAGGTTGCTGGGTAGTCATAGTGTGTATATTGGGAAGCATCTGGATATTGCAAACTACAAAAGCAAGGCTGCTTTGTACTGTAACCTACTCTCCTCTTTTCTGGATTTAAATGTGGCCCCACTCATGTATTTTTCTGTTAATTAAAAGGAAATATCCACACAAGGAGTGCAGTATCTTGAATTTAAAAATCTATTAGTTGAAAGGAAGGTTAATCCATTTCAGTTACACAGTTCCAGATCAGTTTTTTAAATCCTTTTACTTTATCATACTTGAGTTTTTGTGCAGGTAGGATCAACTCTCCTGCCTAGCATATGGTAGTGATCCACCTTCCTCCTAATACAGACATGCAGTCTCTGAGTTCTGCGAAAGTATCAGCTCTTAATTCTATGGAACTACATCAGGACAGATCACAACCCTTAGGTTTTGTTTTTGTTTTTTAATTTCCAATTTCCTAAAAGTTCCCTCAGTTCCTCATGCAGCTCTAATAATCTGTATCTAGGATTAGCTAAATCTAGGATATTCCCTCAGTCTCTGACAATGGAAGCTTTATAACCTCTTTATGTAAATGAGAATGAGAGATTCTGAATGGTTATTAAACATTCTCTTTACGTTGTTGTTTATTTAGTCTTCTTGCTCATTTTCCATGGTGTTTCTTAGCATTTCCTGTGGAACTGAAGGGAAAGTGTATCTACTTCACTTATGCATAGGTTTAACAAACTTTTAACAGACACAGATAAAAGAAATGAAACTTAAATTATGCAAAAATAACATAAACATTCACAGGTGTTAAATCACGAATAAGCCCGTAGATGATTACCAAAGATTACTTTTTCACTGATACAGCAAAACTGCGTGAACCTTCATTTTGTAGGGAAGATCACTGAGGGGGTGAGGATCGGCCAACTTCATTGGCATCTGACATTTTCTAGCTCTGTGCACATCAATCAAAGACCAGGACACGGCACAGAGACTCTGTTAGTCTCAGTAGTTAATCGTCATGGCAGTAGATAGAGGTCAGACATTCTTGCTAATTCTGCTAGATCTTTCAGTAGCCCTTAATACAGTCAGTTATAAGGTGCTGTTGAGATCTTTGCAGGAGCTGGCAGGCATAGGAGTGTCGTCAGAGTGGTTCCATTCACTGGTGTTGATTAGCTGCCAAAGGATGGTAATGAGTGATTTCTCTTCTTCGTGTCCTACCAAGCTCAGTTTTTGTCTGTATGTCTTGTCGGCCTCTCTCTTTCTCTCACAGATGCCTTTTTGTTCAATGAAATACTGAAGCCATTGGCGGAGATTGTGATGTGATACAGGCTACAATGCCAAAAAATACATTCATAACACTCAGCGCCACCTCTCCTTTTCCTGTGACCCAGGTGAAGCTATTTCCAATGTTTGGCAAAGGGAGAGTTCAGGATGGAAGCCAACTGGCATAAACTCAAAATGGAGAGGATGCTGAAGGGTAGGGGAAAGTATTTGGAGGAACTGGCAAAATCTGTCATCACTCTTTCAACTGCATTAATATGTTTACTTGCCCATTGATTAAAATGGTCTGTCATTTCAGAAGTGCAGCTTTTCTAGTTCCCAGAGAAATGCATGGGGCTCTTGCACATAGACTGCAAGGGTGCCTCATTTTAGTCACCAAAAGGCGAGATTAGAGATTCTAGGGAAAACAAATTACTTAGGCCCCAACCCTGCAGGCTACAGCAGTTGGTTGGCCAATACACTCATACAGAGTCCTCTTGAGTTGCATGATGCTTGTGAGTGCGAGGAGTCTACCTCTGTGGGGCAGCTTGGATGCAGGCCTTAAGTTGCACCTTGACTTCACTTTTTCTGTCCACTCAAAGAAACAACAAAGCTGAAACCAAAGCCAATCTGACAAAAATGAGGGCAGGGAAAGAGCCAAAGGTGTTATGATGATATTAATAATAATAAATAATGTCTCTCTTATCTAGCACTTTTCATAATGGCCTATAAAAAACTAGTGGCCAGTGCTGAGGCCAAAGATGCAATAATACTCAGAGACCCAGAGCCAGATCATCAGCCATAGTAAATTGTCATAACATCACTGTGAAGCTGATATTTTACACCAGTTGAGGATTGGCCCCTGGATTTTGGAGCTCTCGGATAACCTTACTAAAAAATAAAAACAAAAAGTGTTTCTCTTTTAGAAGCTGAGCTCCCCATCAAGAAAACAAAACCGATTTTACCTCAGCCCCTGCCTCTTCAATACCCCATATGCCGGCTTAATTGAAGTTTTACCAAAGCAAACAAACAAGTAAAGTTAAACCAACAAAAACCCTAGTGGCAAATACTTTTAAATTAAAAATGGATTTATTAGGTCATAAAGCAGATGAGTGCACTTCTCTTGTAGCCCTGAGGAACAGAGGGTATTTAAATTTGGCATAAATGGTGAGTGCAATGAGTTTAATAGGCTGGTCTCAACCTTAATTAGGAATAAAAAAAAAAACAACCCACCTACCCCACCATTTCACACTATTCATATGTTTTGCTCCAAGGAATCATTGGAATTTTAAGGCTTGTTTGTTCTCGTCTTTGTCCATCCTCTGTATTTGTCCCTAGAATTCGGGTAGTTTCTCGAAGTCACACAAAGCACAGAGGCGTTGGCACATATGCAATTGGGGCACATATGCAATTTAGCCTTAGCTAAATTGAAGCATTTTGCACTCTGCATTTGAATCATTTATCTCAGTTTTCCTAAACACGTTAAAGAACTCCCCTCCCCCCTGCCTTATTTCCACTTCTCCTCCCACCCGCTTAATATGGAATAAAGTGAAATGAAACTAACTGGCTTTCAAAGAGATGGATAATATTGCATTGTAATACATTGACAGAGATCCCCGGATCAATGTGCTTGATTTGCTCTTAAAAGCTGTAAGAAATGGAAGATAAAGTCTTTAACTGTAAGCTGTGTCACGGGGGCAGGCTTAGCGAACTGTTTTGCACTAAACCAGATCAATTTTAAAGGTTTCCTCTGTAGCTGCCTGCAGGCAGGCTTGTAAAGTTCAGAAATGTCAACACAAATGTGTAGATTGAGCATTTAACAATATTAACACTCCTGTTCTAAACCTGATATTAACATTAATGCAACTAATTAAAGACCTGCGTGCATGGAGTGTGCATCCTACGTAAGTACATAGTGAGGATCATTTGTATGAGATTGTGGACTTTCCACAAATGATTCCTCTTCACTCTCTGGCATAAAACCCAGCATTTTAACTGAATTTTCAGGGAATTCCTCTGAATTGTATTACCTTCCTATAGCTATGACTTCTCTTCCCTAGAGAATCAATTTTAGGGACTAGGAAGATGGTGAAGTTTGTGAGTGGTTGATCTTGGATCTGCCTTTTGGAATTCGTTCTGGGTTCACCATTGTTCTTCACTTGACAATTTTCTCACCATGGAAAATTGGTGGTGAAATGCCACCATTCTGCTGTTGGTGGTATTTGATGTGCACTTTGCAGTCAACTCAAGGTGCAAATAGCAAAGCCATTGAAGGCAATCAGCGTTTAATACTGCATGCTATGAAATAGTCTGAAAGCGCAAGATACCTAAAAGCACAATATATTACTTTTTAACTAACCTCTCAGAGTTGAGATGCATTTTGCATCTGAAATCTAAGTGAAAGGTTAAATGTGAGATTTTTGCACTGAGGTGATACCTTGAATTTATTTCTCTCTTCATCTGAGCAAATTAAGCCCATGTCACGTGTACAACTTCATTTGTCCTCACCCCACCCCCTTTCCCATGTGTGAAGACAATATAGTGACTTGTGAACAGGCTTGTTGAGTATGTGGACATGTGACCCTAGGAGCATCCCGGTGCCAGTGGGCAAGGGGCTCATTGATGTCAGGTGATGAGCTTCAGCTGGGCTGACCACGTCAGTGCACCCCAACTCTCTGTGGTTATCATCTGTATCTGAAAGGGGTCATGTAATACGTCATTGGAAAACTAATAATATTCTTGTGTGATGTATGTGTGTATTAAGAGTTACGGAACTATGCTGGAGTGACGACTAAAATGTGTGTAAATCAGGCATGTCAGGGAGAGTTAGTAAACAGGTCTGCCCTCAACAAAGGAATGTGTATTTGCTTCTCTGACCAATCATCAGGCAGAGACAATGGAGGTCCATTTACTAGTAGGTAAGCAATGCTATCAAGCTAACAAGTGTGGGAGGAGACAGCACGGTGTCTACACGCAGCAGAGGAGAGAAGCTGGGTCTGGGTTTTACTTTTCAAAGAATACATTGCAAAGGTTTACTGGTCTACAAGACAGGGTGGCTGAACCTCTTGTGTTGCACTATTGAATCAACTGATTGTATGCAACATTACGGTAGTTTGTACAGAGTGAGGTCTTTTATGAAAGCCTACGACACCCTGGGGATTAACACCATTATGAAATGCATGTATTAACACTATGTGAGGAATTCTGAATACTCACTGATGATATGCTTTACAGTCTTTGACCAAACACAGGGAGAAACAGACTTTCCCCCCACAAAGGAGGAAAGCCAGCTAGCTACTCGACTCCAGTGAAATTAAATAAGGTGTGACCAGAAACAATGGAAGCTCCATTTACATAGAAATCACCAGGGGATGGGAAGATCACAGGAAGAGAACAGCAGCATAAGGACATCCTACCTCTAATAATAAGGTCATTGAATTTTGGAAGATACAAGCAAGGACAGAAGCCATCTTTGGCATCCATCACTAGGCAGATACAAAGGGTCAGAGCTCTTGCTAGCTGAGAAGGATGGGTCCTTCAACCAAAGAGGAGGCATTGAAATCTCTGGGAACTGAATATAGGTGAGAAACCTGCTTCAGCAAAGATCTTGAACTAGGATGACAAAGGAATCCAGCACCTTGTACTTCTTTGCAAAAGTGCCGACTTTCTAATGAACCAGAGGAGGGGGAGTGCTCGACTCCTGCTCTGCCCCCTGGCCCTGACACCACTCAACCGCTTCTTCCAAGGCCCCATACCCGCCCTACCTCTTCTTGACCCCACCCCCCGCTCTATTCCCATCCTGACTCTTCCCACCCACTCACCAGAGCACGCCTCACCCTCCCCCCAGCACCTCCTGCATGCTGTGGAACAGCTGATCCAGATGGGCAGGAGGCACTGATAGGGAGGGGGATGCACTGATTGGCAGGTCCACTGGTGGGCAGGAGGTGCTGGGGGGAGGGAGAGGAGCTGAACGGAAGGGCTGCCGGTAGGTGCTCAGCACCCACAATTTTTTTCCTGTGGATGCTCCATAGAGCCGGCGCGTATGCTTCTGTGGAAGGTCCTGACTGAGGAAAAGTCAGACAGGAGTGGAAAGAAGGAAGTTTGGTGAGAGAAACCATCTTGAACAAAGCCTGTACCTTGCTAGATTAAGTTTCAGACTTTTATGTGTGTGCTTTAAATTTTGTATGCTTGTAACCATTTCTAACTTTATTTATTTTACTTGGCATGACTTAACCCAGGGTTAGTCAACAGGTGGACTGTGGCCCAAATCTGGACCGCCCAATGCTTTTGAACAGACCCCAGAATCTTTTTATTTACTTATTATCATTGTTGTTATTTTTGCTGGAGTCTGGATCTTGACTATACCTTGACCAAGAAATTTGGATCTTGACAAAAAAAAATAGTTAACTATCCCGATTTAACCTATCTCCTTTTGTTAATAAATTTGTTTTATTTTTATGATAAACCAACTCAATGCTGTGTTTGAAAGGAAGGTTGTATGTATCCCAGTTATGTTAATAAGCTGGGGTGTCACTTGTCTCTTGAAAAGAGCAAGAGGACCTTATTATTTCTCTGAGTGATCCAGGAGAGGGCTGGGCATTTGGGGAAAATTCAGGGCTGGGAGTGTGTGGGGGTCACCCTGCAAGTAGTCACCAAGGCTGGTGGAAGCAGGGTAAGGCGTTGTGCTGTATACTGGCTGCTGTAGTCTGAGCTGCTGATCCAGGGATGTACAGCGCACAGACTCTCAGGGTCTGACCTGACTGCTTCTCTGCTGGCTGCTTGTGTCCTGGCTGTGAGCCACAGCAACAGGGCATTTGAGGCACCCAAGGTTTCATGGCACGGCCCCTCAGTGGTCTGGATGGCCCCCTGATACATGAGTAACACTGTAGCAAAGGGAGATCTGGGTGCAGATCAATACAAAGATAAAAGTAAATGGGGGGATATTGGTGCTTGGTCAAACCACTTTTATCTATTATTTATTCACATTTTTACTAAATTACAGTGTGTGTGTGCCCATCCAATGCTCTGGGACCCAGGCTTATAAAAATCCACCAATTAATCAGACCCATCATTCCCCCCAGATCAAATCCAATAGCCCCCTGACAACATACTTAAAACAAAAATTAACCTCCCCACACAGTCCCACTGGAGACTTACACCACTGCTACTAAGCCTTCGCTAGCACCCGTCCCCTCCCAGAGAAGGGAGGAAAGATGGACCTCGCAAGGCACCCTGAACACTGACAAACTCAAGCTGTTCTGAACCTGGAAAAGGGTCTGACTTCTTGCCAGCATGCCTGCACCACCTCCACCATTGGGACTCAATATTAGATGCCTCCAATGATAGCATGAGGATTTCTCTTTTGTACCTAGTGAAGGATATTACTTACCTGTCTCACCAGCCATCAGTCATTGCAGATCAGTAAATTATATGATTTTTTTTAAAAAATTAGCCATGTCTTGAACTAGAGGAGATAGAAATAAAAGAGAAGTATTAATTATTAGAATGTGATGCAATGGTGGAACAAATTTTTAGAACCTGTTCTATAGACAGGAAAGACTTCCTTCCCTAATGAAGTTAGTATGTCCCTTTTCTTCTCCCTTCACATTCAAGCTCTAATTCAACAAAGCATTTAGACATGTGGCTATCTTTAAGCACACAAATACCTCTATTGACTTCATTAATGGTGCTACTCCTGTTTAAAATTAAGCATGTGTTTAAGTACTTTAAGTAATCAAAGCCTAGGCGATAAAATGTGAATCTACAGAGTTCTCGAAATTCAAATTTGAGAGTGTTTCCCTATAATGCCTCGCATTGTTGATTTGTCCCATTTATAGCACCTCCCTAAGATATAAAACCCAATATTACAGCTGGTTTGGAAAATAAATCGGGAACATTTAAAACAAAATACATCGTGAAAAAATCCTTTTTTAAATAAACTAGAGAACTGTTTGAAATTTTAAAAATTTGGACACTTCAGTGAAATTTTGAGTCTTCACATTTTTAAATCACTTTATTTTGTTACCTTTTTAGAATGCTCTGTCCAACATGGTGATGTTTCAAAGAACTAGCTAGCTCTAAAATGTGCTTGATTCCCTTGTTATCTTAGGAACGTACACAGATTTGAAATGCATGTCCGTCCCTGTAAGAACAAGTGGGTATGAACTGACATCCTCAAACAAAAAAGCAGTAGATTACTAATGTTCATAAAATCAGGCAAAACCATGAGAATCACCTATTTTCCCACTGTGAAGTTACACTATAATAAAACCCCAAGATGGGGAGAGAATTGCATGTGTTTACATGCTATATTTCGAATATTATTTCCGTTCACTTTTTCATGGTGGCAAGTCCTTCCTGTGGGTAAGAGGAATCAAGTGCCTTTCAGTACCATTTGAATGTAATAAACCTGAAAATGTCAAGTGGAAATGTGGAAATATCAAGTATTTTGACAACCCTGTATTGTTGTGCTTAGGAAAAGTGATAATGACAGAATAATACTGTACACTGGAAAGGAGGTGATTGCTCTGTCCCAAGGGAAAAATTCAAACAAAGAAAATTCCACTCAGTCTCAGTAGGATGAAATGAACCTAAGAACACAGGAATTGCAAGACTGGATCAGACCAAAGGTCTATCTAGACAGGTATCCTGTCTGTGACAGTGGCCAGTAGCAGATGCTTCAGAGCAAGGTGTAAGAACGCCACAGCAAGCAGATGTGGGGTAATCTGCTGCCCACATTAGGTCACACACTGATATCTAATAGTTAGAGTTGGCTTAAACTCTCAAACATAGAGTTTAATATCCCTTCCAACGTTTTTGTTGTCATTCATTATTGTAACTCTGGATATTCTTGATATCCATATACTTATCCAGTCTCTTATCCAATCTTTTTAAACTCCTGGCTTCAATCACATTCTGTGGCAATGAGTTCCACAGATTATTCACAAGGTGAAATCTGTGAACACCTGACTAGGAAACAAATACAAAAATCCATAAATAGAAGTACATTTGCTTAAAATTATGTCTTCTGACAGAGTATTAGGAATATGGATTTGCATAACCTAAATTAGGAGAGAAGTCAGGAAAATGAAAAGATTCCTTATAACATTTTAATGCCAGAGAGGCAACTTCATACAAACAAATAATGCCGAGAAAAAGCAACATTGATCCATTTTCCCTGCAGAAAGGGACAGAAAGCAATAATATATAACCAAATAATCTGCAAGTAAGAGTCTCTAAGACTGAAAAGCCAGTATGGTCCAGTGGTTAGGGCATTAATCTAAGGTTTGGGAGACAACAAGTTCAAGTTCCTGCTCCACCATGGACTTCCTGCGTGACCTTGGGCAAGTCACTTACTCTGTGCCTCAGTTTCCCATCTGTAAAATTGGGATAATAGCACGTCCCTACCTCACAGGGTTGCTGTGAGGCTAAATACATTAAGAGTGGCAGCTGTTCTGATACTACAGTAATGGGGTCCATATAAGTACTTTAGATAGAAATATCAGAGGCCATTCCAAAAGCGTTGAGCAAAACCCTTTGCAGTATAAGAAAATAAGTCTGTGCCTGACTCGTTCTCTTCTGGAAAAAGAACAGGAGTACAAGTACTCCTGTTCTTTTTGCGGATACAAACTAATACGGCAGCTACTCTGAAACCTGTTCTCTTCTGGGTTTCTTACCTCCTTGTCTCACCAAACTGTGCTCTGAAAACTAAGGCCCTACCATATGTCAATATTGTCTTCTGAAAACCTGGCTTCTCAAATGGAAAGAAGTGCTCAGACTGTAGTCTGCCAGACTTGGTGAAAATCAAGGTGAGCTACTTGTCCCTTACAGCACAGGTCATTTGCAACACATAAATAATTGTAAAGGCAGCAACTTTTCTGATCTAAGGAAAAGTCTGCTGAGCAGCTTGCGGGGCGAGCAAGAAGACTAAGAAAAAATGTCAGAGACAGAAATGGGAGCAGCCATTTCCTAACTTCTAACAAAATATAATGCACCCTCTCTCTAAACCTATTACTTTAAAGAAGAACTTCAGACTTGTTCACCAGAGCGTCAAACCTTAGCAAACGCCATCTCTGCTCCTCCTGGCTCCCGTAGAACCTATTGTGGTTTGTCTATATTAGAGATCAACACAAAAAGCAAGCCAGAAAGTTGATGGGGGAACACCTTGCAGAATCCAACCTCCTGCAGTCATAGAAGCCAAGAGGTCTATGTGACGGGTTGGACCACTTGGGAAGTCACCTGATTTGCTGAGCTACCACTAAGTCTACCTGTTCTGCCAGTGTGGGGGCCCCTTTAACCTGTCTTGCTGAGCCAGGCTCTTAAAACCTCCCTCTAACACGCACATGCAAGGACACACCCAGCTGCAGATCAGCTGTGAGAAGACTCAGCTTAAGGGACTTGCTCCAGCACTCAGTGTCCACCTCCCTGGGAGCGCAGACCCAAAGATCTATTATGAAATTCGCCCCCTCCCTCACTGTGGAAGAGGGAGGTGCATACTTCTTGCCCCACCCCCAGTAAAAAATTGCATAAACCGGGTTATATTATAAACCAGAAATAAATGTATTAACTATAACAGGTGTATTTTAAGTAATTAAGGGGGTAGCAGACAGAACCAGGCTGATTACTAAGAAAATAAAACAGAGCATGCAAACTAAGCTTAATACACTAAAGAAACTGGTTACATGTGAGTTCTCACCCTAAATGTTGTTCTAATCATCTTCTTCACAGGCCAGACGCCCTTCCAGCCTGGGCCCAGTTCCTTCCCCCTGTTCAATCTTAGTTGTTTCCAGCAGTCATTTTGGGTGGGATAGTAGGGGACAACTGAGGACCAGGGTTACCTCACTCCCCACCCTTAAATAGGATTTGCATAAGGTGGGAGTACTTTATTTCCTGAGTTTGACCCCCCTTCCCTTACAGGGGAAAGTTACAAGAAGTCCCAGGTAATGTTTTAGTATCAGGTGACAAGATCACCTGACTCTGTAGGGCCCTTCTTCACAGACTGACCCACACGTCCACAGGAAGATTACAAAAACAACAAGGAGTCCGGTGGCATTTAAAGACTCTGTTAGTCTTGTTGATACAGACTAACAGGGCTACCCCCTGATACAGGAAGATTAAGCTCTTTTACAGTCCATTTTCCTTGCTGATGGGCCATCCGCCCTGTCTGGCTTTTCCATTGTTATACCTGAAGTGTCAGCAGTAGGTGTCACCCAAAGTAGCATAGTTGAAATACAGATACATAGTCAATATTCCTAACTTCAGTTACAGAAATGATACAGGCATACACATAGGATAATCACATTCAGTGAATCATAACCTTTCCAATGATATCCCACATGAGCCATCTTGCATAAAGTATATCTCAGTTATGTCATATACGTACCATAAGCATATTTTCATAAAGAATATGGACTGAGACGTCACAGTCTATATTACTAGATGGCTGAAATTATGTAACACAAATTCCAGATTCAGAATGAGATGGCTGTTCCTTAATCCGTTTCTGGACATGTGAGAATGCCTGAGTGGGAGCAATCATTGGAGAGAATGAGAGGGATAGAGAGGCATAGGTTGTGTGATATAAATCAAATGCAATAAACCAAAATAATACAAACCTCATGCATTATTGAATATTTTATCCTTCAAAAGCGTTTGTCAATTAGCACAGTGCAGGGGCAAAGCCTAAGAAGAAAGTAAAATCTATGCTGTATATTAGGAAATATTTTCTAATGGTTAGATTTGTTAAGCTGTGGAATGTTCTCTTTGCAAAGTGGTGGAAAAAGCCCCATCACTTGAGTCCTTTAAAGATCAACTGAATAAGCAACTTGACACTATATATTGAGAGGAACAATCTTATTTTGATAGGTATGGACAAGATAATCTAATAGATCTTTTCCATCTCTGATTTCTGTAATTCTTTAAATACTGCCATTAATTCCTCCAGAGACTGGAGATTTTTAATTCAAAAGGAAGATGAAAGGGAGCGTAATCTGCAGAAGGGTTACATTACAGTTCTTGCCGTATGAAACACACATGCTATTATAATGGCCAAACATCGCACCCTATTAATGTGAAAATGTTAATATTTCATCCACTACACAATGTCTGCTATTCTTTAAAAAGCTACAAAGAAGATGACAAACCCTCAAAACCCTCTCTGCATTCCCACCCCAACCCAAATTTCATATGAGCAGGGGGAAAAAAATACTTTACGTTGGCTAAAGAAGCAAACCTATTAAAAATAATTATGGCCGAAGCTCTGTGGAAGGGCACCACAGAAAGGTTGAGATGAATTTGAGGTCTCAGTAATTGACATAGATCTGTAAGCAGACATACATGCACAGGAAGAATCTGTGAAGAACAACTAATGGTCTTGGTTAAAACTTGTCTCACAAGCAGAGACAGCTGTGCAGCTTTAATACCTAAAGCATTATTTCCAGGTTTGTTAAAACCATGGTTATCATCTGACTAGTGCATCTTCCACCCTTCTTTTCTGACACCCATACCTATTTGTTTCCCGAAAATGCTGATATCTGTAATTGAGGCCAATGTGAGGTCTGTCGATTTAACAAACCATTAGCTGAAAACAGCCATCCTGTCAATTAGATCTATTGCCGGATGTCAGTTTATCCTGAGGTTACAACAACAGTGCCCTGGCACTCAGTAATGACTCTGAGTGTTGATATGCACTCCCTTGTCAACCATTCAGTTCAGCACCGAAATAATCATCTGATGTCAGTAGAACAGCTGTTTTTAAACCACAAATTATCCACTATTCATCTCATCACTTAGTTTTGGGGGCTGATTCCTTTTAGGTATAGATCATTTTATATCTAAAACAACGCTCAGGTCACACTCCAATTCCCAATGAAAACAAAACAGATTGAGACACTAACTACAGATCTTCCATTAACATCCTTACACATATCCCTTCCTGGAGAATCAAGACTTTATTTCCCCTTAAGCCAGTCACATTTATTTCTTTACAGTATAGTGAATTATTTTAATAGAACATGTACACATAATTATAAAATGTAGGAGAGTGGGCTTTTTTAATGAAGAGAATTTGCATGTTCTACATATTGGTATTATTGAAATCCTTGGTTGGATAACATCCCAAATTACTGAAATTAATCAAAACTATTCTGATTTGAGCTTATCAGGAATTTATTTCCCCCCTTCCTGAAAAAATTCACTCTGTGATTTTTTTTTTCCATAAGAAATATTTTAAAATACTTTAATATCCTTTGTGGATTGCCCAAAACACACACTGACCAGTGTGTAACCTACTTTCTTTGGATAGAGAACACTCATCCTCATTATCTCAGACCAGTAGTGGCATGGATGCTGGACGAGTCCTCATTTATGTGACAACAGCTACCTTGGTCAACGCACTGGAGATTGAACCAGGGATCACCCGCATTAGCCTTTACAGCTTGAGATAAGGAGCCGACCTCTAGAGCTGGGGGCTGTTACAGACACTCATCCTCTAAAGATCAGCCCAGAGGGGACACGTTAGCCTGATCAGTGGGTTGCACTTACCTTCAGGAGATTGGGATTGAGCTAGTACAGTGTACTGTATTCTCGGGTTCAAAGCAGGCTGATCTCTTGCCTACAACCAAGGCAGTATGTGATAACATGTTAGTTTACAAGACTAAGGAGCAACAACTGTGGGAGCTTGGCTGCTGCTTCACCCTCTGTACTGGCTTACTAGTAGTCCCTGGTAGAATGGCTCAATTGACTACTAGGGCTTCTGCTGGCCAGCACCAACCCCAGGACACACTTTTTAAAGTGCAAGGGTGCTCTCATCATGGAAAGGCCCTGTGTAAAAATACGGCCTTCCCAACCTCGATAGAATGGTGGTGGTGGGAGGAGGGAATTGATGTGGTACCCCAAGCTACTTCCGACTAATACATACCACTGTCTCTGAGTTATAGGAAGGAGCAGGGGAATGATGCTGCAGTGACTCCTGGTCACACAAAGGGTCTCTCATCTGGTACACGTCTGAGACAGTAGCACCCTCAATATCAAATGAGAGATGAGGAGCTGTTAGCAGGTGTAGGCTCATTCATGCACTTTATTCTGGATCCTGCAAGATTATATTGATTCTTGTGCTAAGTAATACATATTAATCTCATACCCAATCAATTCATTCAAAGCTTTGAATTTAAAAGTTTTCTTGCTCTTTTTACAATGTATTATTAGATATAGTTTTAAAAAGAATAGCTGAATTCTAGGCTCATGTGTTCCCCCACATCCCCGAAAAATACAGATTCAGAGAGAGAGAGAGAGAGAGATCAATTTTGGAAAGAGAGAGAGAGAGAGAGCTGATTCTAAGGCAATACCACTTTCTTTCTGTTTCTTCTTAGCCATGATTGTTACTTCACAACTCTTCTAACTTCTGGTGGGTAAGAGAAGAATTTCCTTATTTTTCCTGCAGATTGGGGAGTTTTAATTAGGAATGGGTATGAGGTTGTGTGAAGGTCTCAAACTCTTGGGTATGCCAACCCAAGTTTAAGTTCACAAACTTCTTTTCTTGTCTCCTTAAATTTAAACCAGCTTTTTTTTTAAAGAATGGTGAATATTTTTTTCCTAAAGAAAATCCTGTTCTTTGCATATGCTGTGCCAAATCTCATTGACGACAATAGGAATCTTTCCATTGACTTCAATGGAATTTGGATCAGGCCCTAAGTCTCTTAGCCTCCTAACTTTTGATTGCTCTTCTTTCAAAAGGCTAGTGTGGTTTGAAATGTTGGTGTTGTCTATGACTTGGTGCCAACAACAGGAGATCTGGTGTTGTCCGTGGTTGGAAGAGGGGCATTTTTTCACACTTCTAACGCTGTATCCACCAGCCATTCCATTACACTAAACTGCAATATGCACATATCTTTTGAGATGGACCCGCCATTGCCTTCAATGTGATCACTAACACAGCATATGTTGGTATAGATATAAATATCTAGCATCATGCTAAATAAATTTGGTTGGGAAATGTTCACATTGTGAACATTTGTCTGGAAAAAAAAATGTCTGAAAAACAATTGTTAAAAATCTGTTCAGTTTCTTGTTGAAGTTTGAAATTGTGACAAAAATGGTGGAAGCTTTAGCCCTTTGTTGACCAGTTAGGTATATCTCCATATATGTATATATGGAGATATACCTATCTCATAGAGCTGGAAGGGACCTCAAAAGGTCATCGATTCCAGCCCCTGCTTTCACTAGCAGGACCAAGTACTGATTTTTGCCCCAGACCCCTAAGTGGCCCCCTTAAAGATTGAACTCACAACCCTGGGTTTAGCAGGCTAATGCTCAAACCACTGAGCTATCCCTTCCCCCAGTTATTGTGCCAAAAAAGTTCTGATCAAGAAATGTTGCCTGCAAGATATTGAAATAGCATAGTAAGTCATAGGCTAGTCTAAATCTGTGGAAGAACTCCCCAGACTCTTCAGAAAAATTAGGATGGCACATGTGGGATCCCTGAAAATGATGAATATTCATTCATATGATGAATACAACTGAGAGTTCACTCGCCTGTTCACCCATTTTCTTTTGTGTGTATATTCTTGCCTTCAATATCGCACTTTGTTAGTTTTGTATTGAGCTAGTTGAGACATTTTTTGAATGATTTCTTTGAATTTGTTTGGTTTATCAGGAAAATTTTCATGCCATTTGAAATTGTTTTTAATGGAAAATAGTATTGACATTATTCATTTACCCCAAATCAAGTTGTTTTGAAAACAAAATCTTTAAAATATGGCCCGTGCTACAGAAAAGAGTGTTACCAACTCCTATACATGCATTTTCTTTTTAAAACTACTGTTGGAAAGAACATATCACATGGAAATATATGCATAGTGAAACTTTGTGTGGCCTGGGAACAGAAACAAAGAGAACTTTAAAACGCTGCACTACCCTGATTTTACCCATCAGTGCAGAATATTGTTCTGTGTACTGAAGCATAGGCAGGCACAAATAGAGTTCATGGAGAGATAGTGAGTTAGGCCAGAGTTTCAGAAACATAGGGAATGCCATACTAGGTCAGACCCATGGTCTGTCTAGTCTCAGGTCCTGTCTCTATGAGTAGCCAGTAACAGCTGCTTTAGGTGAATGTACAAAAAAACCATGCGGTAGTCAGCTATGGGATAACCTACTTGCATGGAAAGTTAGATAGAGGTTGTCTTATAACTTTTTCTTCTGGCTAGATTTTCATGGCAAAAATCATCACACATGCTTTAAAAAATGTTTGTGAGTACATCCGAGTTACTGCCTGGAGTTCCTACTGTAGATTCACTGCTATTGCTTCTGCGCTATTTTGCACTGTGGAAACTAAAAATTATACTTTTTTGTGTGAAGAGGTTTGACAGTGGTATAAACAGGTTGGGAGCACTTCATGCCATAAAGTCCTGTCTCTCATTGAGGGGAAAAGTGTTTAAAAGGCTGCTGCTCTGATGGCCTAATCCTAAAAGGAGCTGAGCACCTGATTTCAGTGGTGGTTCTGGGTGCTCATAACCTCCCAGGCTCATGCCCTAAACTTGATCTGCCTGACAACATAACTATGAAAAGTCCAGTCACCGAAACCATTTCAAATAAGGTAATCTGCGAGCACCGCGCACAGAACACATCAGAGCCAGCTAAAGCTGCAGCCAGAAGTTATGAAATTCCTATTTATTTCAATGATCTGGAATAGAGTTCACCCACACTCTGCCATTTCACTTTCAAAAGAAATCATGTTGATTAGGCTCCTTTATCTGAGCTCATCCTATAAAATTTCACCTTTTTCCAAACGTGGCTTCATACTTTGGGGAAAAAAATAATCCTACTTTTCATTTTCCAGGAGCATTGTTCTTTAATATGATCATTGTTCTTTGAAACCTTTACCACTCTGACACAGTCCAAATATGAGCTGTAAATCTGGCCTCTGCAGGAAAACGACGCAATGTATTTTTATGTCTAATAAGGGCTGAAGTTTTGCTAGGTGAAGCCACTGACAATTTTACAATGACCGCCGCCTGTAATTGTTAGTGTCACATGTGAAGAGCCCGCAACTGACAGCTCCTTAAACATTTTTTTTATTGTTCCATGAAAATGTAATACTGCATCTAGCTGTGAATTTACAATGGATGCAAATTTGTATCAAATCAACTGCAGACGGTACCCATTTGATACTAATTTGCCAGAACAATGATTCCTGTTGTGTCATGTTAGCATGAGTCTACCAGAAACTAAGTAAGGACGCACTGACCGTCTCATTTTATGAAAAGACTAGTTTCCAATAAACCCTTTCATTGTTTTCTGAAACAAATCTCTTTTACTCAAGGAACAGCTCAGAACTCCACTGTAGGCTACTCACACAATAAAATGGCTTTTTTTTTTTAAAAAAAAAAAGCGTTGTTTAACTATTGTGTAATATACCATAGTCCTTGCTTAATACATGCCTCTGTTTTTATTTATTTTTAATTGATCTAAAAGCCTCCTTTGCTTCTCATGCTGTGTCCGATCATTGCTGCAGAGAGTGCATTTGAGTAAAGCATAACATCAAAATTGATCTGGTGGGTTTCATTTCCCATAGGCTCTAGTTCAGTAACAGTTTGGCTGAGCTCTGGGACAGCAAAACACCTTTTTTTTATTTAAGCTATAGATTTATAGAAATATGTCTCTGGGCTTAATCAACATAGCCTTCAGCAGTTCTTTGAAACCCTGGCACTAGAAGTCATGAATGCCAGAAACGTTTTATGGCTTGTTGGGAGTCTTTAGTACTATTGACAGATAAAAATAAAAAAGGTAGGCTGTTGTAAAATAGAAAAAATAGAGGCTAAAATGGACTTTATGCTCGTAGCAAACAGTCTGGACTGTACATTGAGAAGGGCTGGCTACTAAGAAGAAAAACGTATAACTAATATACCAAAAGATGATATAACGCTAAGGATAATATTATGAATAAGCTTTCCAGTTTTATACAGTTTATGTTCTGTGTGATATTCTCTATGCTGCATTTCATCACTGTATCATTGTACTGAGAAAAATAATCCTCTGTTACAGGATCTACAGGACTTTATGGGCTTTTTATTAAGAAAAAATATCTTTAGGTTACAGAAGGTTTTTGAGGACTCTTAAAAATAGAGAAGTAGCTACAGGCTTTGTAAGGTATTTTTTTCAGATAGGCAGGAGTGGCAACATAAAAGCAAGGAGGTCAGTTTAATCTATTACCTCTTTCCATTGTGAAATGTTTGGAGTTAACAGTAAACCTTGGATTTTGAAGAACTTTCAACATATGTTTTTGTAAAAATCAAAATATGCAAATTCACACAAAATATGGGTTACAATAGCCACTCATCAATAATGTGAGAAGCATGATGCTGCAAGGCCAGGACGTCAAAGCAATCTTTTATTTATCTCTCGCAGGTCTTGTTTAGACAAGATTTATTAAATAATCCTCAACAAGTATTGTCCTCCATCACCTCCTTTTATTGGTGGTGGGAGCCAATTCGGGGCTCACTTTCCATTGAGCAAATGACCAGTTTCCTGGTCTGATTGATTGAGTTGAATGGGAAGTGATTAGAATGTTACAAGTCCGCACTGTTGAGAACAATATTACAGTACTAGTGAAAAAGCCACTCTTAAAATTTCAGATTAATTCCCTGTTATTTTAAAGCATCAAAGCTTCTTTCCCTTCTTCTCCCCTCTTCTTCTTCTTGGGAGCAGCCCAGAAGATGGAATAAAGTGCAAACTTTGTTTGGGACTGGGAAAAGACGGGAAAATGACCAGCCACCCATAATATGTGTTTGGTTGGTTGTTGTTTTTTTTAACAGAGAAAAAATGTGCCTTATGCTTTTAAAATTTCCCTCCAGATGCTTATCTTCTCACAGCCTTGAACTTCTCAAGCTCAGAATGATGCAGACATGAAGAATAATAAGATAGGAATCATAATGTGGGCTTAATTTTCTGTTCTCAGTTCTGTAATACAGCCTTTCTTGATTTCACAAAAGGCTGTGAACTGAGCGCCTGTGGCAGGTGCTAAGGCTGGGATTGTCGAGAAGCCATAGGGGATTTGGGCACCCAACTGAATTTCAGTTGCATCTAGGCACCTAACTCCTTGAGGCTTCTTTGAAAATCTAATCGATATAGGTTGTGCTGGAAAGTGAAAGCCTCTGTTCATGTAAGGAAGAAGTATAATAGTGGCAGTGCAAGTCTCTAAGCCATTTCATCAATCGCCTGAAAAGCTAGTTCAGTCCTTTTTACTGAGACTGTCAGTAAGGGGGCCAGTCAGTGACAATTGTGGTGGTGGTTTTTGAGGCATTATGAACTGAACTACAGTCACTACATGATTTGACAGAGCCCGTCCATTACCCATCAGAGGGTGAGGATGATTTAGCATTTCTGCTGTACATTTTTAATAATATCAAGGCAAAAATATTTGAGCAGGTCTGAGTCAGAGTTGTGTGTGCATGCTGGCTAACGACGAGAGAGATTTACTGCAGCTCATGAATAAATGGGTCTAAGTTGTGTATTTTATTTTGTATTTACTATCTGACACTTTACAAAATGATATTGTGTAGGAATTCCGCATATTGTAAATAAAGCACATTAGGATGATTTTTGAATTCTAATTCTGCAGCCACTCAGTTCTCACCTTGAAAGCAATTAATCAGTTCCTAGAGCTAGAATCCTTTTGACTGCTCATACAGAGGACAATACTACCCTGGATGTGAGCCATCTGTAGTTGTGGAAGTGAGGCACACGTTTTTAATAGTGAGGGTAATTAACCACTGGAACAATTTTCCAAGGGTTATGATGGATTCCCTGTCACTTGAAGTCTTTCCATCAAAATGGAATGTCTTTCTAAAAAACATTGTTGCCCTCTTGGCTGAGTGGAAATCTAAATTCAGGGCTTTGCAGGGCAGCGTCAGTTTGGGAAAAAAATCAATGATTTGGAGTCAGGTGTTTTCTTAGTGTCATATGTTTGTTTTTTTAATTAAATGTGTTCTGTTTCCCTGTGTGACAAACAAGAAACTATCTGTTCTTGTTTATGAATATGGTACATGCTTCTGTGTGTTTATGATGTTACTTGCTATGGTGATAGATCAAAAGGTGCTGTTAAAGGAACCAAGTAGGAAAGGTAAAAAAATAACACAGATAACAGTCCTAGAGGAAACAATGGTGAAACTGTTTTCTGGGGAATATCCCCTATCTGGCTCCAGCCAGGCTAAGAATGGTTTACTCTTCCTGAGATTTCACCTAGGATCACAAGGAAAATACTAAACAATAGAGGATCCTGGCCTTAGAAAAGGGTGGAGATTGAGTGAGTGGCCAAAGGCTGCCCATGGAGAACAACATAAGAGTGGCAATACGGGGTCAGACCAGTAGTCCATCTAGCCCAGTGTCCTGTCTTCCGACAGTGGCCAATGCCAGATGCTTCAAAGGGAATGAACACAACAGAATAGTATCGAATGACCCATCTCCTGTCATCCAGTCCCAGCATCTGGCAATGAGAGGCTTAGGGACACCCAGAGCATGGGTTTGCATCCCTGACCATCTTGGCTAGTACCCGCTGATGGATCCATCCTTCATGAACTTATCTAATTCTTTTTTTAATCGAGTTTTGGCCTTCATAACATCCCCTGTCAATGAGTTCCACAGGTTGACTATGTGTTGTGTGAAGAAGTACTTCCTTTTGTTAGTTTTAAACCTGCTGCCTATTAAATCCATTGGGTGACCTCTGGTCCTTGTGTTATGTGAAGGGGTAAATAACACTTCCTTATTCACTTTATCCACATGATTCATGATTGTATAGACCTCTATCATATCCCCTCTTGTAGTGTCTTTTCCCACATGAATAGTCCCAGTCTTTTTAATCTCTCTTCATATAGAAGCTGTTCCATACCCTTAATCATTTTTGTTGCCCCTCTCTGTAACTTTTCCTCTTCTAAGATATCTTTTTTGTGACAGGGCGACCAGTATTCAAGGTGTGGTTTTACCATGGATTTATATGGTGGCATTATGATATTTAATATCTTATTATCCATTTTTTCCCCCTAACGGTTCCTAATATTCTGTTATCTTAGCTTTTTTGACTGCCGCTGCACATTGAGTGGATTTTTCTGAGAACTATCCACAATGACTCAAAGATCTCTTTCTTGTGTGTTAACAGCTAATTTAAACCCCATCATTTTGTATGTACAGTTGGGATTATGTTTTCCAATGGGCATTTCTTTGTATTTATCAACATTGAATTTCATCTGCCATTTTGTTGCCCAGTCACCTAGTTCTGCGAGATTCCTTTGTAACTCTTCACAGTCATCTTTGCACTTAACTATCTTGAATAATTTTGTATCATCTGCAGTTTTTGCTTTTGGAAAATCCATGTATACTATATCCATTGGATCACATGTTTGTTGACCCCCTCAAAGAATTCTAATAGATTGGTGAGGCATGATTTCCATTTACAAAAGCCATGTTGACTCTTCCCTAACAAATCATGCCCACTATTTGTATGATAATTCTGTTCTTTACTATACTTTCAACCAATTTTCCTGGAACTGAAGTTAGACTTACTGGCCTGTAATTGCCAGGATCACCTCCAGAGCCTTTTTAAAAAATAGGCATCACGTTAGCTATTCTCCAGTCATCTGGTACAGAATTGATTTAGATTTATATTCTACCGTTAGTAGTTCCGCAGTTTCATATTTGAGTTCCTTCAGAACTCTTGGGTGAATACCATCTGGTGCTGGTGACCTTAGTACTGTTTAATTTACCAGTTTGTTTCAAAACTGTCTCTATTGCCGTCTCACTGTGGGACCTCAGATTTCTCACCTAAAAAAAAAAATGGCCTTGGTGTGGGAATCTCTCTCACAGTGAAGACTGATTCAAATAATTCATTTGGTTTCTGCACAATGACCTTGTTTTCCATGAGTGCTCCTTTAGTACCTCAGTTGTCCAGTTGCCCCCAGTGATTCTTTGGCAGGATTCCTGCTTGATGAACTTAAAAATTGTTTTTCTGTTAGCTTTTGAATCTTTTGCTAGTTGCTCTTCAAATTCTTCTTTGGGCTGCCTAAATATACTTGACTTGGCAGAGTTTTACTCCTTTGTATTTTCCTCTGTAAGATTTGACTTCCAATTTTGTGACGATTGCCTTTTTACCTCTAACCTCTTCTTTCGCTCTGTTTATCCATGGTGGCTTTTGTTGTTGTTGTTGTTGTTGTTTTGTTCTCTTACTGTTCTTTTTAATTTGGCAAATATATTTAATTTGAGCCTCTATTATGGTGTTTTTAAAAAGTTTCCATGCAGCTTACAGGCATTTCACTCTTGTGACTGTTCCATTTAATTTCCATTTAACTAGCTTCCTCATTTTTGTGTAGTTCCCCTTTCTGAAGTTAAATACTATTGTGGTGGGTTTCTTTGGTGTTTTCCCCTCCACAAGGATGTTAAATTTAATCATATCATGGGCACTATTTCCGAGTGGTTCAGATATATTCACCTTTTGGACCAGGCCAGAGTCAGTGAGAACTGATAGACTGGTAAGGAAACAGAGAGAAATCAAGAGATCCAGAAACTGTACGAGGGGCAGGCTGCTTCTCACAGCCCAGGCATGGAGGTAACTGGCCTTGCTGAAACATACCAAAGCTTGCCACGAAAGATCCAAGGGTTAAGTAAAGTAAAATCTGCGTATAGCCTTTAATTGTTTTTGTCCTTTGCTCTGTGCTTTGTGCCTTTGGGTGAATGAATCAAGAATGCTTTGTTCTGAAGAAGCTGTTTTTGTGTTGCTTTAACCACCTGGCTCATCACACATCCCTGAAATAAAAGGGTTGGCAGTTGCCAAACCCAATTTGGGCCTGTTGTGTTAACACACTTGGGGAACTGGAAGACTGTTGCCCAGAGGCCCAGTCCCAGAGTGATTGAACTGCATAGTTACACCCAGAGTGAGATGCAGGAAGCTAAGCCCACCATCAAAGGTGCACTTGAAGGGGACTAAAAGGCTCAGTTCGCCCATGAACCACGACACCTTTAATAGCGGCAGGAACAAGCCACCTGGAGGCAGCCCCCTTTGGCAGGAATCTCAAATAAAGAACCTCACTGCGCTGTCTCAAACAGCAGCTATTCTGAACTTCTGCCTCTCTCCAAGGGCTCACACGGACTGACAGCCAAATGCAGACTGCTTCAGTCCAGAGACCAAACCATACTCAAATTCCTGACTGCTTGTCCATAGCTTTGTTTTAGTCCCTGAGTCTTAAGCCTAGCAAAACTCGGTCAGCTCCTCACTCTTGGTCTGGCTGCAAGGTATCTGGTAATACTTTTTGTACTAGTATAGGATATCAGCTGCTCCTACTGTTGGGCACAGAGTGTTTTAGCACACCCATTTGCCTTAACAAGGTCTGTGATCGCCTTTTCACTCCCAGTCGTGAGCCTTTGATACCTCTTTGCTCTAGTACAACTGGAAGTTATCGGGGTTGGTACCGGAATCACTTAGGGTATGTCTGCACTGCAACTGGGAGCGCACTTCCCAGCCTGGGTAAACAGACACACAAACTCCGCTCAAGCTGGCGTGCTAAAAATAGCAGCATGGTGCAATGGTTTGAGCTGGTCACCCGAGTACATACCCAGAGGGTTGAGCAGGTTTGGCCTTGAGTGGCTAGCCCAAGCCAACCGCCAGTGCTACCATGGCCACACTGTTATTTTTAACATTCTGTCTCAAGCAGACCAACTGCATGTCTGTCTATTCATGCTGGGAAGCACCCTGTGTAGGCATATCCTCGGAGAAACGCTATGGCCTGAGTTATGAAGGAGGACGAACTAGAAGTTCCCTCCTGGCCTTAAAATCTAAGAACCTATAAATGATTTTGTAAAACCAAAGCACAATCACCTCAGCTCACATCCACGAGAAATAAAGTATGAACAGAGGAGACGCTTTCTTAGTATTTGACACATCCGTTTCCTTGAGTTGTTGAAAATTGAGAGAAACAAAGTTAATTTAAATCTGGTTCAAGTAATAAGTGAAAGTGCAGGTCAGTTCTTATTTTGTCTAAAGCAGTTCATCCAGCCCTAAAAACTACAATCGATATAGGAAAATGAAGCACAGATGTTGTAATAAAAAAGTATAAATTTGAATATCATCGAGCTTCATTGAAATTATTGTATATGCTGCTGTTCCATTGTTTAATTATGTACAATTAGCATTGGAATTGCTAGCTCCCTGCTGGAGTCTTTTCTCTTAGATTTACAATAGGTCATGGTAGAATATTTTTCTCATTACTGTCATAGATGCACTAATTGAACTGGATCTGATCTCTCACATTCAGTAGTTTTACCCATAGACGAATAATTTATTTAAGTACAAATAATTTCTTCTTTGCCATATTTAACTGAAGCCTGAAGCAAGCATAACAGAGATGGGAGAATTTATAGTCCATTAAAGCTTCTTCCATCAAGTGTCATCAATGAAAACTGTTTTGGGCATGTGAAGCAAAATTAAGATAAATCTTGTTTTGGTAACTAGTGAAAATACTTTTCCTTTGGCCCATAGCCAGCCAGATTGAAGAGGCTTTGGGGAGCTGTGAAGGGGGAAACAGCAAAATAAAAATATGTAGGGGCTAGGGACTCTCTTCCAGAAAAATGTGAAAGTGCCAGTTGACATTTTCTTGGATTGTAAAGGATTTTATGACTTCTTAACAAAATATTTTGGCCCTGACTCTACAATGTGAAATATGAGGGCGCATTGCTGTGCCTGATTAAAGTTAATGGGACTTTGCGTGGTGCAGAAGTCCATCCATCACAGGATTGGGGGGAAAAAGCGTACCTGTCTGGTATGTTTCTGGAAGTATGAGCTCGGTTCATTCATTCTCCTCCTGCTGTAATCCCCATGCTCTCACATCTCTACAACATTCCTTCCCCATTCACTGCCCTGTGGTCCTTTCCTCCCCATTCTCTTCCCCCTTGTCTGTATTTGGTATATACTGCCGGTAGCTGTCCATCATCTCCCTTTGCTTCCAGAGATTCCCATACATGTTCTCCTCCTCATATATGCCGTGTGTGGGCTTCCTGACTCTTTCCATCCTCTCCTGATGGCTTCCCCCTAGTGGTCTTGTGGCTACTCAATGGCCCCTACTCATGTGCTGTTGTGATGCTCTCTTCCTTGCGGTGTTCTGATGTTAATGAGCTTTGTGCTGCTGCTCAGGGAGTTCACTGCTCTGTCAGCCCTCAGTCACTGGCAGAAAGGGAGAGAACGGCTAAGCAGAGCAGGGAAGAGTTGCTAATGTCATACAAGCCATGGTTCTAATCTTCTTGATCAGCCAGCTTCCCTCCTTGGGGACTCCAGCACTCCATGAGTGGGGGAGTGGCCTGAGAGTGAGGAGGTGGTGTCTTGCTGTTGCAACAGGCCTGTTTGTGCTTAAAATTAGATGCACATGGCGTGGAAAAGCAAACAGTGAAAAATCAGGACAGATTAATCCCTAGCCACCCCATGTCCTCTGCTTTATCAGTGAAAAGAAGGAAAAGTAAATGGGCATCAGTTCCTTCCCTGGTGCATTGACACTATTAAAGAAGAAAAACAACAAAATCGAACCGGGACAGCATTAGTGTTAACAGTAACTCTTACGCCAAACTAGATGGTCCCATCATCTGGGAGTACATCCACACTGGAGCTGGAGATGTAAATTCCAGCTCGAATACTCATAGCCGTGCTACCTTGGATCAAGGAAGTTAGCTAAAGATAGAAGCTTAGTCATGGTGGCGCAAGTGGCTGGAGGGGCTTGCCGCCCCTGGTATGATCCTATCCAAAACCTTAGGCACGTACTCGGGAGGCTAATCCAACCCACCACTCGCTCTGCAGCAGCTACGCTTCTCTTCTGAGTGCCCCATCTCTGTCCGAGCTAGCATGGGTTATGTCTTTTCAAGTGGGGAAGTACACCTTCCAGCTCCCGCATGGACGTATCCTGGGTTAATTAACTGAATAGCAGTCCATGGTCATAACTGAATGCAAGGAGCTTTGCTGCTGTAGAGCTAGACGGCAACCTTGCAGTTTGCCCCGTGCAAAGGATGGCATGGAGCTGTGCAGCACTAGGAACGGCCCGGGAATAAAGTGTGATTCTGAGAATCATAATTCTGCCCTCATTTCCTTCCTGGCACCAGTGGGGAAGTAATCTACTACTACCCTTGGCCAGCAACAGACTGCTTACCCCTCTGCACCAGCTCATTTCTACCCACAAGGGTGTTTTTGGTAGTGAATGGGCAACGCTCTGTCTACTCTCCATCCATCTGTATGTGAACAGTCCGTCCAAATGCTGGGAGTGGTGAGGCAGGGAGTCCAACCATGAAGTGAGAGGGGCAACTCTCTGAAGTGAGAAGTAATTCATTTAATTTCTTCTCCCATTGTTTTTTTCATTTTTGTTCCCACCTACCCACCTGCTTTCATCCAGGCTGAGATGTGGAAATACTTAAGTTGCACAACAAAAGCTATTCTCTTGGTTTTTTCCTGCTGGAAACATTGGAAGTTTCACAAGAAAAGCCAGTCCTTTTCCAGGCCAGATCTAGACAATAATATGCATGAAGAGTTTCAGAGAAGTCACTTTTCCCAACCTGCTCTGTAGACACAGTCTGTACACAATATAGAGTCCAGTCAAACCTACTTCCCAGAGTTTGGCTTCATTAACAAAGAGAGCAACAATAAAGACAGGTGTGGCTGCTTCAGAATGTAGGCCAGTCTCTAAGTAGTAAAGGTCAGGATGAGCCCTGTGTGAGGGGCAGAATATCCCACGACTGCCTACGACAGAGATCTTATACCTTCCTCTGAAGCATCTGCTACTGCTGCTGTCAGGGATGTAGAACTGGACCAGATGGACCTTGTCTGATCCAGTATGGCAATTCCTATATTTCTATGCACAGCCTAGAGGTTGTGTCTCCATAGAACCACTCCAGCACTATTAAATTAGATAGGATAATATGTTACTTGCCTCAGTGCATCAGCCAAATGCATTTAAACCTCTCCCACACTTGCTAACAGGGAATTCAGGTGACACTTTCAGATCGTTACAGGTTCATTCAACAAATATTTTCCATCAATTGAAGAATACATTATTTATGAATACATTGTTCCAGCTCTACATATGTTGAACGGTATTTATCAAATCCATCAGAGAATACATTATTTACAGGTTTTATTTTATTTTTTTTCATTTTTTGGCTAAGCCTTTTGATGTTTGGGCTGCATAAATACAAACCCACATATGAATAGCATGAAAAAATATGTATTTTTCTTGTAATGCGGAGAAAAATCCACTTGCTTCCTTTTATAACTTCAGTTTGAGTTGCAATAATGATATATGAAAAGATTACACAGAAAACACTCTACTGTCGTTATTCAAGGGGCCCTAACAGGGATCGGAGCCCCTTTGTGTTACACAAATAGCAAGAGACAATCCCTGCTCCAAAAAGCTCACACTCTAAATAAGCGGGATGGACAAAGGGTGGCAAAAAGGAAGGTTTAGTATCCCCATTTTACAGATGAGTTACTGAGGGGAGAGAGGTTAAGGGTAAAATCTTCAAAAGTACACAAATGATTTAGGCACCAAAATCCAAGAGAAAAGGAATTAAGTGCCTAAATTATTTAGGCTGCAATTTTCAGAAGTGCCTAAGTGACTTTCCCGAGGCCACACAGGGAGTCTACAGCAGAGCCAGGAGTTGAATGCAGATCTTCCACATCCCAGTCATAGCTTACAAAAACATCCTTCTTCTGGTAGTGTGGCACACACATGAGAACAGAAATATGTATAATCATTGGGGGAGACACTCACATGTTGCAGCTTTTCTTTTCAGGTAAAATATTAGGACTTCTTTTAATGTGCCTTGTGTTTGCAGTGTCCAAGGTGTACCATTCACAATGCTCCAGACATAGCTTTTCAGAGCAGTTCTCTTCAGGTGACCCAGCCATTCTGAAAAGTATGAAGGGCCATCAAACAGAAATGTATAATTAATGCAATCATTGAATAATTTTATTCCCTTTTTCATCAAAGTTGCTGCACACAGGACATGTATTAAATATTACTACATTGCCATCTCCCAAGACAACTGCAGAATATGAGTTAGGAAGACCTCAATAGGCTGGCCCAGTTCAACATTTTCTTTGCAAAATAAATAGAGCCTGTCTTGTGAATATGAATGAGATTAACTAAAGCCATTAATTAATATGACTTTTTAAAAGGGAGCTGTAAATGGAATAATTCACCATGTATAGCATCTTAATTTTCTTCACTGTCAAGTATTTTTTTTATTTTTGGTGTTTACTCTCTGTTCTCATTAAAAAGCTTTTATAGGTTTGGAAGTTGGGTTTTTCTTTTGGAAGGGGGGAGTCCCTCCTGAATTTGTAGCTTTTCCATTTGGCAAATATTGATTCCCTTCCCCCCACCCTCTTTTTCCTTATGAAATAGTGATTGTCAACAACAAAAAAATCATCTTTGTCATCCTCTCAGAATTCTTCTAGGACAGTTCAGATCTGTGCTGCTTCAGACATAGGGTTCTGCCTGTCAGGCAAAACTGAGTCTTAGAGTAGCAAAGTTTGACCCCGAGTTAACTAATAAATTAGAAAAAGAAATTACAGGGAGAGAAATCACCGAAGCAATGAAAGCACTAAACCTTGGCAAAACTCCAGTCCCAGAAGGCCGTCAGTCGACATACATAAAAATGCATAGATATCCTCACTGATACATTATTAGACATTTATAATTTGGCCTTTCAGATGGAAAAAAATGCAAGTGATGATTGCAAGTATCCCTATGCTAAGGATGGGCAAACTGTATTACAGAGTTTACGTGACTTGCCCATGGTCAAGTTGATGGCAGAGCCAGGAATAGAATGTTCATTACCTCATTCCCAGTCCTGTGCCACATTCATGGGACCACACTGTCTATCTGTCTGGAAATTCAGCCAATATCCCTGCAGGAAATAATGACCTCTGCCATATTTGATGTATTATTCATATTGCGGTAACACCCTTGATTATCAAGGGAAATGGGTTTTTAAGCAAAATGCATTAAATGGATTTCAGTTCTTTCCAAGGAAAGCTAAAGCACTATAAGGACACATAAAAATATACAGTTTAATTTGTCACATTTCTACAATTAAGTATCTGTATATTCAAATGCATTACACTGGGGTATTTGTTTGTCAGATACAAGGACTATTTCATCCTTAGACATACTCTTGGGACATAGAAAATGAGATCTCAGCCAGCTTGAAAGAAAGTAGAACCGACAATGCTCCATGCTCGTCCCTTTGTTCCCCAGTTCTGGAACTGTCAGTCATTGACAGTCAGACATTGACAGTCAGTTGTTTTCAACTAAGTCATGAGCTTCACTGGTGTTGACTCTACTATAGCATCCATTCTGGGCATCCTCTTCAAATCAGTTATTGCAGTAGAGTCCAGAGGTCACAAATAGAATAGAGGTCCTACTCTTAGGAATCAGTTCACATATCTATGCAGATATGGTCCATCTGATAGACTTTTTCTTTATATCATGCAATTATGTCTTGGAAACTGTTACAAATGCATATTCTAAAATGCACCTTATGGAAAGAATGGAAGAAAGGGATTAAAATCACATTGGAAAATCATGAGAAATTGTTTCAGAAAGACATTAAGAAACATCATTGGATAGTTTAGCCCCTCAGAGCATTTCCCTAAAGCTTGGACCAATTTGCTTAACCATTGATCGTAACATTTCTCTTTTCTTATTTTTTTCTGTGTCTTAATTTCCAGTCCTTATTCTGGTGTGCCTGTTAAATTTCCATGCTATAACAAGCCTAATTTTTCTTTATTTCAAATGAATATTATATAAATTAATTGCCGTTTGATTACCATGTAATTACATTGTGACTCATGACAGTTTAGACAAAGTATCATATCTACATCTTAAAAAATGATGCATGTTTGACTAATATTTCAAAGAAATGTGTAAATATATTGTTATTTGGTGACACTTTTAATACACGTTAATTTCCTCCCTGATTTATTTAGCTCATCAGTAGTTCAGTGGCAAAGAGCAGCCAACCCGTGCATCACAATTTATTCTTGAATGGGCATAGCCAATCGGGCCAAATCGCAATTGGTTGTACATAATCCGTGAAGCTCTTTGTAAAGAGGATGTTGGTGCAGGCATATTGCTTGTGTCAAGAGAAGGGACAAATTACATGACTCTCCTGGGAGACTAATTGCTTCCAAGCAGGCTACTTATTAAATAATTCTTATACCGTTAACAGTTTCAGCCATATTCAGTGCACTTCACGGAATGTGCACATTTTTATTCCAACTCCACACTGGGCTCTCTACATTAGTTTTGACTCTTTGGAAGTTCTGAGAACTTGACTGTTGTTTGCTTCCTCACTTCAACAAAGATTAGTGAGCATTTTCACTGAGTTTGACCTTGACATCCCAGAGAGAGCCTAATGATATGCAGTCCCTATTAGTCATTACAACCATTTCATCTCAATTTCTCTTTCCCTTCCCTCTCCTCTTCTCTCAGGAAGTTTAGACAAATACATCCAATTAGCCTTTAAGCACATACCTTAGTCTATAGCAGGGCGCTAATGAGAAATTAAAACAAGCGGTGTGCCTAAGGAACTCTGGTCTGGTTTGAAGTCCCACAGACTCGCAGCCAGGAAGTTAGCTTGGATCAATGCTGTTACGATTCATTAGGGCCTGGAAAGAAAGGAATGCAGGGATTCCGATTTTAGATTGTCACATTGTGGTAATGCAAAATATGATGGGATATTGTAAGCTATCAAGTTAATAAAGCTTTCAAATGCTTGGCTAAAGCTAAGCCAAGGCTAGTCATGGCGCATGCATTTATTTCTTTTTCTCACATATGACTTTTCATTATTATTTTTACTAATTATTTCTATGGATGCTAGCACCTAGAGTGTTCAATCAAGGATCAGGGTCCCTTTGTGCTACGTGTTGAATGGGGAGGGGGAAGAGGCATGACCTTAGCCATGTTAACTAACAGCACATTCAATACATCTTAGCAGTCACTGTAGACAGGGACCAACCTTTTTAGCATTGTACCACGTACTGGTGGGCATCTCACACAGGAACCATAGGGTTAACCAGGACTAGCTAACATGATGTTGAATGTGGTAATTTTCACTGTCTTCACTGACTGTACAGTCTTGTTTAACATTATGTTAGTTAACACAACTCCTTGAGGTTATAGTCTCATATTGCCAAATTTTCTGGTGAAAACCAGGCCATAGAGTTAAAGAAAATTCCTAATCCAGAGTGTTCACAATCTTGGTTTATTGAATTTCATTTATTTGGCTCTTTGAGCCAAAGCTCTGTAAGTGTAACACATGGAAAGAACAATGAAACCAATAACAATCGACAGCAAAGATTCACATTGTGACAGAGTGCTGGGAACCAACTGCTGAGTCAGCACTCTGATCACTTAATCACCAATCCCCTGACTGTCTAATTAGCAAATTAGAATGGGCTAGGGAGGACTAAAGACCTAATTAGCTCATTAGCACAGAGGGTAGAAGACAACACAGGAAGGAAGTGCTGGGTGGTGGGGGGGTAGAGAGGCTAGTAGAGCCAGAACCAAGGAGGATCTCTGGATGGAGAGTGATCTGTCCTTGTCTTGGCAAAGGGCTGAGGAGAAATTAATAGTGTAAATGATGTGGTATATGGCCAGTAGAGATGGCGGGGAAGAGACAGTGTAACTAAACTATGTGGTAGTGTTTGACAACTGAAGGTCTTCAAACAGTTTGTGTAGACAGAGCAGGAGCAAGACCTTGCCCTATCATGCACATCAACAACTAGATGGTCCCTGGAAAAAGTAAAATATGAGAGATGGGAAGGGAGACATTCATAACTAAGAAACAATCATCTTCATAAGTTAGAATTATCTATGCTCATGACAAGCAACAGTCCAAGTTGAATAAAAAGTTGGGATTTGATGCCTGAAAGTTCTAAGCATGCCTCCTGCATTATGAAAGATCTAGGCCTTGAGGGTTGAGGTCCACTATTGAATATATGATTTATATATTCTATATTTATTATCTTTTTTTTTTTTTAAATCCACTCTTCCAGGGTCAAGAAACTAAAAATAAATATCCAGTTGAATATAGGAACTATGATTTCCCAGAGGTTTTCAGTCTTTTCCATAAGGTGTCCAACATTCAATTAGAGAGAGTGTCCTATGGACCACCTCCTGATCACATGGACCCTCGTTCACAACCACATTGCACTTATGTGACATTTACAGGATTTGCTTATATGGAGGAGCAATATTATTAGAGTGGTTTACACACACACACACACACACACACACACACATACTCTGCTCTTCCAGCTTGTTCTGTAGCACTGATTAGCTTGAATTCTTCCCACTGTGGACACCGGATCTCTCTGAAGATCTCTTCCTCAACCCCATGCTGGGATCAAATGCTTTCTCTCTTGAGAAAGTGTTTTTCAATTCCAGCAAGCTTCTCCACCTTCTTCTTAGTGCTAACCTCTTTCTCTTGGAACAGAGTCATAATAGCCCTACTTCCTGAAGATGTGCTTTAATGCTAGCAGGTTTCCCCAGCCCTCCAGGGTTTGGGTTCTTCCCCAGGAACCTCCCTATAAGTCCCTCCTGGCTCTAGGCTCCCCTCCATTATGCTGAAAAGAATTTTTTTTTAATGCTCAGGAGATACTCACCTGACTCTGGCACCTGGCCTTATTCTCGTCTTGGTCTGCTGACACCTCCTCTTTAAGGGGCCATATATTGAAATAAAGTTTGCTGACCTGGAGACCGACTGCCCTTAAAAGGCCTTTGGGGCTACTGTGATATAAATGTATAATAATAATAATAATCACTGGTGATGCTAGAAAAGGAAATATACATAAAATAACTTCTAATATTCCTTTAGCAACATGGGGAATGCTTCGTTATAGAAAAAAAAAATTGTAAGTGGGGAAAAGTTTTAATTTCCAAGATTGCAAAAGCATGTTCTACTAAGATCATGGGAACTCTGGGAAATTATACCATATGATATTGTGTGGCCACCATCTTGGTCACTGCACTGGGGATTGAACCAGGGTTCACCAAGCTAAAAGCATCAGCTTCTCCAGCTTGAGCTAAAGATTTCTATTTGCGACTGTAACAGACCCATTTTTAGAGCTGGTTGAAACATTTTAGACTAAATTTATCATCAGAAAATGCTGTTTCATCAAAGCTGAATCACTTTGCGAAGATGCATTTATTTTGACAAAGTTTATGACAGGAAGGTTTCTTAGGGCAAAGGTGGATTCTCTGATCACTTCCAGAGAGAGAGAGAGAGAGAGAGAGAGAGATCGAAATAAAAAAAAAAATGTCCTTTGACACAATTCCATTTTGGAAAATCCTTCCAAGGATTTTATTTTTTTTCCAGTGCAGAATGAAGACAAATTTTGAAACCTCAAAATTTCTTGGAAAATGGAATATTTATTCTCTGAACCACTCTACTAATAACGTCTATGGATTGGGCAGAGAGGAGAACCTGTAATAAACTCACTATGGGCTTACAATAACAAAAGTTAACTAACGTGGTGTTAAAATGCAATGTATCACTCAGTCTAGGCAAGGATTGCCATAGTTAATCCTGTGTAGACTGGTCATGGTTAACTCTTTACATCAGCTAATGGTGATTAGTCTCACTATCTGGGCATGGTTAACTCTTTACATCAGCTAACGGTGATTAATCTCATGATCAGCTGACACTGTGAAACACATGTAGGTTGAGTCTGCAACATTGTGTTGGTTAATGAATGTTGTTACACAATGTCATTTCCCACTATAGACTAGCCCGAAAAGTGGAGAGTTAAAAACCAAGACTAAATTCAGATTTGGGACACTGATAGGAGATTAATCATCTTACAACATCTTTGAATTTGGCCCAGAATATAATTCTAGACACTGTGTCTTAAAACTACATAATGTACAAGAAAGATGAAACAAAGAATTTTTTGTTTAAAAGTTCTGAGTATACACCTATATCCCACACTATTTACAGCCATCTCTTTAATAGCGATCTTACTTTCTCCCTGCTGGATAGGTGACTGGTCATTAGCTTTAACAAGATTCCCTGCTTAAGGAGCTCTCTGCATTCCTGGGAAAACACTAGCACTTTGAGCACTTTGAGTACTTTGGATAGTACAGGTACTTCACTGACGTGGTGGATGCAGCATTTTCACTGTGCTCATCGTGGAGATAGATTACCATTACGATTTTTGGATATTCTCCTATGTTTCGGGATATTGCGTATTCTTTTACTTTCCTTGCTTTCTACTATTATTTTTCCAGATTATGCCACACATACACTGGCAGTTTGTAGTGCATTGTTAACTTTGTTTTTTTGGTTACTTCTGCATAAATAAGCTTTTAAAATGCAGATGTCACATTGCACAATTTGACCAACATAGGTGTTTAGATACTACAGTGTTGAATGACTTCATATTACCATATAAAAACCTATCTAGAATAGAATAGACCTGGCAGTCGAGTTACCTACATGAAAACACTTGACACAAATAGCGAAGCAGGGAATTAAAAGACACGTTCACCTCAAGTGCAGTACTTTCTATGCAAGAACTAGCAGTTGTTTAAACAAAGGGAATTTAAAATTACATAGAGGTTTAGCACAATAGTACTTACCATAATTCTATCAATTACACTGTAAACCTAGCAGGAAGAACGCTGATTAGGGCTCACTGTTTGACTTCTGAGTGACATGGCAGATTATAATAGGTACTTGGATCCTTTGTCATTAGCTTTTATAAGTGCAGTGTTTGCTTTTAACGTTGGCAAAAAATGTGCTGGTTTAAAATGAAAGTATGCATTTTGTGTGTCATGCGTGTGCAAGCGCACATATAACACTCCAGTAAAAGACCATTATTGAAATTGCAGTTTCCAGCACTAAGAAGTTAGGAAATGCCAGAATGTAAGTTGCCTGTGCAACCTTATCTCCACCTGTTTCTATGTGTTATGATGCAGTCTTTATGGGACATTATGATGCAGTGATTGTACACTATTTTTTTGTCACCAGAGGACTTCTGCTTCATTCCATGCATGGGCATGGGCAGGGCTCAGTGAATGAATCAAGGCTGTGGAGTGCATTGTGTTACAGGCCCTTGGCCTCATTTGTTGCAGAAGTTGGAAGGTATGGAGTAAATAAGGGTTGAGCCACATGTCGAATGAGGATAAAAAAAATATTGAATGGCTGCCTCATTCACTGTGCTCCATACATCTCGTGTACTGAATGAGCAACGGATTTCTTGCTCTTCAGTATTAACGTTGCCCAACACAATGATGAGGCCTTGACCTTGACTGGAGTGTGTGTTTTAATAGAAATAATATCCATGAATGGTTGGTGAAAGAAAAGCACTTGGTTTAGAAGTGCCATAACGTGGGTGGGGTAGAGAAGTGCTACAGCTTGCTTGTGTTCTGGGGAATGACAGCATCTGGAAAAGGGAATGGCCCAGGAGGTGATCTAATCCAACTCCCTGCCATTGAAGAATGGGTCTTCATTGTACATTTACTAGCATTTTAGTACTGGGAATTATATCAAGTGATGGGGCTTTTTCCCCATCCTAGGGAGATTATTCCACAGGTTAGTGGATCTCACTGTCAGGAAGTGTGGGACTTTGGCTCATTATGCTAAGTACTGTACAAACACAGAGCAGTCAATGGTTCCTGCCCCAGAGAGCTTACAAGACAGACGCAGGGTGGGGAAAGGGGTAGAACACATCAGCAACGAGAACAATGTGATGGCAGCAAACATCATGTTAGTTCCACTTTTTATTGGATTTATTTATTTATTGGAAGGGGTAGTTTACTTACGAGGGGATTGGCTACATGGAAGAAAAAGGAAAGGAGCGAGGGGGACAGGTCTGAGAAAACGAGGGTAAACAGAGAAGGTGCGGAGTGCAGCTGAACTGAAGAATCTGCGAGGGAGGAGCATGTTGGAGCAAACGGCCAATCAGCAGAGGGCAGAGACAATCAAAAGATGCTTTAGTAGGCACGTCCAAAGGTTCCTGCTTTGGCTGCATCTGCTCCTACCAGCTGGAGAGTCTCGGCTGGCTCCTCTCTGCAGTTTTCTCCCAAGGCCACTTGGTCATAAATTGTTTATTGAGATTGTTACATAGACATATTCTACTATTTATAATTTCTCTACAGTTACTTCAAGAAATCTTTGCATTTAGTAGCAATCTCAATGAAGGATAGGAAAAATTGCGTCTCTGAGGATAAGCTATGTGAGTCCATTCCTCTTAAGGGATGTCTACATTGCAAGTTAAGTTATAATTGTAGCATGGGTAGATATACCTTTAATATATCTTGTGCAGGTAACTGTGAAAATGTGGTTGTATGAGCTTCAGCACAAGTCTAGCCACCTGACTACAAGTCCATCAGGGACCCTAGGTACATACTTGGGTTATTACGCTACACCAGGGTCCATGTCCCACTGCATCTTCTCTGCTATTGTTATCTGCACTAGCTAGATTAAAGCTAGGGCAGGTGTCCCTACAATCACACCTTAAATTGCAGTGTAGAATACCCTTTGTTAAACTTATGACTTTGTAATGAAAAATAGAGTTTATTCCAAGTTTGCCAGTCTGTAGGGTTTTCTAGCCTGTCAGACCATCCTTAAAAAAAATCTTCCCTCATTTGGCCTCTGAAATCTGCTTCATATTTGTATAATGTGTGACAACAGTTCTTTTCAATTAGGTTATTAAAAGAAAGAGAAACTTAAAGCTTACATTCAATAGGGAAAAACAAAAGGATTGGAAAGAGAACATGAAGAAGAATTGATAAAAGAATGTATATTTCACTTTGCCACTGTTTTTCTAATTGCCTATTTTAATGGTTAGGTACACAGTTAGAAGTACTGATTACTAGGGCTGTCAAGCGATTTAAAGAATTAATCGTGATTAAACGCACGATCAAAAAAATTAATCGCACAGTTAATCGCACGGTTAATAATAGAATACTGTTTATTTAAATATTTTTGGATGTTTTCTACATTTTCAAATATATTGATTTCAATTACAACACAGAATACAAAGTGTACAGTGCTCACTTTATATTTATTTTTGGTTACAAGTATTTGCACTGTAAAAAACCCAAAAGAAATAGTATTTTTCAATTCACCTAATACAAGTACTGTAGTGCAATCTCTTTATCATAAAAGTTGAATTTACAAATGTAGAATTATGTACAGAAAATAACTGCATTTAAAAATAAAACAATGTAAAACTTTAGAGCCTGCAAGTCCACTCTGTCTTAATTCTTGTTCAGCCAATCACTCAGACAAACAAATTTGTTTACATTTGCAGGAGATAATGCTGCCTGCTTCTTCTTTACAATGTAACCTGAAAATGAGAACAAGCATTCTCATGGCACTGTTGTTGCCAGTGTCGCAAGGTATTTACATGCCAGATGCACTAAAGATTCATATGTCCCTTCATGCTTCAACCACCATTCCAGCGGACATATGTCCATGCTGATGACAGATTCTGATCGATAACAATCCAAAGCGGTGTGGACTGATGCATGTTCATTTTCATTATCTGAATCAGATGCCACCAGCAGAAGGTTGATTTTCTTTTTTGGTGGCTCAGGTTCTGTAGTTTGCTCATCGGAGTGTTGTTCTTTTAAGACTTTTGAAAGCATGCTCCACACCTCATCCCTCTCAGTTTTTGGAAGGCACTTCAGATTCTTAAACCTTGAAGTTGAGTGCTGTAGTTATCTTTCGAAATCTCACATTGGTATCTTCTTTGCATTTTGTGAAATCTGCAGTGAAAGTGTTCTTAAAACAAACAACATGTGCTGGGTCATCATCCAAGACTGCTCTAACATGAAATATATGGCAGAATGCGGGTAAAACAGAGCAGGCGACATAAAATTCTCCCCCAAGGAGTTCAGTCACAAATTTAATTAACCCATTATTATTTTAACAAGCATCATCAGCATGGAAGCATGTGCTCTGGAATGGTGGCCAAAGCATGAAGGGACATACGGATTTTTAGCATACCTGGCATGTAAATACCTTGTAATGCCAGCTACAAAAGTGCCATGCAAATTTCTATTCTCACTTTCTGTTGACATTGTAAATAAGAAGCGGGCAGCATTATCTCCTGTAAATGTAAACAAACTTGTTTGTCTTAGCAATTGGCTGAACAAGAAGTAAGACTGAGTGGACTTGTAGGATCTGAAGTTTTACATTGTTTTGTTTTTTATTCCAGTTATGTAACAAAAAAAGTATACATATGTAAATTGCACTACAGTACTTGTATGAGGTGAACTGAAAAATACTATTTTTGTTGTTTATCTTTCACAATGCAAATATTTGTAATCAAGAATAATATACACTTTGATTTCAATTACAACACTGAATACCATATATAAAAATGTAGAAAAACAAAAGGAAGGATGGCATGGTATGGTATTGCCACCTTTACTTCTGCTCTGCTGCCTGCAGCAGCTGCCACTCTTTCTCCACCCAGCCCTGAAGGCAGCAGCGCAGAATTAAGGATGGCATGATATGGTATTGCCAGCCTTACTTCCACGCTGGTCCTGGCAGGATGCTGCCTTCAGAGCTGGGTGCCCAGCCAACAGCCGCCACTGTCCAGTTGCCCAGCTCTGAAGGCAGCGCAGAAGTAAGAGTGGCAATACTGTAACCCCCCCTAAAATAACCTTGTGACCCCCCTGCAACTCCCTTTTGGGTCAGGACCCTCAATTTGAGAAACACTGGTCTCCCCCCTGAAATCTGTATAGTAGAGAGTAAAAGCAGACAAAAGATCATATTTCACTGTGGGAGACCAGATTTCACGGTCTGTGACAGTTTTTTAATGGCTGTGAATTTGGTAGGGGCCCTAATTATTTCCAATTGTTTTTTCAGCTAAAGTGTGGATTGAAATGGGAAGTGATATCTTTAATTTTGCTGATATTTTATCTAGCTATTTTTAATTATGGGATATTCAGATTCATTGGGTTGTTTTGTTTTGTGCTTTTCCAAATACATCTGGTGTCAGACAGCTAATCATATAATAAAAATGCAAAGAAGTCATTTTTGTTCTTGAAATCCTGACCACTGCTGGCTCAAGTGATTTCAGTTTATCCCATCTTGCATGATTCGAAGAAGAATGAATCTGCAGCATTCTTCCTTGTGCAAGATTTTATTTAGTTCAGTATGGCACGTGATAATTTTGCACAAAAATATAACGTGGCATATTAATTTGTGAAAGGAACACTATAACATAAAAACCATGACCTTCATCAGTCTCTCATCCACTTCTCAAATATTTCTGTGTGAAAGGAATCAATAAAACCATGCTTTAAATAAGAGAAGTCATATGGATTTAAAAAATAATAGTAGAATGGTATCAATTAAATCTACTAATTCAGTGGCTGTAGTTTCATACTTCATGTAGCACCAGCCTGTGTTGGAAATGTATTTATGTGCTACATTCTATTAGCATTTTAAAAAAAAATCTGTTTTCATTCTCTGGAAAATGAATTTAAACTGCTCATTTATGTAAAAGATACTTTTGGGGACATAAATCATATGTGTTTCATGTATTATATATGACTAGAACATGTCTCAATATATTGAAGAAAAGAAATCCAACTTTTCTGGTTTCTTTGCAGTGTTGATTTTACAGATCATTTGTGTTAAGCTTTTGTTTTTTTGCATGTAGTATATTATGTCCCCCTCCTTCGTTTTTAAAGAGTTCTACATATGACTAAACCCACACAAGGATGAATTTGCTTTTCTTTTTTATTCCTTTCCAAGGGACATCTGGCTGCTGTAAGCATGTGTTTTCAAGTCACATCCTTTTAACCCGCCTCATCATTTTATTTGTAAAGTGCTCACCCGCTGAGATGCTAGGGGCCGTGTACAAACAGTTTAAAACAACATCAGAAAATAAACAATATGGGAAACACTGATGAGATGTTTTAAAGCTGAATAGTCTGGAATGTGTGTTGGGAGGTGAGATGGTTCTGTGAGAGAGGTGCAGAACAACCACTGAAACTGAAAACACCTCTGAAAAAAGGAAAGTTTGAAGTCCTGATCCTCAGCTGGTGTGAACATTCTTAGCTGATAGTGAAGCATAGTTCCACTGACTTCAGTGAAGCTTTTCATATTTAGGATCTGCTTGAGAATCTGGCCCTAAGATTTATTTTTATGTGAGAAGGGATGGGCTGAGGGGTAACTAAGGGGCAACAAGTTCTAAATCCTAGTAAATGCCATGACAAGGTCACCCACTGACCTAATATGTGAGAATGGAACTCCTCAATGATAGGCGATGTAGGTGTTGGAGATAGCCAGCAGGTTGAGATCACTTGGAAGAAGAAATCTCCCTATTAAAGACTTTAGGAACCAATAGGCCCATCTTAAAGCCAAGAGGAATGCAGGACAAGCCTAATATGATTGTGGTGCCTCACGGCGTATTAATGCATCCTGTAGTCGGTGTAGAGAAGAAATTACAATAATCCAGCCTCATGTTCATGGGTGCACACGTTGCTCTTGCAGGGTCCTTACAGGATAAATATGGGCACCTCCATTGCAAATTGCACAGCTGGAAATGTTTTTACACCACACCTGGCGCATGGCTTTCCATAGAAAGGGTGCTGATGTAAATGATGCCAAGATTTTTAATCAGTCTCACTGATGCCATTCATGCCCCTTCAATAAATGGAGACATAAAGGAAGATAGAACATCCTCATGATGATCCCTGCCCATCAGCTATACTTCCGTCTTTCCTGTTTTGAGTGTGAGGCAATTTTGATGCATCCAGATGGCAACATCAAGCAAACTGCTCCTCCAGGACTGAGACTGAGCTAGCAGGGCCTCAGCATCAGAGATGAACAACTTTGCATGCGCATACTGTTGATACTCTATCCTGTATTTTCTCATGTATGCACCCCATTGTATTAGATTCCTCTAACGCTCACGTCTACTGAATAATCAATATCTCTTTCTAAACTTACATCCTTTATCGAAATAGACGTGTGCTAGAGACTCCATGAAGTCCTCTATGGACTTTGTTATTGCAATTGATTTTATGTGGAAGCTGCTCAGATACTACGGTAATGGGCAGCAATGTACAACCCTAAGATAGATAACTAGATAGACAGAGTTCGAGACCCGCGGAACCCGTTTCAGCATGGAAGGATTTTTCCATCTCCTAAAAATAAATTATTGAGCAGCCAGCTGCAAAAAATTGAGTTAGTATCCAATTATGCTGCCACATACCTCAGGGTTCAACTACACCATGACACAATATTGGGGAGTACTTGGTAGGGGAAGCCTGTGATTTTTTTTTTTTCACTGTGATACAGAGCAAGCAACCATAACACAGAATTTCAAGTGGGACCAGAGTACTTGACAATCCCCTTTGAGTGCAGTGTCTCCAACATCATCACAGCAGTGATGTGCTATTTTGTTCATGCTGCTGTTGTCCAGGACCCAGGGGCGGCTCTATATTTTTTGCCACCCCAAGCACGACAGTCAGGTGGCTTTTGGAGTCATTTCTGCGGGCGGTCCATGGTCATGCAAATTCGGCGGTGTTTTGCAGGTGATCTGCCGGTCCCGCGGCGTGGACGTACCCGCCGCCGATTTGCCACCGAAGCCGTGGGACCGGCGGACCTCCCGCAGGCATGCCACCGAAGGCCGCCTGACTGCCGCCCTCACAGCAACCGGCAGGCCGCCCCCCGCGGCTTGCTGCCTCAGGCACGCGCTTCCTGTGCTGGTGCCTGGAGCCGCCGCTGCCAGGACCACTGTGTTACTGACTTCAGTGGGGCTCCATGCAGTCAGAGGGTTCTACTACTGTGCGCCCTTTTGCAGGATTAGGGCCTTCTCCTGGGTCTGGAAACTGAACAAATGTGTATAAAATACCCTGTTGAGTCCCTCCCCCCAGCTCGAGATGTGACAAAACCCTTCCCCATTGACTAAAGGACTTTTCTGTACCTGGCAAGGAAGACAGCAGGTTGTCTTTTGTACAGCTGCTCACAATATTCTACGGGTCATTTATTAAAAACAGGGTTTGTTTGGAAAGAAAGGGCTCTCTCGTACCAGTAACCTCAACTTGAGGCTGAGTAAAACTGCTACTTAGCTGAAAATAAAGAATGGAAGAGAGGTAGAATTGACCCCTATCTTTTTCCTTTTCTCTTCAATTCCTTAGCAGTATGGTTGTATCTTCACAATAGCTTTATAGTCTTGGAAGGATTAGATTTTTATTGGTAAATGTCTATTTCACACTAATTGTACATGCTAACTGATGGAAAAATATTTCCTACAATAATAGAAAGTTAGAGATAGGCAAATTAAGACTTTATGGGGAAAATCCAATGATTTAGACTTTTGAGTTACAAATGTAGTAAAATAAATGAAACAAACATCAATATTATCCATCAAAATTATAAAAAAACCTTGAACCCTGCCAAGCCTATTTATAAATGATACTGCCGAAAATAAATGGGTGTTTTGGCAAAAATGAGAAAGGCAATAGCATAAATAATGCCAATATAGTATTAATCACATCCTGGTTCTATATGATGTAAAAAGAAAACTCAAATGCAGAATTACCACCAATAGCTGAGAACAAAAAAGAACCCTGCAGAACCTCTCAGGTAGTCACATTGCCTTAAGAACTCCAGCAATAGCATAAGAGAGAATAAATAATGCCACTGGCCCATCAGAGAATCCCCAAACTCTCACCCCTCTGGATGAATAAAGAAAGTCTCCTCGAGGGAAACACTATGTGCAGGTAAAAGCATATGAAAGAACCAGCATCTGTGTGCCTACCGCTGTAAAATCAATTAGTGCACCAACTACTTTTGTTTCAAAGGAAAAACTTTGAAAAGTGTTTTGTACAGCACCTAGCACAGTGAGGGGTCATGATCCTGACTGGATCTGAATGCTACTGCACGACAAATAATAAGAGTACATGCAAGTAACACAGGAGTGTAGGCAATCAGATATTCCATGTATACGCTCCTTTCTTAAATTTGAAACCGAGTATTTGGCTGGGCTCAACAGTGAAAAACACCACAGATTTTTTTAGCATTTAAATGAAATACCAGCATTTGAATGTAATGAGAATACGAACTGAGTAATGAGGGTATTCATTTATACATATTATAATACTGTATCACAGTACAGAAGTATGTGCCAATAATACCCAATCAAGAGCAAATATCCAATCAGGGCACTTAGAGTGGATTACTACCGGATACATAAGTTCACGTTTTAGTTCAGAAGAACTCTGGATGCATGCGGGTGCACACACAGTTATAGAAAGTTCTCATAAGAAGCAATGTTACCTAAGTACACTTAGAGATACTGTATCCCGCTGATGCTAACTATGGCTAATAAAAAGTGGCACTTAGCGGTGCCCAGAACATACTATAGCACTAGCCAGAGATGCTTGTATACCAAAGCAGGTGCACATAAGAAACTTAAAGATGAATAGATCTGGGGCTTGTATACGCAAACACTTAGAGTACGTTCTGCACTACCCTGCACTGGCCTGCCGTGCACTAAGTGTCCATATGGACCCTAAGGCCATGCACTGAAAGTTCCTGGGTATGCTTTGACCTCACCCACTTTGAAATGGGATTAGATCAATGGACGGTAAGTCCACATGGACAATTAGTGCAGGGCAGACTAGGGGAGGGTAGCTTTGCCGCAGAATGAGTATTCATGCAGACCAGCCCCTAGTTGTCTCAGTCAGAAGCAGATACATCAGCACATGCTGACGCTTTTGGGACACCTTCACAGGGTCTTCAGTAACCATGAACAATAAAGGGTCTACTCAAAACTGGGACCTATATTAGAGCTGCAGGCTGGCCTTCAATTTTTAATTCTTACTTTAGTTTAATGGCAGTAAATTCTGTCTGTCTTTTCAACATTCCCAGAGAGAAATCTTGAGTGTGTGAGATTGCTACAGGAATTGCCAGACAGGATCAGACCCCCGGTCCATCTAGTTTAGTATCTCGTCTCCAACACAGGATAGCATCTGGTAGTACAAAGGATGATGCAGCAAGCAATTGTGGGAAAGCCTTCCTAACTTCTAATCGTTAGAGAGGGGTTTAAGCCCTGAAGCATGAAGTTTTATATCCCTTCTAGAATGAAAATCTGCTGTTACAGTGCTGGATATTCTTGTCAAATTCTGTGCCTGCTTCCTCACTGGCATTTGCTGCCCCCATAGGCTCCATGCAAAGGTCATTTTTCTGCCCTAGTAGAGTGGTCTGTCCCCAACAGGGAACCTAGGTAAGAGGAGATCAATGTACCTTTTCAGTTTCCAGTGCAGTGATCTGTAGGAGCTCATCAAGCAATGCCTGGAGGAAAGAGAGGGTATCACAACCAGGGTTCTTAACCCACAGTTGGACTTGTGGACCCTGTTCTTTAATTTCTCAAGCATCCAAGATTGTATGGCCATGGCCTGCCTAATGGTCAGAGAGATCTCATCTGCCTCAATGTCCAACCTCAGTGGCCTTGGCCTTTATTGCTGTGATTGTTTCAATCAACTCCATTTTTCTGGGAAGGCTGAGGGGTTGTTTTCCAGCTCCTCTCAATGTTCCCCTTTCTTGGCATGCCTTAAACACCGGTAGGCATTTGAACGCTACAAATACAACCAAAAAAGCTTCAGAACTGAGATTTTCTGGGTGAGAGGGAAATGGGGCTCTTCAGCAACATGCTCACGTGAAATCTAGTACTCCAGCAGGGGTTAGAATTGCTGCTATCAGTGAAGGATACTAATGAGTCTGTGCTGCCTGTTGATACCATTAGTGTAATGGATTCATAACTAATTCTGCACAGATGGGTCTGGATTGAGGATACCTCCTTCCAGGCTTTGGCTCCTTCTCTGCCCCCTACTTCCTCAGCTGTTTTCGGTTTTCACAAAGGGATCTAGGCTGAAAGTCTCAACTCAAAGTATTTGCTGACAGGACACTGGAAGATACTGAGCTTAAGTCTGTTGAAATGGGCATTGGATGGAATTGATTACACTGGATTAGCTCTCTTGGTGGACAGAGATGCTGTCTAGCAGTCACCTTGTACCAGAGCCCCTGCCAGCCTCTTCCCTCTCCCCTTTACACATTTGTCTCTTAATGCTTAATGCTCTTTTTGTGCCCAATGTTTCCCATTTGGTGACTCTCTCATGCTTCTACACTGGAAAACAGTTGAGGTCACACTATGGCCTAACCCTGCCTAAAGCAGCACCTTTAACTTGCGTCTTCTCCTGGGGCTTTCCTCCTGGCAAGCTGAAGCTGAACCTATATTCAGAGAGATACAGTACAACTGTGATGCTTTGCAGGGAACCCCAGGGTTGTGAGTTACCTTTCATAAGACCAAGCCCTCCGGCAGCTTGCCTTCCCAGACTGAAGGATGGAATCTTGTCCCCTCTCTACCTCATTTATGCAGTTACAGACTATGGTCCCTTACACCAGGAGGTCTGTTCTATAGAAGCTTATCTTGGGGTCCCTTTGTCTTTGTAAATCCTAGGGTGTGCACCTGGTCCAGACAGCAAACGGATCCTGTCTCCAAGTGTGTTTGTTTTTCATGCTGATTGAGTTGACCTGGAGGCCCCTTTCTGTCTAGAGTTGATTGTCTTCTGATGACCTTTCTTAACTTACATACTTTAAGAACATAATTTTCAGTATACTTATATAACTCCTTACACATTATCTGCACATACATTTCGGAATGATTACGATGACCAGTGTGACACATGCTTTCAGTAGACACCTTACATGACCCCTTTTAGTGAACCCAGGGGATCCCTGCAACTCAGTCCCCTGTGCCCTCCACAAGTAGGCACCAAGAGGTTTATGGGTCACAACAACAAAGCAACACAATGTAATGGGCTAACTAGAGCATTTCTTATTCTTTGTTATTGAACCTATTGGGTGATAGAACAACTAATAAGCCTTCAGATACCAGACTTGGAAAGCTGGTTTAGAATGAATATAATCTAGACATATTATTATGTATTTGTTCAATGCCAACAAGTCACTTGGCTCAGACCCGAAATAGACAATCCCTGACCCAGAAAACTCACAATCTAAGCAAGACAGACTCCGAGCTGATGGGTCACAGTGCAAAAGCCCAGAGGAGTGAATAATTAGGATGTTTTTAAAATGCATTATTCATATTGTTGACTAACTTCATATGGGTATTGCAGAAGTAGTGAGTCTTCAGGGGGGATATTAATGAAGTGTGCGTGGTAGCTTGCTGACCTGGGCAATGTGGAAAATTATATATGTAAGAGGGGAGGACATGGTGAAAGAACGGGGTTTTGAGGTTATCACAATTGATGGAAGGGATGGGGAAGATCAAAGCGCTGAGATCCTAGTTCAAGAAAATATCCCCATTCAGAACAACATTTAAGCATGTGTTTCAGTCCCATTGAAGTCCAATGGACTTCAGCAAGTATTTAAAGTTAAACACATGTTTAAGTGCTTTCCTGAATAAGGATAGACTTAAGTATGTCATGCATTAGCACTTAAAGACTGGCTCAGAGGTTTAGGACAAGACATTTAAATTTGATGTGGTGGATTGATCTGAACAGGTGGATGTAATTGTAATGGTGAATGACAGATATGACCTTTAAGCAACTGCCCTTAGCATTGAATGGAGTTGCTGGTTTTATGTAAAAAAACCACACACAATAAAAAGTTGTGATTAAGAAAGCCACATATAAAAAGAATATTTTAGAGGAAAAAATTATTTTTGAAGAAAATGAGGGGTTAATTAGTGATGGACAATTTTCCAAGCACTTTGGGACTGCATAATGAGATCCATCCTTACCCTGTGTACCATGGTATTTTCCTTAGCCCTGATGTATACTGTACTAAAAATGGTGAATAGCTCAAATAGTGGGGTAAATTTAATTCTAAATGGTAAGTATACAAAGGCACCCCGGTACCATACATTTTTCATAATGACTCCAATCCTGCGTTTGATAGCATGTAGGTGGTCTGGCAAATGTGAGTGATGCACTCGGACGACTTGTGATTTGTATTGAAGCAGACAAACTAAGCCAAGAGAACAAAACGGATTTCAGTAAAATGGGCTTATATAACAGATTGTTCTTCTCTTGTACGGCTGATAATTCTAATGAGAGGTTCGTTTTGCTTTTTTACCTAAGGGAATATTAATTTGATTGAAACAACAGCCATTATCTATGGTATGGATAAAAGAAAATAAACAGCACTACTCAATATGAAAGCTAAGAATTGTGGTGCTGTGAAAAATGTTTCTATTAGCTCTACAAATCTAATGCTATAGAATCAAACACACTTTGGAGCCACAACAAAATTGTTAGCCAGGACAGAGAAGAAGGAGGGAGTGCTTAAAATTACTTGCAGACAATTTGCACTGATTGAAAAACAATAATTTTCAGCCAGAAAAAAATCAAACAAAAGGACAAAGAAAATCAGACCTACAAGGAAGGTGGTAGATAACTTCAGTGATAAGTGCTGGAGATAGAACGGTCTGGGTTTTGGGGTGCATGGTATTATGTTACATTGTTACATATTTGTTATGAGATTATATGCCATTTGAGTTTTCCGGGGCTCGTGTCTAGAGTGGATTCTCATGTAGTTACAGTGAGCTTATCAACATTTTTCTCTGTGTTGTTAAAATAAAAAAAAAGTTAGTTTTATTGGAAATTATTTCTGATTTTTTTCCCCAGTTACAATATAATATAATTGCACTGTGAAAGAAACAGAAACAATTTTTTTTCTGACCCGTACAATGCTGTGATGTGGCTCTCAGTATTTTAAAGGAGCAATAATGATTTTTGTTAATGGCATATTCTGCTGCATTTTTCTATTCTGTATAGATTTAACACATCTTTTAACTCGGCAATAGCATGGGGCTGGAGGAAAGTTTTTTAAACAAATCATCTTCCCCATAGATCCTAAATACAATATACTTTCTGAATTTAAAATGAAAATGTTTGAATAAACTATAGGAGAGAGGTCCTTCTTTCTTTCTTTCAGGAGAGGGAAGCAAAAGAAAAAAGAAGCCTCTAAAGCAAAGCAGAGAGAAGGGAGAGATAATAGAGCTTGGAAGGCATCCTCTTAGCAAAGAGGAACAAGAGCAGTGGAATAATTTAATTGCTCATCAGCTAATTATACGGTATTATAATGTTAATGTGTCTTCATCATGACAATGTAATAGGTATAGATTGAAGCATATGAAAAAGAAAGTGTTGATGCAGTAATTATAACTAAGAGCAGAGCTGTTAGAGTAATTATAACGTTTCATCAGGTAATTAACGTATTGTTCAACTTGAGAGGGGGAACAAAGAGTGAAGAAGTTAAATATTGAAGGACATGCCTTCGACACTCCAGAGCTGTCTTCAAGCATTTGTTGGAGGAGGTGATACTCTGTATTAATACTGTTATTTCCTTATTTTCTTTTACATATTTTATTGAAGACAGGGTGCGGGGGGAGGTTGTCAGCACTCACACCGTAAAATAGGCCGACAATCTAGATTTCTGTTATTTTAAATCATTTATCCTTAACCGTCTTGCGGCTTCCACTTCCAGTGAAGGCAATACATTCACAGACAGGTGATGGTATTAAAGGACAGACAATGCCATTGCAAATTAGCCCAAAAGCAAAGATAACTGTTCAGTTTGGTCAAATTTAACTCCCAGGAAAGGGATTCAAACATAATTACAGGCCAAAACACCGTTTCTAAGAATTGCATTTCTCCTTCTGTGCAGCCTCCACTTCAGATGTTTTCTCAGGGTTGGCTGGATTTTCTGTTAGAGGTGGATCATACACAAACCCTGTCTTATTCATCATGTGCCCATCGATATGATAACTAGCACTATAAGATTACTGATTTGCCATCGATCATGCACCCACACAGAGCAGGTGACACAACACATAATCATTTTCAGCAACTAGGTAAAAAACACTTCACTGAACTGCTGCGGTGCGGCGTAACAACAAAACAGCTACCCCTTACTGATGTCCCTTGCAGATTATACCAGAGGAAAGCGATGCCATCCCACCCTGTGTGGTCTAGCTATATGTTGTACAGCAGAATTCCTCCAGACTCAAGTTATATCTTGTGCATGTATGAGAGCCTTGCCAAGCCAAATAATCTGCTGTTCATATCACAGTACCTGAGAGTCTCAAAGTAACCTCCACACTAAAGGTGGAAACTCTCTGATTCTAGCTTGGGCCCTATATCTGCCAGATCTGCATTTTCAACAAGTAAGGATGGGAGTGGAAATTGCCACTGAGAGAAAGTAGATGCGACCTCCCCTCTTGGTTCTCAGCTTTTTATACACCACAGAGGCCAATCCAAGAGTCTACTTTTGCAGCCCTCCAGTCCCCAGGTGTTTTATAGCACATGAAGCTGCTGTCCAATCCATTGGCAAAATGGGACGATCTGCCCATCCTGCTAGGCTCGGGGACAACAGGTATACGTGTTGGTATTGTCAGTCCTGCAGCTATCGTCTAGGTCCTGGCAAGTGAGATCCCTGTGGAGAGTCAATAATCTCCAGTGACAGCATTGTTTTTAATTTAACTTCTTCTATCCCTTTTCTTATTTGATAATGGTAGATAATTACAGCAAGAGCCATTGTTTCTTAGGAGCTGTGCTGCTGAAAATCCAGCAACCTCAGATTGATTATCATTATCATCAGTAACTTCCCTGGTGAGATTGGGGCAAAGATGTGCTTGGTCATTTCACTTAGCGATATACTGTATTGCAGCTCAGTTAAGACTCCATTTATAAAGGTACACAGCTGTGTGTTGAGAATGCTTTTGGAGGCTTAAAATGCATAGTGTGCTACTGTCCTATATAAATGACTGGAGGTGTCTGAAAAAAGGGGTTCTTTGTGAGAGCCCCAGGGTTCTGGAACTAGCTCCCGTTCTTGTTCCAAAACGGCCTGGATTTAGTGACTGTCCATACATGCACAAAAGCCATCTATTTGATAGGGTCTTTGGAGAGGGTTGAGGGTATATTTCCGGAAGCTCAACCAACAGAAGGCGAAGAGTTGACTCAATCAATCACGTTGAAGACGGGGTTGGGGGTTGTCATGGGGAGAAGATTTCTGATAGTAGATGGGTCTTTAATCTAGCAGACAAGACCAATGACTGGAAGCTGAAGCAATGAGTGATGGGAGCCGTGTGTGGGAAGACCCTTTGTGGCTGAGTTGACCTGAATGTACTATTATTTTACTGTTATTAGATTGTTAATTTAAGTAAGTATAAGGCTGCCTACAGTCATAATATGAGCATCATTTTTATTATTAAAATTTAAATAAATGCAATTTGTATATTACATTTAAAAATCAAAAGAAAGTAAAATGCTTTCATTTTATTCATTTTTTTTTCATTTTTGATGACAAATTTAAAAAGAAAGCATTTCACATTGGTGGGGAAAAACATTTTCTCTAAAAGCAAAAAAAGCAAGAGAATTCCCTTTCACACACCAAAATGAAATGAAAAATCTTAAAAATTGTCATCAAAAATGAAAAAAGTTACTGAACTGGGAAAAATTAAAAAAATCTTCTGCAATTTCTTGATGAAGTATGCTATTTTTTTTAGTAGAAAACAGGAGGTACAGGTGTAAAAAGGGAAGAGAGTGGGATTTTCCTCACCAAACTAAATACAAGGGAACATTTTCAAATGGCTTGAGAAGTCATTTTTCATAAAACAATAACTCCTAAAAACAACAACTACAAAAATAACCAACCAACCAAAAAACCCTACACCTTTCCAGGTAGGAAAATCACACAACTCTATAAATGACATTTATAAAAGCACATAAGTATGTCCTATTCAACTGGTTGTACATTTTCTAAGTACCACAGGGAGAAAAAAAAAATACAGTACAACGTATTCACTTAAGGGCTGATTTTCTGCTTAGCACAATTGAGTTCATTCATACATAGTAGACTGATGTATTGTAATATATATACTAATCAAATTTGGCCTAGATTTTCATCAAAGCATCGTACAAAATATGAATACCCATTCCCATGAAAAATGAATGGAAATCAGGCACCTACATCCCACAGGTGGCTTTGAAAATCTCAGTCTTAATATATAACCGTAGTGAAATATATTTAATACTACAGACTCCAGGAGAAAGACATAAAAGAGATACACCTGTTGAATCAAAATGATTTTAATTTAGGAGGTTCTTATGGAAGAAGTAACTACTATTTTCTGGAATAAATTTTGGGTTGGTAGGCAGAAAGCTCATTCATTTTAATAGGTCCTTTCTGTATTGAATTTGGAGAGTTATTTTATAATAAGCATATTTCTTTATCTGGTACATTATTTGTATAAAAGGACTTCATTGTATTTCTGTGAATGCTTTGGTGCAGGGCATAGAAAATATATTATTTTAACAGGATTTTTAATCTAAGCTCTGATATATAATAATAAGCAGCACTTTAGAAAAGCGTTCCTTAAAAGTAAAAGAGAGAGAGAACCATGGGAAAGCTTAGGGCACTCATTTTCAGTAATAACAAACCACCAAATGAAATCATCCCTTATGCAGAGCACCCCCATGCAGAGATGGGTTTTCTGATGCTGTCCTCTGCTGAATTCTGACAGAGTTGGGAGAATAGCTCCAATCATTATCCTGTGACTAACCACCACGAGGTTTCAGATTTTCCAGTTGTGGATATAGACCTGGATCCAAACTTGTTCCCATCTGGAGCTCTTACAATTTACACTAGCTGAGGATCTACCCTTAATTTTCAAGGGTACAGGCGCCACAATTTTGAGCAGGCCATGAAAAAATGAAGTAGCGATGAAGAGTAACTGGTTCAGATAATATAAGATGCCCAATCCCTCCACCTTGAACTTTATCTCAAAGCGTGAATTGACTCTTTCTTGACGTTTAAAAATATTCATATTAATCATTCATCATTTCTTCACCACTCTACATTTCTGGTTTGAGACCAATGTTAGACATAGAAATGTTGAAATAATTGCTTCAGTCTTTTCTAAAAAAGTTAACTGTGACCAGATACATAACATAATTAATATTAAACTAAAGGGTGGAAGGATAAAGGTAAAGAATATTTAGATAAGTTAGATGTATTCAGGGCCTCACAAATCCACCATAGGGTACTTAAGGCACTAGTTGAAGCGGTCTTGTAAGCATTAGCGATTATCTTTGAGAACACATACAAGATGGGTGACTGGACAAGGTTCAAACATAGTACCAATCTTTAAAAAGGGGAACAAAGGAGACCTAGGGAATTATAGTCAGCCTAACTTCAATACCTGGAAAGATCCTGGAACAAATTATTAAACAATCTTATTTGTAAGCACCTAAAGGATAATAGCTTGATTAGTAATAGCCAACATGAATTTTTCAAGAACAAATCACACCAAATCAACCTACTTTCCTTCTTTGACGGGGCAACTGGCCTAGTGGATGGGGTGAAGCAGCAGACATGATTCATCTGAATTTTAATAGAGCTTTTGCTATCGTCCCGCAGGATATTCTCATAAGCAAATTAAGGAAATGTGGTCTGAATGAAATTACTATAAAGTGTGTGCATGACTGTTTGTAAGACCGTGCTCAAAAAGTAGTTATGGTTCACTGTAAAACTGGGAAGACATATCTAATGGGATCCTGGATCTGGTGCTATTGAATACTTTTAATTAATGAATTGGACAATGAAGTAGTGAGTACACTTTGCGGATGACACCAAGCTGGATGGAGTTGCAAGCACTTTGGAGGACAAGATTAGAATTCAAGATGACCTTGATAAATTGGAGAATTGGTCTGAGATCAACAAGATGAAATTCAGTAAAGACAAATGCAACATTCTACACTTAGGAAAGAAAAACCAAGTGCACAACTACAAAATGGGGAATAACTGGCTAAGTGGTAGTGCTGCTGAAAAAGGTCCTGGGGGTGATAGTGGATTGCAAATTGAATATGAACCAACAATGTGATGTGGTTGCAAGAAAGGCTAATATATTTCAGGAAAAAAAAATTAAAATTAAGTATGTTTAGTCTTGGCAAAGGAAGAGCTGGTAAGTCTTCAAATATGTAAAGGGCTGTTTTACAGAGGAATCAGTTGTTCTCCATATCCACTGAAGATAGGAAAAGAAATAATCATCTTAATCTGCAGCACAGGAGATTTAGGTTAGATATGAGGAAGATCTTTCTAACAATGAGGATAGTTAAGAACTGAAATAGGCTTCCAAGGGAGGTTAGGGAATCCCCATCATTGAAGTTTTGTTAAGAACAGGTTGGACAAACACCTATCAGGGAGGGTCTAGGTACACTTGGTCTTGCCTCAGCATGGGGTCATGAACTATATAATCTCTCTCAAGTTTCTTCCAACCACACATTTCTGAGTCTATGGTTCTATGTATTTTCATAGTGGATCAGACCTGTGGTCCATCTATCCAGTATCCTGGCTCCAACAGAGGCCAGGACCAGCTGCTCTAGAGGAAGGGGGTAGAAATCCTGTGACAGACAATTATGGGATAACTTGCCTCCAAGGAAAGGTTCCTTCTAGCCCCCAATATTTAGATTACGTTATGCCCCAAAGCTTGAAAGTTTATGTCCCTTCCAAACATCTTAACGGCAACGAGTTTCACAGGCTAATTGTGCATTTGATTAAAAAAAGAGCATTTCCTTTGATCAGTTTTGAATTAATTAACTTTCAATTTCATTAAATGTCCCTTTTTTCTTATATTTTGAGACAGGGTAAATAGAACATTGCAATCTACTTTCTCTGGACCCTTTATTATTTCATATAATTTTATCATGTCCACTCTAATTTGTGTCCTCCTTAAGACAAACAGGACCATTTTTTTCATTCTCTTCTGATGAGTGTATTTGCATGCCCTTAATCATTCTCATTGCTATATTCCTTTTGAGATGGGGCGACTGGAACTGAACAGTGTATTCCTGGTTAGGGCGTACCACTGACTTCCATAATGGTGTTTTAATATATTCTGTATTATTCTCTAGCCCACTCCTTATGCCACCTATCATTTTGTTTTCTTTTCTGACTGCTGCTGCACATTGAGGCCTTTATCAAGCTGTCCTCAGTGATGCCCAGGAGTAGAATTTTCAAAGGGGCCTTTTAAAAGCCTAAATCCCATTTTCAAAAGTGACTTTAGGGCCCAATGTTAAAGGTATTTAGGCACAACTCCCATTGAAGTCAATAGCATGTAGGCACTTAAAGATGCAGATAGACACCTAGTGTGATTTTTCAAAAGCCTAAAAGTTAGGCACATACATTCTTTGTCCAATCCCACTAAGCACTGATCTGCCTGTTTAGACACCTAAATACCTTTTAAAATCTGCCCCTTAGAAGCCAATTCTCAATGAAAGTCAATGGGACTTAGGTGCCTATGTGCCTACGTCACTTTTGCGAATGGGACTTAAGTACTTTAAAAAAATTTACCCCAGCTCATTTTCCAGTATGATTACAGTTAATTTAGAACCCAGTAAGACACAAGAGTAGTTCAAGAGATTTAAAAAAAAAAAAAAGCCTTGCAAATAGGGTGGCCAGAGAAGCAAGTGTGAAAAATCAGGACAGGAGGTGGGGGTAATAGGAGCCTATAGAAGTAAAAGACCCAAAAATCAGGACTGTCCCTATAAAATCAGGACATCTGGTCACCCTACTTGCAAACTTTAGGGAGTTTATCCAAATTGATCCTCCAAACCTTTTGGATAGCTCTAATGCTGTGTTTACACACAGCTTTCCCTGTAGGCAGCGCTGATCAGAATGTTTTCTCCAGTGCCACCTCATTCCGGCTATTTTTCCTCCTGATTGATCCTTACATGGAGTTTAAGAGCTCACCCATGGAGCTTTCATGTTGAAGCAGAAAAACAAACAAATCAGTGGGCCTGACGTCTGTCTGTGAGATAACTTTCATTCTGCTATTGATGCCAAAGTCAGGCTGAGACAACACCTTACTGAATTAAAAATAAAAAAAAGCAATTAGAGAGGCCCTTTTGGAAAATGTCACTCAGCACAGCCATAACCTAATATTTGTGTTTCCCTCCTCCCCACTACACACCTTTTTAATTTCTTTACTTTTCTTATGAGCCATCCATAAGAATTGCCGGGGAGTGCAAAAACCAGAGTTATTGACTGTCTGCTCTAGAGCTGTCACAAAGCAGTAAACAGACCCAAAAGACAAATGTAGGTACAGTTAGGGGAAAATTCATAATTAACAATTCAGTGGAATGAAGTGCCTTCATAGGGAAAGGGCTAGAAATGAAGGGTGAAAGAGAAATTAGCCAGACGTGTCAAGGTTTTAGCAAATATATATTTACTATATTTTTGTAGTTATACCTCTGACATGTATATTGCTGATGGGGAGCAGGCGTGCTATGTGCAAACCCAGCCGATGGCTGCGTTCCCAGGCTGTTTCCATTGACTGCAAGTGATGTGAGTAGGGTTACCATATTTCAGCAAGCAAAAAAGAGGACGGGAGGAGCCCCGCCCTAGCCCCGCCCCTCCCACTTCCCGCCCCCCCAGAACCCCCAATCCTCCCCCCGTTCCTTGTCCCCTGACTGCCCCCTCCTGGGACCCCTGCCCCTAACTGCCCCCCAGGACTCCACTCCCTATCTAAGCCTCCCTGCCTCTTGTCCCCTGACTGCCCCAACCCTTATCCACACCCCCACCCCCAGACAGACCCCT
>NC_048308.1:64348002-64374748 GCF_013100865.1 Trachemys scripta elegans | reverse complement strand
CCCCCCCCAATTGCCCCCCAGGACCCTACCCCCTTCCTGTACCCTGACTGCCCAAAACTTTCTCCACTCCCCCCAAAAAGCCCCCCCCGTTTCTTGACTGCCCCCTCCAGAACCTCCCTGCCCCTTCTCCTGGCCCCCTTACCCTGCTGCTCAGAACAGGGTGTTGGGCTCTGTGCGAGCCGAGCCAGACACGTGGCTGCGCTCCCCAGCACAACAAAACCCGGTCCCTGGCCCTGCACAGTGCTGCCAGACCGGGCTGCAGGGGAGAGCTGCCAGCTCAGAATGCAGGGCAGATCCGGCTCCTCTACAGCTGCTCCTAAGTCCAGCCCGGGACTTTCCTGCAGCCCTCCCAGCCGCTCGCTCTGCTCTGCCGGGGGAGGGGGGAAATCCCGGACATTGTGAGTGCTTTACAAATTCCCCCCGGACGCTATTTTTAGCACAAAAAAGAGGACATGTCCGGGTAAATCCGGACGAATGGTAACCCTAACATGATGTGAGTAAGTTTAGACGTCAAAGCTGCAAGAGTCATAGAGTTGCATTTCCTTGCAGGGAAGCCTCATGAGGAACTTTACAAACATTTGCAGACCGAGTGTTTATTGCAATGCTTGCAGTGACAGCAAATGCATGTGCAGAGTGGGAAAAATCCCATACTGTCATAGAATCATAGAATGTCAGGGTTGGAAGGGACCTCAGGAGGTCATCTAGTCCAACCCCCTGCTCAAAGTAGGACCAATGCCCAGACAGATTTTTGCCCCAGATTCCCTAAATGGCCCCCTGAAGGATTAAACTCACAACCCTGGGTTTAGCAACCCAATGCTCAAACCACCGAGCTATCCCTCCCCCCGTATAGGATACTCCTTGCAAAGAGGGATTGTCCGTTTATACGGATAGCAAGAGTATCCAGAGTTGTTAATAGATAATGCTCCAAAATGAAAGTGTTTGCAAGGGATATAAAACTCAGCTTCTGGACTAAGCTCTAACTGTTAGGGTATGGAATGTAAGGTGACCAGATAGCAAGTGTGAGAAATCAGGACCCTTTTTTGCAGGGGGTGGGGGGAATTGCATATATGAGAAAAAGCCCCTACTATCGGGACGTCTGATTACTGTATTAGGATGAGACCTTCATTGGGAGGGCAGATTATCCCAGCCTGCCTATCATGAGGTTTCTTATTCCTTCCTCTAAAGCACCTGTTACTGGCCACTGCTAGAAATATGAGGCTGGACTAGATGAATAATGGATGTGATCCATTATGGAATTCCTATGTTCCTAAGAATATCCCTAGGGACAGAACTCAGAAAATGATTTTGTATTGACCTCAAGAGGCCCTCATGGCATCCCTAAGCTCTGGAAGAGGAGGAACCACAATGTAAATTTAAGTACAATGGAAGCTGAAACCCCTGCCCTAATATCTATGTAGATCATTCCAAATAAGTGAGCCTGAGACTATAATAGAAGAAAAACTGCCCAGAAAGTATTCAGTGAGTTACAGCCATTGTATGACCGCTAATCATTGCAATGATTTTTTTACAAGATTCATGCATTACCCAAATAACATGAATATATTCTACTGCAATCAGGGGGAAGCACTCGTTTCTGTATTGTATTCTGTATTTTCATCTGATTAGTAGTAAGCCTGAGGCAAGGTGAGTGCAAAATTAGCCTGATGCATTAATTTATCATTTTACCGTGTTATAGAAGTTTAAAATATTATGGTTTTCCCCCTTTACTGCACTTTACGGTAATACCGTAAACAAATTGATCTACAGTGTTGCAGGCAACACATTATCCTAAATGCTGATAACTCAGGGCTATTGCACAGCTACTGAAACAAGTAGTTGACGTTCCAAGGGCAATAACACTAAGAAGCTATTTAATTGCAGAATTAATGGTGTTATTCCATCAGCACTGTCACACCAGAACCCTAATTTCAAGAATGGAAGACGTGTCTAAATCCCTTAGACTGCTTTGAAAATCTCACCCTAGCTGTGCTGCCTTCTGGGGCCCAACTCTGCCATCCATACTTAGGCTTCAATCCTGCAAGGCGCTCCACATGGGCGGAGCTCTGTACTGCACAGCACCCCTTTGACTACTGGATGGAGAGGTCTGCTGGCGTGTTGCTACTAGCAGGACTGGGCCCTAGTGAGGAGTTCGGGATCAAGCTTATGAGATTTAAGAGCTAGACAGATTCAATTTAGAAACTACTCCAGAATATTGAGCAGCAGGTGGATTTTATTCTATAAAATTACATGCACTTTTTCGAAGTCAAATAGCAAGATATGGTGAGAAGAATTTTCATATCTATTTGATGGTGAATGGGATTCGCTGGGCTAGGTGACAGAACTGAGACGATCTCATCTAGAGGCTGTAGAAGAAACATGTCTTATTTAGATTCAGTGCTACAGAGTCAATATATCCTGGAGTAGTTAAAAATCATGACCATTAGCATTCAGAGGATCTCTTTGGATGAACATGCCAGTTTCCTCCAGTGTATAATGCAGTACATGAAAGGCTGGGGAAATAATGCTAAAATTACTTTGAAAATATCGTCAATTGATATCTTATAACATGAGGGCACTGCTAGAGCACTTCTCTGGTTATCAGACTCTGGCCAAATCCTGCCCTCTGTTATACCCACAATCCCATTAACTTTGGGAGTCTTTCTTTGTGTATTTTTGAGATGAGGGAAAAACTACTTCACTGAGGGGTTCTCTCACCCTGTGGCAAATCCGGAGGCATGCTGAGCACCTGCAACGGTTTGGTTTCAGAGAGAATAGCAGGTGCACCAGATTTGTTCCATTAATAATGCATGAAACTGTTTTAGAACAAGAGTCAGTTTAATCCCTTTTAACTGGCAGCTTTCACAGCTAAAATGATCAAAAGCACCAATGTCACTTCAGTTGCTAAGTGCCATTAGATATTTCGTAAGACAAAGGCTTCTAAGTCACTTTGCTGCTTTTACCCCATGTCTTTACTTTTGGGGGGAAACGAACAAGGGACACATTAAAACTTGGGTGGGTTTGGTAGCAATTTTATTGATTAATGACTGAGTCCATCTAATTGGGAGTGAAGAAGTGGCTGTCCTAGTTCAACAAGTGAATAGGAAGCAAAATACTGAAACTAGGAGTTTGAAAGGTTGCAGATCCTTACATGGATTTTTGATGTATTGATTTGCCTTGATTTTTTTTGCTGGCAATCTTCTATGATTTTTACCTCCTAAAGTCTTTGTTTTCAGAAGGCAATATTTTCTCTAAGTTTGGATGGCTGAAAAATCGTTTAAGCAGAGTCATTCTCTTGTTTCCAGGGGCTTGACAATAGTTTTCTCCAGTGTGCCACTATTACAAATATTCCAAAACGAAGATATTACTATTCCCTCCCACACTTTAAAAATGGACCAGGCCAGATCCTCAGCTGGTGTAAATCAACAGAACCCGATTGACTTCAGTGGAGCTGTGCCAGTTTAGACCAGCGGAGGATCTGACCCAGAATTTCTTCAGGCAGGCAGGCATGAGACTGTTTGCAGGACCTTACTTGTCAGTAAAAAAGCCGATCGTAGCAATTTTCATCAGACAGCATGGAAATTAATTAGCCCAATTTTATGGAAATTAGCTCATTATAAATAATTTTAGCTGGGCCATTCACAAAGCATTTTTCAGATTAAACAAAAAAAAAACAGCTCTGAATTAGATTCCAAATCCCCCCCCTTCTTAAAATAAAATAAAATGAAGAATTTGAGCAGGTGGTGCCATTTACAGGGGGGCAGAGCTCACCGACTGGGCTTGCCGCTTCTCCAGACTTTGCTTTCCCACTCAAAGCCTAAAAAAGCAACAGCAAACGGGTTGTGGGTTTTCTACACTGTTTATTATTTGCCACTGCAGATGTCCCTGCATCTCCTGAGCCTGGCTATGCTACATTTTCTTCCCAATGGTCCAAAGCAGCACTTATGCATCTCTCAAGGCTTTGCTCTTGTCAGTGAGAATGGGGACAGCTCTCAAAGCATTCTGGGGGAAATCAGTACCATTGATGATGGGCTGGCAGATGGAAAACAAACAGAGTAGGGAGCTCTGAGACTCAGGAAATTTCCTCTCAAAGGGAATTGTGCATAGGACAGATCAGTTTGGAGCAGGGCAGGCTCTATAGAGGCAGGGTGGGCAGAGACAATGGGAGTGATGAGCTGGAAGATTGGCTAATTGTGTTGTGCTGGGTCTGTCTTACAAGTTATTCAGAGCTTAGTGATTTCTATTTCTGATTCTCTAGTGTCTTGTTTCCGTAAGGTGGCTCTTCCTTAGTTATTATCAGCTACCTGTCTTCTTTAGTATTTACTTCAGAGCTGTAACACTTATTCCCTCCCCAGAACTGTCCAGAGTAAATTCTTCTGCATCCTCTCCCCCCACCATTTAAATGGCTTAGTGAACCTGTAAGTCCATTAGAGTTGCACTGCTACACACTAGGAACCAAGTGGGTAGGCAACAGTTCTGCAGAAAAGGACCTAGGGGTTACAGCGGATGAGAAGATGGATATGAGTCAACAGTGTGCCCTTGTTGCCAAGAAGGCTAATGGTATTTTGGGCTGAATAAGTAGGGGCATTGCTAGCAGATAGAGGGATGTGATCATGCTCCTCTATTCGGCACTGGTGAGGCCTCATCTGGAGTACTCTGTCCAGTTTTGGGCCCCACGCTACAAGAAGGATGTGGAAAAATCGGAAAGAGTCCAGCAGAGGGCAACAAAAATGATTAGAAGGCTGAGTACATGACTTATGAGGAGAGGTTGAAGGAACTGGGATTATTTAGTCTGCACAGGAAAAGGGATAAAGGGGTAAAGCATTTAGAAACTTCCCCTCCCCCAAATGTTTGCCAGAGTATTTTGAAAAATGACCATCCATTTTGTAATAGTGATTACTTTACATGCCAGTCAAGCTAGTGGGAGGATGAGAAAGGTGTAGGAGGACTTGCATCAGTATGATATGTGGGTATTTTGCTAAGGGATCTGTTTGTAATCTGATCTGCTGAGATAAGGCAGTCACTATATTTGAAAGCAAGACAAATATATTCTTTGTGCACTTATGAGTGCATGGGCCTTTTTTTTTAAACAGCATCATCTAATTTTACTAACAAGATAAACACCTTGTGAACAGATACCATTGTGTCTGTGATTTTTAAGCAGCAGCCCCTGACATAATTTACATTTCCTGAAATCATCAACTTAAAACCAATTATGCTACAAAAGAAGATAAAGTGCTTTAATAATTCATTTTAAAACAAATTGGAGCTGATAGATTCTCCTAATCCCTGCACCCAAATATTCTTTCTTTGTACATTACCCTCAGTACCTGCAGCTGACATGCCTAGAGCCATCCCTCGCCCCAGACTTTGCTAAATAGCTCCAATATGTTTTCTTTGCTAATTAGGCATTGTCGCTGTTTTAAAGCGATCTGTGGAGTGATTTTGATTAGGTTGGCATCTCAATCTTAAAGCAACTAGCAGTTAACTTTAAACAGTGATGATGCCTAAATTATAAAATTTGGGAGCTGTGAGTTTAATTTTATTTTTATTTTAAAAGCCTAATAAATTCTAGTAGGACCTTTTGATGTAATATTTGCTTTTTAAGTGGCATTTTAAGGAAAATAGATCTTGGGTAAAAATGTTCAGAAAAAATCCAAGTCCCATTTTCAAAAGTGTCATAGGCACATAGCAGACTAAGTCCCACTGAGCTTCCAATAAGACTTAGGCTCATCAGTGCCTAACTCACTTTTGAAAATAGGGCTCAGGTTCAGAAGTCACTTAGGTGCTGTTGAAGATGTTACTCCTTGACTTGTTTTGCACACTAAGGTCTTGATACTTCAGTCATATCCACATGACAGACCCTAACACTGTACATAGTACCGTTTAGTTTTTGAGCAGATCTGATCTGGGCCTAAACTTTTGCACTATTGCCTTTTTAAAAAGCATGCTAGCTGCAGAAATGGAAGTGTAAGATGTTACAAAAATACTATAGGTGGGGACTGGTGAGTCTCAAGGATTGAAGTTCAGGTACTGTAATTTATCTGAAGTATCTAAACCTTGGTGTCTGCAGATTGAATGATAAATCCCTCAGGGGGGAAATTTTTGGCTGTGTTTGGAAAATAGACCCAGACTTGGCTTTCTCGCAGTACTGTGGTGTTTCTTTGGAACCCAGAAGCTGAGGATTTAGTTGTGCAAGAAAAAAAAAAGTAATTGCCCGGTTCTGTTTCACAGGGATGGCTAAAATAAGAATTGAGGTTTCTTTGAAATTTAAAAAATGTTTAGTGATTTTGTTTTTCCTTATAATGCACCTCTGCCTTTCCTGATTACAACAAGGAGCCAACTAGAAAAGCTGATAGGCAGGCTGGCATTATAAAGTCAGCACTGGAAGTTTCAAACTCCTGTGGTAATATATCCAGAAATGAAACCATACTCTTGTTATTTATTTGCATTCTGATAGCATCCAGAAATCCCAATCACGATCAAAATCTTATTGTGCTTTGCACTGCTTGTGCCCCCAACGAATTTACAATCTAATGAGACATGGTGGACAAACAGTAAGATAGATAATATACAAACAGAATGTGAAAGGTGCAGGACTTGTTAGTTCCATTCTAGTACCTAGGATCAGGAAGAGCAGGGGCACATTAGGCTGAAAGAACAGATTCCTTTTATGGTATTTCCAACATGGCTAAAGCTACAGGATTGTGATACTGATACTTCTTGTGGATTTCCTGCCTATTTGTAGACCAAAGAGATACTGATAAGCAACAGACCTAACCAAACCATTCTTGGACCTTGAGCCCACATGAATTAAACCTGGTTCTGTAAAGATGGAAGTTCTTGAGGGTTTTTTTCCTCTTTCTTTGGTGTGAAATTGTTTCTCAGTGATAATTTCTAATCTGGACCTTTTCCTTTATGATTTTTGTTGATTTATCTTGACTTGAATTTGTTTCTCATTGGTGGTTATGGATTTGAACATGCTTCCCACTGGTTATGAGAGCTTTTCCAATGCTGAACCTGTTTTCTTCCGATTATCCCAGGATGCCCCTGATGTAACCTTGATGAAAAGCAGGTAGGGGACTTATAAATGGAAAAATGAACATTAAAACAAAACAATAATGGAGGGCTTTCTGCATAAGAAGAATATTTAGTGACTTCTAGACACTTATACTTATTACAGACTTCTAGACTGTTTATAATCCCAACTTTAGTAGCAAAATAGATTGTTATAAAGAGGTTTTTGCCATTGATATGAATTGACTGTATGGATTTGAATAATAATGCACTTTAGCTTTGTACCAGAGAGAAAGGTTTAACTCAGACATAAGAACATTAGAATGGCCATATTGGGTCAGACCAGAGTGGTCCATCTACCCTAGTATCCTATCTTCTGACAGTGGCCAGTGCCAGGTGCTTCAGAGGGAATTCACAGGACAGGTAATCATATAATGATCCATCACGTGTCGCCCATTACCAGCTTCTGGCAAACGGAGGCTAGGGACACTTCAGAGCATGGTTTTCCATTCCTGCTCATTGTGGCTAATAGCCATAGATGGACCTATCCTCCATTAACTTACCTAGTTCTTTTTAAAATCCTGTTATAGCCTTGGCCTTCAGAACATCCTCTGGCAAAAGAGTTCCATAGGTTAACTGTGCGTTGTGTGAAGAAGTACTTCTTTTTTGTTTGTTTTAAACCTGCTGCCTTTTAATTTCACTTGGTGACCCCTAGTTCTTGTGGTTTGAGAAGGAGTAAATAACACTTCCTTATTCACTTTTTCCACACCAGTCATGATTTTATAGACCGCTATCATATCCCACCTTAGTCATCTCTTTTCCAAGATGAAAAGTCCCAGTCTTATTAGTCTCTCCTCTTATGGAAGCTGTTCCATACCCCTAATCATTTTTGTTGCCCTTTTCTGAACCTTTTCCAATACTAATATATGTTTTTTGAGATTGGGCAACCATATCCACATGCAGTATTCAGGATGTGGGTGGATTTATATAGAGTCAATATGATATTTTCTGTCTTATTATCTATCTCTTTCCTAATGATTCCCAACATTCTGTTCACTTTTTTGACTGCCGCTGCACACTGAGTAGATGTTTTCAGAGAACTATCCACAATGACTCCAAGATCTCTTTCTTGCTTGGTCACAGCTAATTTAGACCCCATCATTTTATATGCATAGTTGGGATTATGTTTTCCAATGTGCATTACTTTGCATTTATCAACATTGAATTTCATCTGCCATTTTGTTGACCAGTCACCCAGTTTTGTGAGATCCCTTTGTAACTCTTCGCAGTCTGCTTTGAACTTAACTATCTTGAGTAGTTTTGTATCATCTGCAAATTTGGCCACCTCACTGTTTATCCTTTTTCCAGATCATTTATAAATATGTTGAAGGGACTGGTCCCAGTACAGACCCCTGGGAGACACCACTATTTACCTCTCTCCATTCTGAAAACTGACTATTTATTCCTATCTTTTGGTTCCCATCTTTTAACGAGTTACTGATCCATGAGACAACCTTCCCTCTTATCCCATGACACCTTACTTTGCTTAAGAGCCTTTGCTTAAGAGCTTTCTGAAAATCTAAGTACACTATATCGACTGGCTAACCCTTGTCCACATGCTTGTTGACCCCATCAAAGAGTTCTAGTGGATTGGTGAGGATGTTCAGAGCTGAGGCTGAAACTCAGAGCAAGATATTGCTTTCCCCTCAACAGATCTGTTCCAGCAGATGCAACGTGGTATGTAGCAGAACACAATAGCCTGAAATCCCTTCAGTACCTAAACACAATGGTGGGAGTTAAGGAATGAATGTTAGCCTTGAATTCCAGTACTGACATTGAATTACCTTGTGTTTTGTGGGTTTCATTCCATGGGCCTGATTCTGATCTTCAAAATGGTGGAATTACATTGGAATTACACCAGTCTAAAACTGAAATCAGAATCACAATCTAAATCTCTAATATTAAAATGTTATTATTTTATTTGACCTTGTGATAGTGCTTAGATCTCTCAACTGGGGAGGGGGGGGGGATTCCATTGTGCTAGGCACTGTACAAATTGTAGTCCCTAGTCCAAAGAGTTTGCAATCTAAAATACATTATAGGTAGATGAAATAAAAAAGGTAATAAGGCAGAAGGTAGGGTTGTTGGAGTAATAAAAATAGGATGTGACCTAGAAGATAGATCACTGGACTGGGACACAGAAGACCCGTGTTCCATTCCCAACTTTGCCTTTGGCCTGTTGGGTGACCCTGAGCAAGTCACTTCACCTCAGTTTTCCCATCTGTAAAATGGGGGTAATGGTAGTTACATCCTTTATAAAGTGTTTTGAGAACTACTGATGAAAAAAGCTATATATGAGCCACATATTGTTGTTACATTTTGCAATATTGCATGTAGGTTTTGCATAGTTCCGCACTTTTATTTTCTTTCCTTTTAATGGGTACCTAGTGCAGCAAACAGATGTATTTTGTAAGTGTAAATTTAGACACTTAAAAACACTTCTAAGTAGAAAATAGTTACTGTTAGCTAGTGAAATGAAATATTTAGACCATGTGCAATGTAGTGTCGTTAATATAATGTAACAGTTCTAAAAGAGCTATTACAGTCTGTTGAATCTTGTTAAGCTGTAGCACAGAGCCATCATGCTGTTTGTATGTTTTAAATATGGGCAGGTCTCCAAAAGCTTGACTCTTTGATTCACGTTGGATGAGCACACAAACATTAAGATGGTTATCTGAACTTTGGGAGTTCCCCCACAACCTGTGCCAGTTACTCCCTTGCCAACAGGTTTTGTGATTGTCCCAAGCCACATCCTCAAATCAGTCCCTGCCCTCTCCCTTTCTTGGTATTGCTTTCTTTGGTCACAGCAAGGTCCAGCAATCTGCTGCATCCCTTTTGGATTCTCAAGGGACAGCTTGGCCAACTTGCCTTCCACTAGGCCAGCTCCTCACCTAGTCCAGATAGTGGCCTATTCAGTTGTGCGGGAGCTGGACTCTGATAGCTCCCACTTAGACTGCTGCTACTGGCCCTTTAAAAATACCATCATTCTGAGATAACCTGAGCCAGTGTTAAGCCCAACCCCTCTCCCCAGTGTCAAAGCACCCGCAATCCAATGGCTCATTGTGTTGACGAGGTTAAGTTCTGCGTAGCCAGTATTACACAAGTCAGTGATATGGCCAGCATCACATCCGACTGCCTTTGACTGCCCTAGTCAAATGGATCAGATACCCTTTTTTGCAGCTGAGTGCACTGGAGGTGGCCTTTTGGTATGAGATCGAGCAAGACTCAAACGCATGAGCTTCAGGATTGTAGTCAACCACTTTAACCACTCTGCCACTACATCTCAGCTCTCCCCCGTGTTCTTTAATTGTTAAAGGGCCAGTAGCAGCAGTCAGAGTGGGACGTATCAGAGCATTTCCAGACCCCATTGCTGGGAAGTGGGGAAGGCCACTTACTCTGGAATATGCTGCTTTGGAGATTTATGGGGTAGCTCAAGAAATGGTCACTTTTATCGCCTCTATCTCTCAAAGATGTTCTGCAACAACAAGGAAGGAAGGGGGGAAATAATTGGATCTTCCCCATCTACAGAGAAGTCAGCTGCTAAAATGTCTTTCCTGAACAAAACCTCGGTGTTTCAACCAAAAACTGCTGCCGTTTGTTGTGCTCATAGTGGGAGAGACCAAATTCAGTTATAAAACTGAACCGGTCTGTCCCAGCTCTCTACAGATATTTGATTCAAAGGATGAGTAAAAGTTGAGGCCAGGTTTGTTGTTTTTGATGAACTGGTCTGGCCACCTGAATCAGCTCGTTAGGGTTATTTTTTCAATGTTATGAACCAAAATAAGTGGTCTGTTTCAATCCAATATGTTTGCGCTTTTAATAGGAACAATGTAATACACACAGGCTCTCTACTGTAACACAAATAATACGCAATAATAATAATGTCCAGAGATCCCAACAGAAAGGTGCTAGATGATGCTAAGACGCAGAGAAAGGGACAGTCCAGTCCATACTGTGAGGAGCTTACACCCTAAATAGAACAGACAGACAGAGAGGGTGGGAAAGAGAAACAGGAATGGTGGCACAGGGAGGTGAAATGACTTATCCAAGGTCAGACAGCAAGTCAGAGTCAGAAATAACTGCGCTCCAAGCCTTGACCATGTGCTCTCAATCTGGGAGTCACGTTTTTAGTGCTGAGGGCTCGTGACCCCCCTGGAAAGTTGGGCTACTCTGTACCTAAACTGCACTACCAGGGCCATCTTAATAACTACAATGGGCTGATACACAGCAATCAGTGTGGGGCTGGGCAGGCACCTCCCTTAAAGGATGAAGGATCAGTAGCCAGAAACAGCCTCACCACTTTTCCACTTAATACCTGAGAACTTTATTGCCAAAGCCCCTCTGCCACTTTGATGGTTTTTGCCTACCCTCCTTTATTTAAGGTCACTAACCTGATTGAACTTCCCTCTGTGACCTTGGGGTTCGACCAGTGACGTGCTGTTAGCCTGCACAGTCGGTGGCCTACTGTCCCCTTGAGGTATTTGCATATAGTACAGTAACTCCCACTAGCATTAATGAGCTAATGCATGCACACTGAGGGGAGAAGGATATATATGGAAAATTCAAGCCCCGACAAGACAAAGCTTCCTACTATATATATACACACACTTATGTGGCTGATCAAGCCCATAATTTAATATCGTCATTGCTGTTTTTCCCCCCCTCAGATTATTTTAAATCTTTGGATTTCAGTGTTGTGTGTGTTTGATAAGCCCCATGACGCTGGTGCTGAATTAATTCATAGGCACTAGGCAGGGACTTGGGAGATCTAGGTTCCGTTTTGGATTCTGCCACAGGCTTCTTCTGTGACCTTGGGCAAGTCACTCCCATGTTGTCACTAGTTGAGTCCCTTCAAGGCTAAATAGTTGCACTAGCAGCAGGGATCATAAGAACGGCCATACTGGGTCAGACCAAAGGTCCATCCAACCCAGTAACCTGTCTTCCGACAGTGGCCAATGCCAGGTGCCCCAGAGGAATGAACAGAACAGGTAATCATCAAGTGATCCATCCCCTTTCACCCATTCCAGCTTCTGGCAAACAGAGGCTAGGGACAGGGCCAGCTCCAGGCACCAGCCTAGCAAGCAGGTGCCTGGGGTGACCAACGAAGAGGGGGGCGGCAGGTCCGGCTCTTCGGTGGCAATTCGGCGGCGGGGCCGTCACTCCCTCTGGGAGCGAAGGACCTGCCGCCGAATTGCCACCGTAGAATGAAGCGGCAGTAGAGCTGCCGCCGATCACGGCTTTTTTTTTTTTTTTTTGCTGCTTGGGGTGGCAAAAATGCTAGAGCCAGCCCTGGCTAGGGACACCATCCCTGGCTAATAGCAGTTAACGCTGCTGCATCAACTCTTAACTGGATTTCCACTTAAAACCTCCACGGTTGGCAAGAGAAATGGCTGTTGTCAATGGGATGCCTTTCTACATGGCATCCAGCCCCATCTTCAAAATCCCATGGAGCTTCCCCCTTGTGAAACTCCCGTAGATGAGTTTCCATAGGTTCTTATAGGCCCTGGACAAGCACTTCTCTTCACATATATGGCCCCCCAGAGGAATCTACTGGCTATGAGACCTCTCCAGACCAGATCAATCCCTGTTTGCCAATTTACAGCCTAAAATGATTATTTGGTGGCAGTCTGTACACCCACATGAAATATGGGATTCGTAATGGCAGTAACAGGTGCTTCTAGGTTTAATGTACACGCTCAAGTAAATTACTATAAAGGCCACTGTAATAGCCTGTCTTAAACCTCTAAATGCAAATAAGTTCAGAGTTAAGCCTGAAAAATCTGACCTGACATTCTATCTGACTCATCCACTTGTGTCTTGGTATTACAGCACATATGCTGTATATAAGATCATCCACTCTTAAGAGAGCCCTCAAATAACAAGACACATGTAGGGTAAAGTAAGGTTGCTTGTCAAACTGGATTTTCAGCCTTAACCATCAATTTTATTTTTATAATGTGCATTAATGTCTGTCGGCTAAATATTATTTTAAGAGTTTTTATAAACCCAGATTTTTGAGCCAGTAGAACAACCAACTTTGAGTATGTGCTTGTACTACATAGTCAGGTATTGTCATGGGGCTGGTGTAACCACTGCCTGATTTTCACGTATAAATGTAAACACGTCTGAAACAATAGCAGCACCCAAAGCTCAGGCCTGTGAAAAAAAGCTCAAATAGAAGCTGAACTATGTGGCCAAAGGAGTTTGAAATGCAGGAGGTAGATTTGGACTGGTGTGTGTGTGTGTGTGTGTGTGTGTGTGTGTGAGAGAGAGAGAGAGAGAGAGAGAGAGAGACAGAAGTGGCCAAAAAGTCAAGCAGACGGTAACAGAGATGCCAGTAGTGTGGCCCTGAAAGAAAGCTAAGAGATGGACTTTTTGCATACAGAGTGCTGGCTGGAAAGGTAGGTGTGAAACCATGAAAAAAGAAACTGTGTTTGATATTCCTACTGTGTTCAGGGAAATAAGTCTTCGTGCATGATCTTTGTAAATAAATAAAATTGCATCAAAGAAAATACCTGTTTCTCATCATCAATTTCTCCTTCTAACTGCAACAACTCACAACACCCCAAATTTGGCTGAACCGCTCAGGTCAAAAGATGTGACAGTACTTAAGGAAACATTAGAGCTCACGGGCCTGTTAAATAAGGATGGGAAACCAGCTTTAGCAGTGAAAAAGACACTGTCCTGTCTTCCCCAAACCATGAGATCAGAACCCAAAATAAGTCTTCCCCCCCCCCCCAAGGCCCTGAAATGTTTCATTTAACTTTATTCATTTTTCACTTTCATGTACCTCTCCTCCTCCTTTGCATGCCTGCGTTTAAGACAACATAATAAAAAATGTTTCTTGCTCACCCCCTTTTCATCCCTCATTGGCTTCCCTTTTTCTGCAACAGTACATACAAATGACTTTCCTTTGTGTTTAAGGCCCTGCTTGGCCTATCTCCTCCCCCCCAGCCCATCTCTTAGGGTATGGCTACACTGCAGTCAGGAGGGTGCTTCCCAGCGTGGGTTGAAAGACAGGAACTATCTCCGCTTGAGCAAGTGTGCTAAAAATAGCGGTGTGGCTATGGTGACACAGGCAGCAGCTTGGGCTGCTGGGTATGAATTCAGGTGGCTAACATGAGCGATCACCTGTACCACCACAGCCATAATGCTATTTTTGAGCACACTAGCTCAGGCAGAGCTAGCATGTGGCTGTCTACATGTGCTGGGGAACATGTTCACAGCTGCTATGTAGATATGCCCCTGGATGCTATCAAGACACTCGCCCTTCCTCCCCGCCCCCAATCCACTCTAACAGCCTTCATTGCCCATCAGTCCAAATTTCTCTTGAACACACCTATGCGTTTGCCCCTTATGCCAGGAAGGAGCTCCCGATAAAAATTAACAAAGCCACCACGTTGTCATCCTTCCAATGCCTCCTTAAAACTCCCCTCTGCTGTGATGCCTACAAAAAAACTCGTCAGTTAGGCAGCTTGTTTGTGGTGACTACTGCTTATCAAATTGTCTGCTTGTTTCCTTGTGCTTCTCCCGCCGCCCCCTATCCCCCACGCGCACACACAGTTTGCTGTATCCATCTGTTGTCTCTTCTCTTATAGCTTGGTTGTAACGTCTTCAGAACATGAACCTTCTCTTTGGCAGCGCCTAGCATAATATGGGCTATAATAATAATATAATATAATATATATAATAATGGGGGCTTCTAATGATAAATCTATAAAGCTATAGATTGCAAATAGCTGTTTTCTCAGGGTATGTCTACACTACGAAATTAGTTCGAATTTATAGAAGCCGGTTTTATTGAAATCGGTTGTATACAGCCGATTGTGTGTGTCCACACATAAAATGCTCTAGGTGCTCTAGTCGGCGGACCGCTCTAGTACGAGGCTAGCTTCGACTTTCGCGCCTTTTTTCTGACCAGGCGCCATAGCTAGCACTGGGATCATGGAGCCCGCTCAGATCACCGCGGCAATTATGAGCACTATGAACACCACGCGTATTGTCCTGGAGTATATGCAGAGCCAGGACATGCCAAGGCGAAACCCGGACCAGGCGAGGAGGCGATTGCAGCGCGGCGACGAGAGTGATGAGGAAATTGACAGGGACATAGACCTCTCACAAGGCACAGGCCCCAGCAATGTGGAAATCATGGTGTCACTGGGGCAGGTTCATGCCGTGGAACGCCGATTCTGGGCCCGGGAAACAAGCACAGACTGGTGGGACCGCATCGTGCTGCAGGTATGGGACGATTCCCAGTGGCTGCGAAACTTTCGCATGCGTAAGGGCACTTTCATGGAACTTCGTGACTTGCTTTCCCCTGCCCTGAAACGCCAGGATACCAAGATGAGAGCAGCCCTCACAGTTGAGAAGCGAGTGGCGATAGCCCTGTGGAAGCTTGCAACGCCAGACAGCTACCGGTCAGTCGGGAATCAATTTGGAGTGGGCAAATCTACGGTGGGGGCTGCTGTGATCCAATTTGCCAGGGCAATGAAAGACCTGGTGATAGCAAGGGTAGTGACTCTGGGCAACGTGCAGTCAATAGTGGATGGTTTTGCTGAAATGGGATTCCCAAACTGTGGCGGAGCCATAGACGGAACCCATATCCCTATCTTGGCACCGGAGCACCAAGCCACCGACTACGTAAACCGCAAGGGGTACTTTTCAATGCTGCTGCAAGCCCTGGTGGATCACAAGGGACGTTTCACCAACATCAACGTGGGATGGCCGGGAAAGGTACATGATGCTCGCGTCTTCAGGAACTCTGCTCTGTTTCGAAAGCTGGAGGAAGGGACTTTCTTCCCGGACCAGAAAGTGACCATTGGGGATGTTGAAATGCCTATCGTGATCCTTGGGGACCCAGCCTACCCCTTAATGCCATGGCTCATGAAGCCGTACACAGGCAGCCTGGACAGTAGTCAGGACCTGTTCAACTACAGGCTGAGCAAGTGCCGAATGGTGGTGGAATGTGCATTTGGACGTTTAAAAGCGCGCTGGCGCAGCTTACTGACTCGCTCAGACCTCAGCGAAAAGAATATCCCCATTGTTATTGCTGCTTGCTGTGCGCTCCACAATATCTGTGAGAGTAAGAGGGAGACCTTTATGGCGGGGTGGGAGGTTGAGGCAACTCGCCTGGCCGCTGATTATGCGCAGCCAGACACCAGGGCGGTTAGAGGAGCACAGCAGGGCGCGGTGCGCATCAGAGAAGCTTTGAAAACGAGTTTTGTGACTGGCCAGGCTACTGTGTGAAACTTCTGTTTGTTTCTCCTTGATGAACCCTCCAACCGCCCCCCCCGACCCAGTTCACTCTACTTCCCTGTAAACCAACCACCCCACTCCACCCTCCCCTCCCGCTTGCAGAGGCAATAAAGTCATTGTTTTTTCACATTCATGCATTCTTTATTAGTTCCTCACAGAAGTAGGGGGATAATTGCCAAGGTAGCCTGGGATGGGTGGGGGAGGAGGGATGGAAAAGGACACACTGCATTTTAAAACTTTAACTCTTATTGAAGGCCAGCCTTCTGATGCTTGGGCGATCATCTGGGGTGGAGTGACTGGGTGGATGGAGGCCCCCCCGCCGTGTTCTTGGGCGTCTTGGTGAGGAGGCTATGGAACTTGGGGAGGAGGGCTGTTGGTTACACAGGGGCTGTAGCGGCGGTCTCTGCTCCTGCTGCCTTTCCTGCAACTCAACCATACGCTCGAGCATATCAGTTTGATGCTCCAGCAGACGGAGCATTGCCTCTTGCCGTCTGTCTGCAAGCTGACGCCACCTATCGTCTTCAGCCCGCCACTTGCTCTGTTCATCCTGCGATTCAGCCCGCCACCTCTCCTCTCGTTCATATTGGGCTTTTCTCATCTCCGACATTGACTGCCTCCACGCATTCTGCTGTGCTCTATCAGCGTGGGAGGACATCTGCAGCTCCGTGAACATATCGTCCCTCGTCCTACGTTTTCTCTTTCTAATGTTCACGAGCCTCTGCGAAGGAGAAACATTTGCAGCTGGTGGAGGAGAAGGGAGAGGTGGTTAAAAAAGACACATTTTAGAGAACAATGGGTACACTCTTTCATTACAAGGTCGCATATTTCGGCTTGCAGGCAGCCATGGTAGGCCACAGTGTTTTGGCTTTTTTAACCTTCTTAACATGCAGGAAAGGTTGCAAACAGCAGCGCATTTCCCATATCAAGGATGAATTGGGTTGTCCATTTAAAATGGGGTTTCAATGTAAAAGGAGGGGGCTGCGGTTTCCCGGTTAACATGCGGCACAAACACAAGTAAACCACCCCCCCCCCCCCCACACACCCCCGCCCCACGCGCTATCATCTCCACCCCCCCCCCCCCCCCCCGCCCCACCGGGGAACATTTCTGGTCAGAAGAGCAGGAACGGGCGCCTCTGAATGTCCCCTTAATAAAATCACCCCATTTCAACCAGGAGAGCTTTCTGGAGATATCCCTGGAGGATTTCCGCTCCATCCCCATACACGTTAACAGACTTTTCCAGTAGATGTACTGCCCGCGATTGCCAGGGCAAAGTAATCATTAAACACGCTTGCTTTTTTTTTGTAATGTTTACAAATATTTACAAAGTTACACTCACCAGAGGTCTCCTGTGTGCCCTGAGGGTCTTGGGTGAGTTCGGGGGTTACTGGTTCCAGGTCCAGGGTCACAAACATATCCTGGCTGTTGGGGAAACCGGTTTCTCCGCTTCCTTGCTGCTGTGAGCTACCTACAGTACCTCCATCGTCATCTTCCTCGTTCCCCGAACCGTCTTCCCTGTGTGTTTCTCCAGTGAGAGAGTCATAGCACACGGTTGGGGTAGTGGTGGCTGCACCCCCTAGGATCGCATGCAGCTCTGCGTAGTAGCGGCAAGTTTGCGGCTCTGCCCCGGACCTTCCGTTTGCTTCTCTGGCTTTGTGGTAAGCTTGCCGTAGCTCCTTAATTTTCACGCGGCACTGCTGTGTGTCCCTGTTATGGCCTCGGTCCTTCATGGCCTTGGAGATCTTTTCTAATACTTTTCCATTTCTTTTACTGCTACGGAGTTCAGCTATCACTGCTTCATCTCCCCATATGGTGAGCAGATCTCGTACCTCCCGTTCGGTCCATGCTTGAGCTCTTTTGCGATCCTGGGACTCCATCATGGTTACCCGTGCTGATGAGCTCTGCGTGGTCACCTGTGCTCTCCACACTGGGCAAACAGGAAATGAAATTCAAACATTCACGGGTCTTTTCCTGTCTACCTGGTCAGTGCATCTGAGTTGAGAGTGCTGTCCAGAGCGGTCACAATGAAGCACTGTGGGATAGCTCCCGGAGGCCAATAACGTCGAATTCCGTCCATACTACCCCAATTCCGACCCGCAAAGGCCGGTTTTATCGCTAATCCTCTCGTCGGAGGTGGTGTAAAGAAACCGGTTTAAAGGACCCTTTAAGTCGAAAGAAAGGGCTTCGTTGTGTGGACGTGTCCAGGCTTAATTCGGTTTAACGCTGCTAAAGTCGACCTAAACCCGTAGTGTAGACCAGGCCTCAGTATGTTTGCTCAGCTCAAAAGCATGACCAAAAAAAACCCCCTAAACAAACCACCATTGGATCGAGACTGGTCTTGCAAGACTTTCAGCTCAGTCTTGTAGATTCAAGAGGTTAGGATAGCTCTTGAAAGCATCTAGAATATGGGTTTCTTATCTGAACTTAACTGAACACTGAGCCTTTTGAGGTTTAACCATTACTCATGTTAAGTCACTAGCAGTCAAATTTGAGTGAACGAAATTCAACCCCAGTATAAAAATGGTATAACTCTGACTGAAGTCTATGGGAGGTTGAATCTTTCTCTAAGGCTAAATCTGGTCCAATATCTTGACTGTTTAGGACCTTTCCAGATTTGGAAAATAAGTGTAATTACTGGCATCCAACAAAACCACATGTGAAACATGCATATTACATAAAATACACACACCCTGGCGTCGAGACTTTCACCAGAGACTTCCATTGGACCAGAGTTGTGCCTTTTGGTATTTTCATTCTGAAAATGACCAGTCCAAGTTGGTTAATTACACAAATGGCCCTTGGTCTGACCCTTACACAGACAATTTCAGGCTATTGTGAATTTACTTTCAAACCTTTCGGAAATATGGTTGATGAAATGTTGGCGCACTATGCACTATAGATCAGTGTTTGTTCTTGCTGCTGTTATTCTGAACATTAAGTTGGATTGCATTGTTCGCCTGAAATATAGTTTCTTAACTTCAACACCTATTTTTATGTTTCCAGTTCTTTATCTCTTTATTCTCCTAAACCCGTGAGTGACAAGTAAGCTACTTCAGTTTCAGGTTAAAGTGGGCTATGAGCAATTCTTTGCCAAATGGCTTGCTCTGATCCCTATAGACAAATGTAACAAGTTGAATTTCTACTGCTTCATAAAATAATCTTTTGTTAGATTCATGGTTTCACAAACCTTATCAGAGAAATCTTTCTGTTACCAAACCTAGCTTGGGCACATCTTGAAACAATAACCTACTAATTTAAAAGAATGTCATTTGAAAGCCTGTATTTTCCAAAAGTAGAGAGTAAGATCTTGTGAAAAGATAAATGCTTGTAAGTAGGGAGAGAGCCATTATAACAGTTAAATATGATAAGGGATTAATCATCTGTTTCATTTAAGTTGCTGACGTTTTGTTCTTGGCTGGATTAGAAATATCATTTATGAAGAGCACTAAACTTAATCATTCTGTTTCTCCTGCTGAGCTAGGGGAGGACACAGGGAACAGTGAGGAAAATGGGTACTTCAAGGCTCAAAAAAGCCAAGGACTTAGCCCACTGCAAATATTTCTTTTAAGGGTATGTTTTAGATAATGGATGACTATGGTAAAAGACTCCAGGGTATAACAAGGGCCTCAGGACCCAGACATTCTCTTACCAACCTTTAATTATTTTATTTGACACAAAGAAAATGCTTTCCCTGAGAGTTTGCTAAAGAGGAGGGGAAATCTCCATGTTTGGTCAACCTTGAGTTGTTTAATCAATTCACTGTGTACATTAGAAACAGAAAGATGAGGTCCTCGGTTGCACTGATCATATGTTCAGCACAGCTGAGGGCTGGGGCTCTAGAACACTTTCTGTTCCTCTGATCCTGAGGATGTCAGGGACTGAAATGGCCCTGAGTGTCACTTAAAGCAATCTGAAGTTAACTCAAGAGTCTGCCAATTGGAGCCACTCTAGTCTTCCCATTTTGGCCTCTGGGAAAAGGAGGGAGGAAGGTAGGGAAGGATCAATAGTTATGGCATGAGACTGGGATTGTTTACAATAGTTTCAAATACACACACTTTAAACAAATGACTGTTTAAATGTGTCCCATTGTACACCATATTAATAACCACATTTCACTGATGGGGAAGCTGAGATGGAGAGCAATTAACTGACTTGCCCCATGTTCCACAGGCTGTCTGTGGCAGACCTGCGCAAATCAGGAAACTTCCCTCTGCCTCACCATCTCGATCAGCAACATCTGGCTAATGATGCTGTCTGAAATGGGACTGCTCACAGAGTTTTCCTGCAAAGTAATTTTAGAAATTAGTTGCTATTTCTCTGACTGAAACAAAATAACTTTAAAATCCAGTGGCTAGACCTGGATCAAATTTTTCAATATGCTTTTTCAATTAAAACTAACTTTTTTTTTTAAACTAAAATAAAAATTTTCCTGGAAAATTTTCATTTTGGTTGAAACATCTCAATTTTTACAGTGAAAAACCTGAAAATGGTTGTTGGAAACTGAACATTTTTTGGTGTTCCATTTCTTTTAACATGTCCACAAAAATGTACTGGCATTTTTTTGGCCAAATTTGTCTGTGGTGTCTCGGTCTGTCTGTCTGTCTTTGGCTTAACGCTGCCTTTAGTATCTTTGTGAATCCCCAAGCTGCCCAACCCTGATATTTGTGAGGAAATGTTGACTTTGAGGACAAAGTAACTGATAATTCAGTTCTGATACTTTATCAGGACATTATTGCAAGCAAGGTTGACATTTAATGTATATTCACCTATTTATCTCCTCTTTCACATTTTTCAGATGGTATTGTATGAATTAGTCTCAGTTAGGTGAGGAGGATTCTCATAGGGAAGGGCAAATCCAGTGGGTTACAGAAAGAACTAACAAAAACTTCATCTAACATTATATGTGACCATGAACCAAACAGAAGGATCAGAAATAGATACCGTGTAGAGTCAAGCACAGGAGTTAATTACGAAAAGCACTGGCGGAGTGTCACTTTGCTTATTAGGCTGAGAAACACTGCAGAACAATTAATTACAATAGATTATATAGGGGACAAAGGGTGGAGAGAAGCAACGAGAAGGGAGTTCCCAAGCGCCTGGATAGGTTCTAGCACCAAGACAAGCACAATAAGCCAATGGTTTGAAAGATTACATAATGGCTCCGCCCATGGTTTAAATTAACATATTGCTAACACACAGGTAATTACGCTTAAACTATTTTTATTAAAATATATAGCTTACATTTAAATTTGGGGGTCCAAGGGAATGAGGTAGCAGCTCTCCCAGTTGACCAACAGGTACATTTAAAGCAAAAAAGCAGTAATTAGTATTTAACAATAACAATTGTTTATAGGAAGAAGCAACAGAGGGTCCTGTGGCACCTTTAAGACTAACAGAAGTATTGGGAGCGTAAGCTTTCGTGGGTAAGTGAGGTTCTTACCCACGAAAGCTTATGCTCCCAATACTTCTGTTAGTCTTAAAGGTGCCACAGGACCCTCTGTTGCTTTTTACAGATTCAGACTAACACGGCTACCCCTCTGATAATTGTTTATAGTTTTACTCTTGTATTGCTGTGAACTAGGATTGGCATCTATGAAGAAGGATACATTTGTGAAGAAGGAGGGCATTCGCTATCTGTTTCCTGCACCGGGGAGTAAACGTTGAGGCCCTTCACAGCGCTTCGTGTGTCTATAACTCATAATAAAGACACCCGATCACCACTCCCCGTCCGGAGTTCTGCTGACTCTGCCTAGCTAGTTAAAACAAAGCAAAGTTGTTTCTTGTTTATTCAGGTTTTTTTAGCCATACATAGTTTTTTGTTAGCTAGGCCTCAAACCAAGCTGTAAAATTCAGGCCTATGTAAACAGTCCAAGCAAAAACTGTGGTTAAATCTTATGTACACATTAATGAATTTTGGCCCTTCACAAACCTTTTTGAAGGTTTCTGGGAATTTTCAGATGTTTTCACACTACTAATTTCTGGTTGGCAGTGGAACCAGAAGTGAATGTGTGTGTGTGTGTGTGTGTGTGTGTGTGGTGTATATATATATTTTTTCCACATGAAAATGCCTCTTCTCCTAGTATTTGCAGCACACAAAATCTTTCAAGATTTCCAACAGAATTTTTGCAAACCTGAGTGGTTCAGACAGTGTGGATAATCTGAACTTAATCAGAACTCCATTCTTGAGAGGCTTGCTTATCCTTGGCTTCTGAAACAATTCCTTAAACACATGAGGGAGTTCATGGGTGTAGGGTGACCAGACAACAAGTGTGAAAAATCGGGACGGGGGTGGGAGGTAATAGAAGCTTATATAAGAAAAAGACCCAAAAATCAGGATTGTCCCTATAAAATTGGGACATCTGGTCACCCTACATGGGTGCCATGTACACATTTTATGCTTGTGGAGCCAGAGTGAAATGGCTGTAAGCTAGCCATAAGTGCCACTCTAGGGAATGAGTATCCCCCTCTGAGTAGCAGACCTCCTTAGTAAATGTAGACAGTGTAATGTGTACATTAATCCCCCTCACCCTGCCCCTTCTTCCCCGAAGGGCTCCCTAATGCAGAGGGCTTTTCAAAGAGTTTAATGGCCAGGCTGGCGTATGCCACTAAGCAAGACTGCACCCACACCTGATTGGCAGTCATCCTGCAGCTGTCCCAGGTAAGGGGAATGAAAGGGCCTCCACTCAGCCTCTGCTATGGGTTCTATGCCCTCACAGTCATGAATAGGGAACTGAATTGTGAATATCCACTGCACAGATATGATGCTCACAACTACAGCATTTGGGAAATGGATTTCAGAGAATAAATTTCACTGGGGAAAATTGACTTTTCATTGTAAAACTCAAACTTTGTGGTTGTCCCAAAACAAAAATGGCCAAAAACTGCTGGCCAAAATAATCAATTTTTAATTTTCCTACACAAAGTTCGAAATCTTTGAGGAAAGCAGATACTGTCCACAAAAATATTCATTTAGTCAAAAACCTGATTTTTCCATCAAAAATATCCTAGATGGAAAATTTTGACCAGTCTAATCACAGTGCCCTAAATCTTTGTATTCATATTTGTATAGAAGATGGTTTTGTTCATTGTTATATCTGGGTGTGTTCTGTAATGGTTTGCTTTTGTGACATATTGATACAAAAATACAACCTCAGTTTAGTTCTCTTCTAATGCACAAAAATACCCAACACAACTTTAATTTTCTGTTGTAAATTTTAATCTAACTCGTTGATTTCTTTGGAGATGGTGTTCAAATGGACATTCACTGAACAAAATTGTATAGTCTAATTTTCCATTAAAATCAGGAAAAAGCTATTTTTAAATTAGTTCTAAGTAACACCTTTTTGCTAGCACACTAGGGTTTTTACATCTCAAATTAAAAAAAAACAAAAACATGAAAATGGCAGCAGTTCCATAGGGGAAGGAAAATGAAGTGTTATATTTAAAAACTGTGTTTAGTTGTTGTTGTTATTTGCAGTCTTCGAAGACAGCTATGGTCAGTGCAAACCTAATCAAGTTTAGGTTTTTTTTTTTTCACAAGGGCCAAGCCAAATGTCATGTCAGGCTTGGATCTGGTCCCTAGAGTAAATGGTAGCAGCTGTTCATTTATATGGCTCGGGTTGTCTGACTGAGCAGACATGCCCCAGAGACTGATGCAGTCACTTACATTTCCACTTTTCCAGAAATTTGGCAAAATGACACTATTCAAGTCTTCAGACAAACGTGGAAGCGGGCTTAAACTGCTAGGATTGTACAGGGCGCAAATTACATTGGCCAATATTTCCCCCAAAATGTCAGCCTGGATAATCCCAGAAGGTTGGGTCCATCATTTGAAGATGGGTGGTTTTATGAATAGAGGATAGTGAGAAGTTGTTGCAATGGAAATAAATAGTGACTGTGATTTTCATTTGTAAGGGTGTATGACTGTAAAGCCAGCACACATTTTTTACTTATTTAAAAGCCATGTTGTCTTCCATTTACTATCAACAGTTGTGGTTATTGCTAGTATTTATTTTTACAGTTTCCCAAATTGGTCTAGGCACCTGTAAATGAACAATGTGTACATACTACATAGAGTCCAAATTTTACTGCCTTGTGGCAGCTTGGCTTTATTGATAACTTAAATAGCACAGCAGAAACCTCAACTTAAACTTTCTCCCCAAGCTTGGCTGTTGATATGGTTTTCCATGCAGGAACTCTGTCACTGACCCCTAATTTCTTCTGTTCCTGACAGAGTTTCCAACCACTCTCATTTCATGGTTGAGCTAACAGAATTGCGCTGCAGTATTTATACTGTACCGTCATGCACTTCATGACAGGGATGAATCCATTTGTCTATGAAGGGTTTCAGACTCTGCCATCATGTTACAGCCCTTCACAGAACAAATAGAGACAGTCACTAAGGAGTTCACAATCCAAATTTTAGCACTGGTGCAGTGTTAGGCAAACACTTGAGTATTCCTTTTGCAGGGGCATTCCTCTCCTCCCAAACCTTTAACTTGAAACTCAAGCCAAACCTTTCTGAAAAGGTTTCATGAGTTGCTTTACCTCCATATTTTGGCAACGATTGGAAAGAGAAGTGACGAAATAATGTGAGAGGTTTCACTGTCCTTATGGTATTTCCAGCTGGGATTATAAATAGAAGTATCAGTTCTTCTTCGAATGCGGGTACTTATGTGTATTCTGTCGTCCGATGTTCGGCTGTGTGTGTGTACTGTCTCTGTGTGCTGCACTGGCTCTGGCCAGATAACCCATACAGCAGGCTTTCCTTTATACCCTCTGTTTGGCGCATGAAGAGAGCAACTGTGCAGGCACAGAGCAACAGACACTATTTGCTAGAAATCTCTGATTTCGGGCGCATGGAACACATGTGTACCCAATGTAGAATATGGACAGGAACCGCACATCTGAGAGAGCCCTGTTCTCACATATCTAGCTCAGTTTTGTAGCCTTGAGCTTTGACTAAGTCAGATAAATATCTTGACTTTTGGAGGCTTATCAGGCCCAGATCTTTTGATGTTCACAAATCCCACCAAAGTAGTGGTGTACAGCATTCAACTTTGTGAGTTTAATCAAGTTACAGGTTATTTGACAAGTCGAATAAAACTGGCTTAAATGAAAACACTCTGCAAGTCCACCTACCTAGAGTTGTACATGATGAAAGGAAATGGAGTCACCGACTACATTTAACTAAGAGGCAAATCCTTCTCTCTTGGGAAGTGTGGTGGTTGCCAGATGCATTAGAAGCAGCGTTGCTCTGCTGGGCTATGGACTCTCAACCTCTGAGGGTCAAGAACATAGTGCTCAGCGTCCTTTTCTTTATGGCTGGATGGGAGGAGGGGTCCTGAAGGAAAATGGTCGAAAACCATTGTGTTATCTAGGGGATGCGTAGAAGTTTGAGAGGCATCATGGGGGTTGCATGCATAGCTGTGTGAGCTCTGATCTACAGGATATCGCTCTGATAGCTGCTGTTCATGTTTGTTCTCTTGCAGTTGAACAAAACCATGTAGTTATCAGTGTTTGTTTTGCTACTAATGAAGAATTCAGGAGACTGTGAGAGGTAGTAGTATGATGCAGATACCCGTGTGATCAAAATCAAAACTGTTTTTTTGCAAATGAAAGTCTCTCCAGATTCCAAGGCAAGACCTAGAGAAAGATATGTAATGTAGAGACCGCAACAGTCAGCTTGATTACCACGGGCATTGGTTGAAACTTGCTTTCTGTGATGATAAAAAGGAGATAAATGAAATTGGCTTCTCGTTTTTGAGTTGCTTGTTGGCTGGAAGTAATCATTACATTTGATGGAGCTCAGTAAATAGCTGGCACCCATTGTTTTAGGAAAGCTTGATTGTGAGAGGGAAGTAAACTATTTGGAGCAGCTACTAGGGTTACCATATGTCCAGATTTCCCCAGACATGTCCGGCTTTTTGGTGCTCAAATCCCCGTCTGGGGGGAATTTCCAAAGAGCCGGACATGTCCGGGGAAATAGGGAGGCATAAGCCAGGGTCCGCCCAGCACGATCCGCCGGGTCCACAGCGCAGCCCAGCTACAATGCTCAGGTGGGGAACGGGGTGGAGGGGTTCCCTCGCGGGCGGGGACCCCCCCGGCCACTGGGGGACCCTTCCTGTGGCCCCGTTGCCCTGTGCAGCTCGGAACCCGGCGCCGCGGGAGCTGTTTCCCGTGGGGACAGACAGGCTGGGGAACGTGCTCGGCAGCAGGAAGGAAGCTGCGTCCGGGGCTGCAGGGACTCGCGCTGCTGAGTGTCTGAAGCCTCCAGCAGGCAGAGGCTGCTGGGTGAGTGGGGGACCAGGGCAGGCGGGAGCATAGAAGCTGCAGGGGCGGGGGGGGGAGTGCAGGGGCTGCAGGGTGAGTGGAGAGCAGGGGTCTCAGAGGCAGCAGGGGGTGCAGGGGCTGCAGGGC
>NC_048308.1:64086373-64347979 GCF_013100865.1 Trachemys scripta elegans | reverse complement strand
GGCTGCAGGGCGAGTGGGGAGCAGGGGTCACAGAGGCTGCAGGGGCGGGGGGATGCAGGGGCTGCAGGGCGAGTGGGGAGCAGGGGTCACAGAGGCTGCAGGGGCGGAGGGGTGCAGGGGCTGCAGAGTGAGTGGGGAGCAGGGGTCTCAGAGGCTGCAGGGGCAGGGGGGTGCAGGGGCTGCAGGGCCAGTCGGGAGCAGGGGTCACAGAGGCTGCAGGGGCAGGGGGGTGCAGGGGCTGCAGGGTGAGTGGGGAGCAGGGGTCACAGAGGCTGCAGGGGTGGGGGGGTGCAGGGGCTGCAGGGCGAGTGGAGAGCAGGGGTCACAGAGGCTGCAGGGGCGGAGGGGCTGCAGGGCGAGTGGGGAGCAGGGAAGCACTTAGCAACCCCCAACCAAGATCAGAGCGGGAGGGAGGAGGGGGAATGCAGGGTGCTCAAAGGAGGGGGCAGAGTTGGGGCAGGGGCTTAGGGAAGGGGCGGGGTTGGGGCGGGGCTGGAGGTGGGGAAGGGGCGGAGTTGGGGCAGGGCCAGGCCCCCCTGTAGTGTCCTCTTTTTTCAGTGCTGAAATATGGTAACCCTAGCAACTACAAAGATAATACATTTAACCCCAGAGACTGAAGGGAGATTCTTAGGTACATATCAGTGAAGTCATTTCCCTTCCACTTTGGCATTCATGTCTAAATGCCTATATTTCAGCATTGAGATAACCTTGGAGTAGCTTAAGTTAGAGGCACTGAAAAGATAAAACTTAGCAAGGATGTCTTTCAAATCACTCTGAATTGATTTGGGAGCCTCTGGATAGCAATAAAAAGTGTATGACTATCTGGAGTTGCTCCACTTGAACTCCATGGCTTGAGGGAAGACCACATCTATCAAAAACTTCAGAGTCCTTGCCTGTTTGTTTCTTCGAGTCAAGAATTTTTTTTTCTGATCATCTTTGTTTTTGGACGTCTGCCAGACTTACAAAGCTGATTTTTATATTTTTCTGAAAACTGTGCTAAAAGAATGCAAAAGCTTTAAAGCTGTGTTATAATGACATGGATAAACATTCTTCATATGCTTAATTACAAAACATTCCAGGCTTTTTTTTTTTCCGAGATGAAAGAGTAACAAACACATTGTGTAAATTTAGTCGCTTCAAACTTCACAAAGAATCTATAGTCAGCAAAATATTTCCCCATAGTTAATATAGGTGATCCTTATGTTGCCAGAAACAAATGCTGTTGTTGACAGTTAATTTGAGGCATTTACAAAGAATTACAGGCTAAGTAGCACCGTTTCTCCTGGTTTTAATTGGCAGTTGCTCTTTTTGCTCAAAGATGGGCCACTTCCCTTGGAAGCTGGAAATGTGCAGTTTCTGGGGAAAGAATATGCATTTTTAATGCTTTTAAAATTAATATTTTACTTGTGGCAAACTGCTCTGCTGTAGTCTTCCCATGCTTACTTTTTGAAAGAGCATCTAGACTGCATGAGGCCTCAATATTTTAATCCTTTTGGCCTCCTGTTGCAGTTTACTGACCTTTGCCAGGCCTTGAAAAGTTATGTGAGTGCTGAGTCCCCTAGTTTGGAGGAGGGAGAGGGGGCAGCCATCTGAAATTACTCTTTGTAGAACTCCAGGTTTCATTATTTCAAGTGATTGAGGATATGTCTCTATAATCAGAATAAGCAGAACTGCGGAAATATGACTTTGGGGATTAAGACTATGTTCTACGGCAGCTAGTTTTTTACACTTGAATTATAACAGCACCTTTGCTAGCTCAGTCAAACCGCACATTAGTTGAGGTCACAGTGATAAGATACAGGACTTCTTAAACCCATGTGCCAGATTCTCAACTAGCACAAATTGGCATAGGTCCAGAGAAATGAATGAAGCGATGCTTATTGGAGAGCCGGCACTCGGCATACGCAATTGCTTAGGGCCCGAGCAGCTCAAGGGGCTCCCCTATACACTTTTTGTATGGGGCAGGCCCCAAAATGTTCCTGCTTAGGACCCCCAATGGCTAGCACTGCCTCTGGCTGATTACATCAGATGAGGGTCTGACCACCAATATTTTCTGTTTGTTTAAGGAGTGTATCACACACACTTGGACTCAAGTATCAGAGGGTAGCCATGTTAGTCTGTATACACAAAAACAACAAGGAGTCCGGTGGTACCTTAAAGACTAACAGATTTATTTGGGCATAAGCATTCGTAGGTAAAAAACCTTACTTCTTCAGATGCATCTGAACTTGGACTCAGTATGAATTGTATGTAATTTGGACAGGAGGAAAACATACTGGTTTGGAAAATTTAAATTTGATTTTTAAAGACAATCTAACAGATCTTCAGAGAATTTGGCCTGACCTATTTTAATCTTTCAGTACCAAATTATTGTGTACAGTATATTATTTTGTGCAAAGGCTTCATTTTTGTACGTCTGGTAGATGAATACTGAAGCTCATCAAACTATTAGTTATGAAAAGTGTTTACTAAGGCCTCATTCAGCATAGTTTTCAAACACATGCTTAACTTTAAGCATGTGCTTAAGTTTAATTGACTTCAGTGGGACTTAAGCACATGCTTAATTGCTTATTAAATAGAGATGAACATATGCTCCTGTTTTGGTTGGCAAATTTGATTCAATTTTCATATTCTTCAAATGCATTTGATATTTGCCAAGTACTGTAGTATGGGTTGTCCACAAACTGTTAATTTAGATTATTCCCAATTTGTATTGTGAGCATGGTATCATAAATCATAAGTTACTGTCTACGTATGTCACATGCTGTAATTTCTGTTGCCTCGTTGGAAGCCTGAAATGCTTTAAGAAGACGTAATGAATAATGAACAACAAATAATGCAGTTCTAGTATGAATTCTCAAATGGAAATTCTTTCCTACTAAAACTTGTGAATCATGCAAACAGTTTCACAAATATATGGACATTACTCAGTTACTCTCAAACTTGAAAGCACAACAAAGAGTGAATCAAACGTGGTGCTGCTATTTATGAAAATATTTGTAACTTTTTCAACTATTTGCCCATTTCTCATCAATGTAAACCGCAGAAAATGCGACTGATGGATTTTATAAAGAGTTGCAGTTACATAGGGAGAAAGTAGCCACTTCTGAAAGATCCACTTAATTATTTGTAGAGCTTTGCACTCTAGGCAGCTGTGCTCTCTCTGTTCTGTATGTGTTCAGTGAAGTTTGCTATTGCACAATCAATAGTCCCACTGTCTATTTGTCAGGATTATTGATAAAACCCTATGAGATTCTTTTTATTTTTATAGTGTGTTTTGTTTTTGTGAATTTCTTATTTTGTTTTATCCATTTCACACACTGCCCCCCTCCCTGGGAGTTGGGCCCTGCCTCTGAGAAGGGGGTTGGGCCTGCCTCCAAGGAGTGGGAGGCCCTTGAAGGGGGGTTTGCAGAGTAAGCCGTCCCCATACTCACCCCACAGCAGTGGCTCCAGTCCCGCAGGGCTGGGCCCAGTTTCCCACTCTGCACATTGCGACCTGGTGCACTGGGTCACAGCGCTACTCGCTCAAATTGGCCCAGCCATCTCTCCATCAACAGGACAGAGAGGAAGCCGTTCCAAACCTGAGCAATGCTGCAACTCGGTGCACCAGTCACAACACCTGGAGTAGGGAGCAACTGCTGCGGGGTGACTGTTTTTGTTTTATGTCATTTTCATAGCTATTTTTGTTTCATGTTATTTGCCTGCAAAAAGCACAGGGCTCTAATTGTTGAGTACGACTGGACCTGAACACCTTCCTTTGCTTTCCTCTCATTCGTGTGTGTGTGTGTGTGTGTGTGTGAAATGTACATATATGAAATTAATCATTGTACTTCATGTTTAATAAGACAACCCTCACTCTGAGCTTCATGTTCTGGTACCCTTGTCTGACAAATTTCATCAATTCACTTTCATTTGCCACTAATGCAGATATAATATGGCATCTTTCGCGCTATGCGTTGGCTTCCAGTAATGATCAAAAATAGCTTAAATGGAAAAATGTGAGTGCCGTAAATTTATTAGAATCAATTACCTTTAACTCTTAAGTTGGTTTTGGTGACAAATGGTGAGTAAACTAAAAATAGGAGTCGAATTCAAATGTCTTTTTTTCCTGCATGATTGAAATAATTGGAAGGAAGGCTTGTATGTATTTGTCAGCAGGATTTTCACATGACCTCTGACAATTTTAGGTGTCCAAAAAGTTTTGCATAAAAAGTGAACCTTGGAAACCCTTTGGGGTTTTTTTAAAAACAAATCTGCATATTTTTTTTTTCAAAATGTTCTGTATGACTGCAAAGAATGGAAAACATTGGGCCAGATTCCTCTTGTTTGCCTTGATTTTGTGAAGAATCTGAGAAATTTTGCATATATTTCTTTTGAAAATAAGACCATTTTTACAAAATTCTTGCAAAAAGTGTAACTTTAGAACAAAATATTTGACACTTTCAAAAGGTTGAATTTGAAAATTCAAAGTTTCATTTAAAGATACCATGATGTAATGATGAAAAATGTGAACACTTACATTTGTTTCTTTTTCATGAAAAAAACAGCCATTGAATCATATATATAAACATATTTTCTGTGCAGTAAAATGTCTCTGAACAAAAATAAAAATATTTTTCTGTGATATTTCTTGGAAAGAAAAATAGTCACAATTTTTAAACTCAATTACCTAAAGTTAGGAGTCTAAGAGGGAGATTTTCGATAGCGCCTGAAGGGTTTTGAAGCATAAGTACCAATGATAGTCATTAGAATCATAGAAGATTCAAATTAGAGGATTGGGCCAAAAGAAACCTGATGAGGTTCAACAAGGACAAGTGCAGAGTCCTGAACTTAGGATGGAAGAATCCCGTGCACTGCTACAGACTAGGGACCAAGTGGCTAGGCAGCAATTCAGCAGAAAAGGACGTAGGGGTTACAGTGGATGAGAAGATGGATATGAGTCAACATTGTGCCCTTGTTGCCAAGAAGGCTAATAGCATTTTGGGCTGTATAAGTAGGGGCATTGCTAGCAGATTGAGGGACGTGATCATTCCCCTCTATTTGACATTGGTGAGGCCTCATCTAGAGTATTGTGTCCCGTTTTGGGCCCCACATTACAAGAAGGATGTGAAAAAATTGGAAAGATTCCAGTTGAGGCTAACAAAAATGATTAGGGGTCTGGAGCACATGACTTATGAGGAGAGGCTGAGGGAACTGGGATTGGTTAGTCTGCAGAAGAGAAGAATGAGGGAGGATTTGATAGCTGCTTTCAACTACCTGAAAGAGGGTTCCAAAGAGGATGGATCTAGACTGTTCTCAGTGGTAGCAGATGACAGAACAAGGAGTAATGGTCTCAAGTTGCAGTGGGGGAGGTTTAGGTTGCATATTAGGAAAAACTTTTTCACTAGGACGGTGGTGAAGCACTGGAATGGGTTACCTAGAAAGGTGGTGGAATCTCCTTCCTTAGAGGTTTTTAAGGTTAGGCTTGACAAAGCCCTGGCTGGGATGATTTAGTTGGGAATTGGTCCTGCTTTGAGCAGGGGGTTGGACTAGATGACCTCCTGAGGTCCCTTCCAATCCTGAAATTCTATGATTCTATCATTCTATGATTAGGGTTGGAAGAGACCTCAGGAGGTCATCTAGTCCAATCCCCTGCTCAAAGCAGGACCAACACCAACTATATCATCCCAACCAAAGCTTTGTCAAGTCAGGCCTTAAAAATCTCTAAGGATGGACTCATGCATCTAAATCCATTAGGCATTTTTTGAAAAATACTCTCCAAATCCATATTTAGGCCTAAAGTTCAGCATCTAAAAACATATGTAGGTGCCTAAGTAGGTGCCTTGATTCTCAGAGCTTCTGAGCAACTACTACTGTGCTAATAAACAATGGTCACATCAATACCACCCTATACCGGAAACCTACTGACCGCTACACTTACCTATATGCCTCCAGCTTCCATCCAGGACACACCACACGATCCATTGTCTACAGCCAAGCTCTAAGATATAACCGCATTTGCTCCAATCCCTCGGATAGAGACAAGCACCTACAAGATCTCTATCAAGCATTCTTAAAACTACAATACCCACCTGCTGAAGTGAAAAAAACAGATTGACAGAGCCAAACGAGTACCCAGAAGTCACCTCCTACAAGACAGGCCCAACAAAGAAAATAACAGAACACCACTAGCTGTCACCTTCAGCCCCCAACTAAAACCTCTCCAGCGCATCATCAGAGATCTACAACCTATCCTGAAAGATGATCCTTTACTCTCACAGATCTTGGGAGACAGACCTGTCCTCGCTTACAGACAACCCCCCACCTAAAGCAAATACTCACCAGCAACCACACATCACTGAACAAAACCACTAACCCAGGAACCTATCCTTGTAACAAACCCCGATGCCAACTCTGTCCACATATCTATTCAAGTGACATCATCATAGGACCTAATCACATCAGCCATACCATCAGGGGCTCGTTCACCTGCACATCTACCAATGTGATATATGCCATCATGTGCCAGCAATGCCCCTCTGCCATGTACATTGGCCAAACCGGACAGTCTCTACGCAAAAGAATTAATGGACACAAATCTGACATCAGGAATCAAAATACTCAAAAACCAGTGGGAGAACACTTTAACCTGTCTGGTCATTCAGTGACAGACCTGCGGGTGGCTATATTACAACAGAAAAACTTCAAAAACAGACTCCAAAGAGAGACTGCAGAGCTAGAATTGATATGCAAACTAGACACAATCAACTCCGGTTTGAATAAGGACTGGGAATGGCTGAGCCATTACAAACATTGACTCTATCTCCCCTTGTAAGTACTCTCACACCTATTATCAAACTGTCTGTACTGGCCTAGCTTGATTATCACTTCAAAAGTTTTTTTTTTTTTCCTCTTAATTAATTGTCCTCTCAGAGTTGGTAAGACAACTCCCACCTGTTTATGCTCTCTGTATGTGTGTATATATATCTCCTCAATATATGTTCCATTCTATATGCATCCGAAGAAGTGGGCTGTAGTCCACGAAAGCTTATGCTCTAATAAATTTGTTAGTCTCTAAGGTGCCACAAGTACTCCTGTTCTTCTTTTTGAAGCTCATATTAACTTTCTTAACAATTGCTCAAAGCCCAGGCACCTCAGTATGGGTTTAGATGCTGAACTTTAGGCACCCAAGTTGCTTATTTAATTTCAGTTTACCTATAGTTAACTCTGAACTCTATTCAAATATCCCTTCTCCATTCCTCTCCCTTTCTTTCAACCCTCACAGGCTTGCTGGAGTATTCACTAGCATAGTTTCAATTGTCATAGCTTTTCCTACACTGCATTAAGGTCCCATTCCTTTAAGTGATTCCATATAGGCAGAAGCTCCTAAAGCTATGCAGAGCCTAACTGAAATCAGCTGTTTAGGATCAGGACCTAAGTTTTTGTTGCCCCCCCTCCCCCACTCCCTTTCAGTCTGTAAGAGAGTATTTTTGTCAAGCTTTATCTCTCCGCTACCTCTCTCTCTGTAAAGCATTTTATTATGCTCCATATGAAGGATGCTATAAATGAAATTGTGCTGTAATTGTTGTAATATTGAGCTTGAATCTTAATAACATTCAGAGGATGAATAAATTATAATGTGCAAATTTTATTTTCTTTCCATTTTATCGGTAGCATTTCCATTTTCTTTTTACAGTTGTTCCACTTTTGTCTTAGTTCCAGCTACTATGGCATAACAGTATGGTTGTTATTATGTGCACCTCCGTCTTTCTCCCTCCAGCACTTTTTAATTATTTCAATCTATTTCTACCTGTCTTATGCAAAGCTCTGTCATCTTCATGCATTCATCTGCTTCAAGATTCTGTATTCCTCTTCCAGTGTGATGTATGATTTTAATAGTCCTTTGCATAGACTTTCTATAGCACTCAGCAGTGACTTCACTGGGAGTTTTGCTTGAGTAAGAAGAGCTGAGTAGGGCCCAGTGATGATAATTGTTCTCTGTATTACTTATTTATATTTTTATTTGTGAGATGTCTGTGTAGAATGCCCTGGGTATTGGGGGTGACTGAGCATATTTGTAACTGAATGTGACTTGTTTTAATGTCACTGCTGATAAGAAGAATCTAAAATCTGTTAGCTTCTTGTATTCCTATTGATGACTTCCTAAATGTATGTATTTTGGGAGGAGGAGAAGAATGGAATTACTCTTGCTCGTGGCATAATACGGCCTTGATAATTCTTGCGTGAAGCAATTTTCATCTCCTTGAGTGTTTCATAGATTTTCTTTATAACTAGGAGAGAGCCACTTTTTCATTTTGTCACAATTCATTCCTCCTGCCATCACCTTGAGGTTGATTTTTCACTGGTTGTAGGGGTGCACAGGGTCAGTAAAGCCAAATGGCTCATCTTGTTCAATCTAGGCAGTTTTTCACTGTATGGTGCTGGGCTGTCTTGTGCTAAGGAGCTGTTGAACAACAACAGATGATTTTTTTGCTAAGAGTAGCAATGTAAATTGTAGAACTGAGTGAAAATCGAACTTTTCATCCTGTAGGAAACTCCTGTCAATGCTTGTTGGCATCCCAAACTGGGATGAAAAGCTGAAATATCAAACAATACTCTCAGAGTAAAACTCTCATAAAGCAATGCTACACGATGAGAAACTGAAGTTTAATGTTGAAATGACTCAAAATGAAACATTTCAGGTCCATTTAACAAACCAAAATATTTTGACTTAAGTCAAACCCACCCAAAATTAAATGCTTTTTTTTTGGTTTCCCCAGTGGAAAAATTGAACATCTCTGCAAAATCGAACAGTTTCTGCAAAACTAACCATAATTCAGTTTTGCAGAAGCTGCATTTTCCATCAAAAATATCTTTTGATGGAAAATTCTGGACCGATTCCAGTAAACTGCTGTAGTTAGACGATGCCATCTTGGACAGCAGAGCTTTCCTTGGCTCCTTGACTGGACTCCATCTTTGTTGTCTCTTACAGTGGTAGCCTTAAGGGAAGGGAAGGGTTATAACTGCATAATATGTTTTAAAAACTCAAAAACTAAACAGAACCAAGTCTAATTTCAGATAAAGATGCCTGCAGGATTCTCCTATGTGCTATGCACAGGGGGAAAAATGGGAAAGGCTCAGAATGGAGCAGAATGAACTGGGAATGTGGAAAATTTCCAATCTCAGTGATGTGGGAGGGGCAGACCATATTTTTCACCCCAATAGTCCAACTTCCCTTCAATCCTGAGTCTAACAGGGCTTTGTCCACAAATCCCACAGAAGACCTCAGGGTCAGGTGAGCTGAAGGGTGCTGGTGGGACAGTGAATGGGGGGAGAAAAGGGGTCATGCAGCCCTGCAGACAAAATGGTAGCAAAATTCACCATTTTCTTTACAAAGCTGCAAAGTTTCACAAGGGTTTGCTTCATGTTTGCTAAGAATTCTGGGATTTGCTAACCCAAAACTCTAAGCAAACACAGAGCGCTGCAATTTCCTGTGAACTGAACCAGATCTGGCTGGTAAAATCCCTACAAACAGCTGTGCTGAAGGTGGCATGTGGTTTCCTAGAAAAAACAACCTTGTAACCGGCCAGACACAAGGGGCCTGATGTAGATTTCTGAAATCTTAAGCAAATGACACAAACATAAGGACATTTTCAGCAGAGAAGGCAATTTCCAATTAAAGTGGAAAGAATTGCGTTAGTATGAATAACAACTCCAAGAGACATTATAATTCACCATTTGTGGTGTCAGGAATTCACAATATTGGGCAGACACAACTGCAGGTCTAGGCAACAGATGGAAATCTGTCTAAAATGAAGATTTTTTAGCTAGGAAACAAATTCTTAGGATATGCCAAAATGTGCAATAAAAATTTCCTGTTAGGGTATGAGGGGAGTTAGAAGCAAAATGTTTGTCTCTTCCGTTTAACTTCCATTTAATTTAATCTTCCATTTAACTTTTTTAAAGTCTGAATCTTTTTTAAATGCAAAACAAACTTGGAAACACTTTAATTGTAACATGCATGTTGTTAAAATAACTTTTTTTGTTTTAAACATCTATTAAATAAAATGTATAGTTATATATCAACATGGATAGCAGTAACAGTGATAGATGCTTTTTCATTCCCTGATTTGTAATAAAGATTATGGAAATAGAAGGCAAGGCTTGCAGACAGGTTCCTACTAGGGAGTATATGTGCATATAAGTTACATTTATAACACTTTTTTCCTAACTTATAGTCACTTGATCAGAGTGATTTACAGAGACAGACCAGATCATCACAAACACAATATTGTAGCTGATTGGCTGTTTCTCGGCTTCACTAAGCTTTAGGGCTCCATTTCAGGAAAGCATTTTAGCATGTGTTGAGTGTCTCCGTTTCCCATTTTACAAATGGAAATAACACTTCCCTGCTCCCACCCTTTGTCAGGCTTGTCTATATGGGCTGTGTGAAGGGATCCCCAGGGTCCAACCTGGGACTGTGGGAACACTGTGCCCTCTTAACTCACCAAGCTGGGTTGTCTCTCACAATGCCTTACTGGTGACAAGCAGTAAACCCCTCCAGAGGCTGTTGCCACAGGCGCTCAACCCCGCCCCCATCCCAGGCTCTGCCCTCACTGCACCCCTTCCTCCAAGCCCCCATCCCGCCTCTTCCCAAACCTGCGCCGCCCATGGCCCCACCTCTTCCCTGCCTCTTTCCGCCCTTCCGCCGAGCATACTCCATCACGGCTCCTCCTCCTCCCTCCCAGCACCTCCTGCATGCCACAGAACAGCTGATCGCAGTGCATGGGATGTGCTGGAGGGAGGGGGAGAAGCTTGGCTGTTACTACTCAGTATAACTGCATGTGGAGCCCCAAATCAAGCTAGATTGAATGAATGCTCCCAGAGCCACTCACGAATCACACACACAGCAAGGCACCAGCCAGAATTCCCAGCCTCAGGAATATACCGTCTTGCACTGCTCAAGGCCCATTAAAGGTTGTGAGGTGTTCAGATCCTGTGGTAATGGGAGCCGGATAAGTACCACAGATAGAAAATAATTTTTTTAAAGCTTGCAAGAGCTTAATGCAAAGGGACATATTGTATGCGGGGAGGTGGGGGGGCGGGAACCTAGTTACGTAAAATTCTCTCCTTTATATCATTTGATTGAACACTTAAAACATTAAGCTACACAGGCAGTAAACTGTGGATGGTATGAGCAAATCTTGGCTTTACATGGATTTAACCCTGTCCAGTTGATCATTCTACAGCACTTAGTTGTTGTGTAATTCAGAGGTAATCTGCTATTGCAAGGATCGAAGTTCTACATATTCATCCAATGGTGGAGTAGTTGTTGTTTGTCCCCAATGTGAAAAAAATCCACTCTTTTATTAGGGGTGAACGGTTGGAGAGGGTTGAGGGTCACTCACTGGGAAAAAAAGGGCGGGGGGAATCCCCACAAAGGTTAGATTAAATGAAACAAACAAACAATAATAAAAAATATGATTCACTTTGCAAGCATGTTTATTCTTCAGCCATCAAAAGGCTGTCCTAGTGTTCACAGTGAAAAGCTTGAAACTCTGTAAATAAGGCCTTGGCTAAACAAAAATAAATAAAAATTGTATAACTAAATTCAGTTTTTAAATTGATTTAGTTAAATTAGTACAACCCCCCCCAACCCCCAAACCTGGACATACTGAAATCAATTTGCAAATTGGCTTATATTGATTTAGCTTTATTCATTAACTGAAGTTACTCATGTGCATAAACACTTTGCTGAACATGGATGGAATTACTCGTGTGCTCAGTGTTGAGTAGCTTGCAGAAGTCAGGGCCTGTGGGAATAATCCCACTGAAGTTAGTAAAACTATTCACAGAGAAAAGTTTTACCATGGTGAGTAAGAATCTTGCCATAAATCTCTTTAGAAAAATGACTGTAGTTCACTGAAGAAAAAAAAAAAAAAGTGTTGCCCTCCATTTACACACCTTCACTTCCAGCACTTATGCTGCAAATAACAAATGCAATGTATGGCCCAGAATTACTTAAATGTCCGAGCAAGAAATAGTGGAGGAAAAAAGCTTCCAGGAGGTCTGACTGGCCTTTTGCGTATAAGTAACACAATTGTGCATGTACTCATGGTAATTGCATTCATAGGATCTGATTTACCATTGTTACATACTAGTGTTGCTGTTGAAATCATGTTTTTTACATAAATAGCTAATTAAACCTGGGTTTACATTTTCAAAAGCACCTGAATAACTTAGGACCCTAATGAGGCCAAATTTCAAAGGAATTTAGGTGCCTAAAAATGCTGATGCTTTTGAAAATCCTATTGTGCTCCTATGTCCCATTTTCAAAAGTGTCCTAGGAGATTAAGTTTTACTGAAAGTCAAAGGGATGTACTGGCTCCTAAATGCCTGTCATTTTTGAAAATGAGATTTAGGCTCCTAAGTCATTTAGGCATTTTTGAAAATGTTCATAGTTTTGTTGAGTTGAAGGCCAGAAGGGACCATTAAATCATTTAGACTGACCTCTAAACTAGCACTTTATGGCCCTGTGATGTGGCGGCTGCCCCTCACTGGCAGAAAAGGGGTTAAAAGCAGCCTTAGGGAGGCTGCCTGAGAGGCAGCCAATTAGAAAGGGGCTGAGAGGAGCAGCAAATCATGGTCCGGCAGGCTAATATAAGAAGGGCTGCTAGGCAGAGCAGAGTTCAGTAGCTGATTGGAGCCTGAGGTGAGAAGACTAGGCTTCTAGCAGGAGGAAGGAGCACCAGCCCCTTGAACAGAGGATTGCTGCAAGCAGGGACCGGAGGAGATAGAGAGAGCTCCTGGCTGGCTGCTAGGGCTTGCAGGCTGAGGCCCTGAGGAAAGAACAGAAGAGGCCACATGGGAAGCGGACCCAGGACAATGGACCGCAGTTGCCACTAGGATTGTCAACTTGCACAAAACCAAACACACTAGCCCCGCCCCCTTCCATGAGGCCCATTCCCTACCCCTGCCCCGAGGCTTCGCCCCCACTCAGTACATTTTCACCTCCCTCAGTGGCTTGCTCTCCCTCACGCTCACTCACTTTCACTGGGCTGGGGCAGGGGGTTGGGTGCGGGTGAGGGCTCTAACTGGGGGTGTGGGCTCTGGGGTGGGGCCAGAAATGAGGAGTTCAGAGTGTGGGAGGGGGCTCCAGTGTGGGGCAGGGAGTTGGGGTGTGGGAACATAGGTGCCCCGGCGGCCACCCCAGCTCACCTCTGCCTCCGCTCCACCTCCTCCCCTGAGCGCGCCGCCATGTCCTGCTTCTCCTCCCTCCCTCCCAGCACTTGTGCCGCGAAACAGGTATTTCGCGTGACAAGCCTGGGAGGGAGGGAGGAGGGGGAACGTGGCATGCTTGAGGGAGGAGGCAGGGCGGGGTCCAATAGGGGCAGAGAGGGGCAGAGTTAGGGCGGGGACTTTGGGGCAGGGGTGGAGTCAGGGTGGGGGCATGAGCCCCCACAGGCACAGAAAAAGTTGGTGCCTATGTGCGGGAAGTGGTGAGGGCTCTGGCTGGGGGTGCGGGCTCTGGAGTGGGGCTGGGGATGAGGGGTTTGGGGAGCAGGAGGAGGTTCCAGGCTGGGGGGTGGGACTGAGGGATTTGGAGTGGGTTGAGGCAGCAGCTTGGGTGCCGGAGGGGGTGAAGGCTCCAGCTGGAGGTGCAAGCTCTGGGGTGGGCCTGGGGATGAGTGCTTTGGGGTGCAGGAGGGGGCTCTGGGTTTGGGGGGGAAACAGGGCTGAGGTTGGGGCTTGGGGTTGGGGCATGGGTTTACCTTGGGTGGCTCCCAGTCAGCAGCACAGAGAGGCCTGTCCTGGCACTGTGCTGCCCCCTGGAAGTGGCCAGCCGGTCTGGCTCCTAGGCGGGGGAGCAGGTGTCCAGGAGGCTCCACACGCTGCTCTCGCACACAGGCATCGCCCCCACCCCAGCTCCCATTGGCCTGTGTTGGCCCGTGGTTCCTGGCCAATCGGAATGCGGAGCCAGTGCTTTGTGTAAGTTGGCAGATGATTACAGTTTAAAATTGTAGTAATAAAAATGTTCTAACCATTTCCTGGACAAAACTTGTACCAAAAATCTACTAAGCCTTCTATTTGTTTTAAACAGAAGTTAGGTAACTACTATGGTGAAAACTGGCAAGGCACACAAGTATTAATTGCAGATGATAAAAAAGTGATCAGAATACCAAAGAATGTTAGCAGAATGTATTTCTGGAGGGGGAGTGGGTAGCACTCTGTGGAGGAAAGTTTTGGTGTTTTACATCTCATGCCTAAGGGCAGCTGGAAGTAAAAAATACTTATGCTAATAGTTTAAAATGAATTAATTGCTATTAATTATTTGATCATAAAATCAATTAGTATTGTACTGAGAGTCATTTTAATTAAGGTAGTCAAACTCAGAAACTGTAGACACAGCAAAAATATGGCAAAACTCCAAAATTGCTCTTTAATAATAATAATAACAACAATAATAAATTAAGCTCCAAGGCGTTCGGCAATGAAAATGAATTATTTAATTTTATATTTATAAAACAGAAATTAGAGCCCATGGCCTACACATGAAAGCGCATGTTTCTTGGCAAAGCAGAATAAAAGCTTTTGGTGTTCATCCAAAAGAAGCCATAAAAGACAGTAGAATACTTGGTCAATTATTTTTGTCTCTCTGTACCAACAGTATCTCATTTGAAAGTAGTTCTAAGATGATTATCACCATAAACCTTAATTTTAAAAATTATTATTCATTTTTGTGTCTCAACTTTTAGGTGCTCTTCCTGAGATACCTTAAACGGGCCCTGCTTTTTGTCACAACACGTTCCCCTCAAATACAAAATTACACTGCCCCATTGTCCACATCTCTGATTACTCAAAGTAAGAAACAAACACAGCCTTAACTCTGCTTTGAAATACTTGGATTTCTAGAAAATACATTTGACTGAGAAATTTCTATTTTAAACTACAGAGATTAGATCTGAAAGAAAAAAAATAGTAGGAAGCGTTTTTGGAAAAGAAGGAAAGTATTGAATGCTCAATTCTAATGGAAATAAATCAGGTTGAAATAGGGTAACCAGATAGCAAGTGTAAAAAATCGGGACGGGGGATAGAGGGTAATAGATGCCTATATAAGAAAAAGCCCTCAAAATCGGGACTGTCCCTATAAAATCAGGACATCTGGTCGCCCTAGGCTGAAACTTCTTTGTAGGAAGGCGTGAGAAGATAAGGTGCCAGATCCTCAGGTAGTGTAATTTGACACCACTCCATTGATTTACAACACTGGCACATGCCAGCTGAGGGACTGGCCCAAGAAGTACACTGTATAAGAATTTAAAGATCATGATGATTCAAAGTTGGAAAAGTTTTATAATGACTCTATTAAAAAAATGTAGAACCTTAAAGGAAACGTTATACAGGTATAGTTTGGTGTGTGCATTTGATTTTGAGTCATTGCATTCAGAATGTGAGTTGTTATACATTTGCATTAAAAGGGAATATGTTGTGTGCTCTCTAGAATGATGGATGCCTTTTGTTGGGTGTGTGAGTGGTTTGGATGCTAATATTTCCATATCTAGTGATTTGCTAGATATTTAATGATTGCATTGATAAGACCTGCACTTAAGCCTTCTTAAATGTAAGTTAACGATTTTGAGGGGGAGGCAGAGAAATGGGTATAGTGTCAGTGTGTCTAAAACATAGCTATGTGAAAAAACATTTCGGCTGTAAAAAAAAGTTATCGAAGAGCAGTTCAGCTGTTCTTCCTTTGGCCACGAGTAGAATCTTACCTATTTATGAATAGAATGTAATACACCTCTACCCCAATATAACGCTGTCCTCGGGAGCCAATAAATCTTACCGCGTTATATTGAACTTGCTTTGATCCGCCGGAGCGCGCAGCCCCGCCCCCCGGAGCGCTGCTTTACTGTGTTATATCCGAATTCGTATTATATCGGGTCACGTTATATCAGGGTAGAGGTGTACTTTAAGCTTAATTTAATGAGGCACACATTTGTTTTCACTAATGGTACGAAGGAATTTTAGCAGCAAAAAGTTACTTTCATACATCATGAAAACAAGAGACACTGGTGGAAACAGTGTATTGTCTTTGCTCTTTTATGAAAATGGCATGATTTGATTAAGGTCACAGCTTAATATGCCGCTGTCGATGGGTGTTCCTATGAGCACAATGCATGAAGATTAGTAAATGCTCTTATCCCTTTAGGTGCCCCTGTCGTGGGCTTGCTGGCCTTTTGAGGCAAACTGGCCTCAGTCTTGCTTGTGACTTCGCAGCTATTCCTCAGCCTCCCTGATGAGCTGGCAATTAAGCTAATTAATGACCCCAGCTGTTTGTAATGGGGCTTAATTAGACAGACTGACCCTAGTTGTGGTGGTGAAGCAGGGAAAGCACTGCTTACGTAGAGCTAGGAACTCCTAGAGGAAGGAAGACCCTTTAGAGAGGATCAAGGGGAGCTCCCCGCTGGGAAGAACCTAATGAAGTCAGTCTGAGTTGCCCACAGGAAACAGACCAGGCTCCTGTGGGGGAGCCCTGTGATAGGACCTACAAGGAGCGGATTGATCCTCAGAGGTAAACTGCTGGAGTCTCTGGTGAAGGGAAGCAGTGGGTGAATCCTTCTGGGGAAGAAGCGGTTCCAGAGAATCTTTGCAGGTGTCCAGGAAGGGGCCAGGGATTTCAGTGAAGCCTGCGAGGGGAGAACTATATGTTTGGATATTTTGTGAAGTTTGGACCTACTCCGGCAGGGGAGTAAACTGTTAGGTGACTTGGCTGGACGTCCAAGCCCCAGAAGACCCAGAGAGGGGGACTGGAGAAGATGCTGGATGGGACTGGCCATCGCAGGGCCATGGTAATAGCCCCAGAGGGGTATGAGAGGCAGAGTCCCCTGCAGCATCATGTCCAGGAACGAAGGGGCGCTTTGTGGTGAGGACAAATGCTTACCACCCCTTTTTCAATATTTAGAATAAAACTCTATTGCTTTTGTGATCCCTTCCTGTACTTTAGTACACTAAAGTGCATAGTGAGCATCTATTCAGTGTTCTCTTTTTGGAAAATACTACATTTTTCAAGCCTTTGGTACTAGAAATAACTTGTTCCAAAGCATTAAATGACAGCGTGTGAATACAGCTCCCTTCCATTACACAAAATTGAGTGCGCACATCCTGTCCTTCGTAGACCTGCTGCCTCTAGAACCTACACGTGTCAGGTGTATGAATCTCTCCGCAGTTCCTAGGGGCTAGAGAAAATTAGCTAAAGTGAAGAAACTTTCTTCCAGTGGATGAAATCTTGGAAAACTTGTCCAATTGTTGCAACGTAGCATTCTGTCCTTGCACGTGGTTTTGGTATCTTTAAATTCCTATGGAGTCCCAGAGCTCAATGCTGTAATAACTTGTTTACAATTTAAAACATGTAGCAAAACCCTACACAGGTTTACTGGTTACCACAGCCAAGTAATTCTTATAAGCAGCATTAGTGCTATTCACTAAAGGAAATATTTTCTACTTCTTGTGTTCCCTGAATTTCCATTCATGTGAAAGGAAGCTACATGCACGTTGGAGAGTAGTAAACATATAACACCAAATATAGGTTACGGGTAGCAAGGCTTTATTTGTAGTATTTTATATTATGGAAGCATCCAGAGGCTCCCACTGAGAGCCGGGCTCCATTGTGCTAGAGCTCTACCAGCACATCATAAGAACATACTGTAGCGGGGTGGTCACCCGCTCCTGCCTTAAAAGGCTTAAATCAGCCCTGGGTGAGGGCTGAGGCTGTGAGAGGGCTGCTGCAAGGAAAAGCAGCAAACCTCGACTGACTGGGGAACCAGCCACAGATGCCCCAATCAGGGCCCCCCAATTCGGGCCCAGCCCTGGCCCTTATAAGAGGGCAGTGGGCCAGGAGCACACAGACACTCTTCCTCTAGCTCTTGAGGGAGAAGGGCCTGGCTGCCTGGGAGCTGACAAAGGTACCTAGAGTGGAGCAGGGCTGGGGAAAGGCTAGAGGAGCTGGTGAGCTCCAGCCTGGAAACCCCCCAGGCTGCAGGCCTTGATAAAGGCCAGAACAGGTACTGGGGCTACAGAGGGGTAGCCTGGAGTAGGCAAAGGCAGCAGGTCCAAACCCCTCTTTGCCAGAGATGAATGGCGTGTACACTGCCCCCATGTTGCGATCTGTGTCTTGTTCCATCAGGTCCTATAACTAGGGTTACCATATTTCAACAAGCAAAAAAGAGGACGGGAGGAGCCCCGCCCTAGCCCCGCCCCTGCCCCTCCCACTTCCCGCCCCCCCAGAACCCCCAACCCTCCCCCCGTTCCTTGTCCCCTGACTGCCCCCTCCTGGGACCCCTGCCCCTAACTGCCCCCCGGGACTCCACTCCCTATCTAAGCCTCCTTGCCTCTTGTCCCCTGACTGCCCCAACCCTTATCCACACCCCCACCTCCAGACAGACCCCTGGGACTCCCACGCCCCATCCAACCACTCCCCACCCCCTGACAGCCCCCCCCAGAACTCCCAACCCATCTAAACCCCTCTGCTCCCTGTCCCCTGACTGCTCCGATCCCTCTCCACACTCCTGCCCCCTGACAGCCCCCCCAGAACTCCCAACCCATCTAAACCCCTCTGCTCTCTGTCCCCTGACTGCTCCGATCCCTCTCCCCACTCCTGCCCCCTGACAGCTCCCCCCCAGAACTCCCAGCCCCCTACCCCCCGCTCCTTGTCCCCTGACTGCCCCCTCCTGGGACCCCTGCTCCTAACTGCCCTCCAGAACCCCACCCCCTACCTAAGACTCCCTGTTCCTTGTCCCCTAACTGCCCCCTCCTAAGACCCCCCCCAACTGCCCCCCAGGACCCTACCCCCTACCTGTACCCTGACTGCCCAAAACTTTCTCCACTCCCCTCCAAAAGCCCCCCCCCCTTTCTTGACTGCCCCCTCCAGAACCTCCCTGTCCCTTCTCCTGCCCCCCCTTACCCTGCTGCTCAGAACAGGGTGTTGGGCTCTGTGCCAGCCGGACACATGGCTGAGCTCCCCTGCACAACACAAAACCCGGTCCCTGGCCCTGCACAGGGCTGCCGGAGCGGGCTGCAGGAGGAGGAGCTGCCGGCCGGCTCAGAATGCAGGGAGGGGGGGGTGGGAGGAGGAAGCTGCTCCGGAGTCCAGCCCGGGACTTTCCTGCAGCCCTCCCAGCCGCTCGCTCTGCCGGGGGAGGGGGAAATCCCGGACATTGTGAGTGCTTTACAAATTCCCCCCGGACGCTATTTTTAGCACACAAAAGGAGGACATGTCCGGGTAAATCCGGACGAATGGTAACCCTACTATAACATAATGTAACAGGACAAGTATGGAGCAGCGCACCTGTATCAGCTAGAAAACCTGAAAAGAGTATGTTCTCTAAAATCTGTGGCTAGATTTTAAGTGATCATGGAGGGGATTTTTTATGCTTTATTTTTTTTAAAAAGGTCAGTCTGACTGCAGCTACATGCAATTTCTGTTCGAGATTTCGGTAGTCATGCACACAGAAAGCCATGCATAGCTGCACTCTTGCTTGAGCTTATGGCATGGGATGGTCAACCCAGTCTTGGCTGTCTTTTAAAAACCTCCTCTGCAGACCCTCTGACAGGCAGCATTGTCAGTAGATTGCTGAGGGAAGCCCAGGGATCATCAGCATGAGAGTAATACTTGGCACTTATGTGGCCTCCTTCATCCTAGGTCTCAAGTACTGTACAAAGGTGGGTAATGTAATCCCCAAGGAGGCATAGCTTAAATGACTTGCCTAAACATGTGGTTAAGTCCATTATCCCACTAGATAATCTGATAATTAACACCTATGAATGCCTGAATACCCAGAAAAGGCCCATTCACTCCAAGGAAGAGTTCTGCTCTAACAGAGTTCTGTGCAGGGGCAACATGCATCCAGAATATGATCACATGTACTCTGTTTGTTATTTGTTGGTAGTCGCAAAGCAATGTTGCTTTTGCAGCGTCTGTGTGCATGTGCGAGTGCATCTCTTTTCAGGAATCTGGCAGAATTTGGCTTCATATGTGAAACGTTCCTCCTTAAAACAAACGGTTCTGGGAAAAGTGGGATTAGTGTAATATAGTGTCTTGCTTTTTCTCATTCTCATGTTTTCCTGAAGATGGGCCAATTCATAGCTTTCTGCAGTAAAACCTGACGGGAGAGAGGCCAGGAGTCCAGGAAAGACTCAGAGGTTCAGCTCAGTGGGGAAGTGACTGAGGAGCTACAAAGGAGTTGGGGACATGGCGTCAAATTGCTGTGGAGCTCCGCACTCTCCTTTGGGAGCCGTGCTGTCATTGACTCCTCTGCTCATTCATGCACAAGGCTCCTCTGTTTGATATGGGTGTCAGCATGGAGGAGAAGTTGCAAGGAGTTGTGTTCAATTTTGCATAGATATCTGAAGGGATATCTGAGTGTACTGTGATCCTCTCTGGACCCTGCCATTCCCAGCCAGCTACCCCAACTCTACAGTGAACATGGAGCCATGAAGGCTCAGGAGAAAGGGACACATGAGGCTTTGACTTCACTTCCTTCAACTTCTGGTGCTCTGGAGTTTTTTTCCTGTGCCATCTTGTACCGATTTTGTTCCCCTGTGTGCCTCTCAGGGAAGCATAGAGACCCTGTGATTGTAGAAAGCCGTGTTAACAGGTCCTGTCTGGTATCTTGTTGTACAGCATCTGGTTGTTAGCAGTCATTGGCCTGAGGGTATCCTACAGTCAAAAATACAGCGCCTCTTGCTTTTAACTTCTCACATGTCACTCGCCATGGTGGCTAAACAGACCATCTTTTAGGCCTCTCTCGAGATTGAGTAGATGCTACAATTTACAGCTACCCAACAGAAGTAGAACACATCACCTGCTGTGGCCATAAAGTAACACTCTTTAAGACACCTTCTGGTGGCTTAATCCTCTCTCCCCCAAGTCGGGTGAGAACTACTTTGGAAGAGCATCAGGAGCTCAATGTCTCATTTTGTAATCACTCAAATAGATATGTTTAGAGCCAGTGTTTATAAAGAATTTCCTAATGAAAGGAAAAGAGGTTGGAGTCATTACTTTCTAAGAATAACAATTCTTTTTATGATTTTTAAAGACCACTTTAAACTTTGTGAAAATGATCATTTAGCATCTGGCAAGCCGGGTTTTTGCCATGTGTGAGAGAGGATACAGTTTGTGTAGTTGCAAGCAATCTACTCAAAAAGCTTTTGTGTAGTTCTGAAGCACAGCAACTTGTTAATTTCAAGCAGCGATTTTGCACATTTAGGCCATTAGAGCCTCTGTTTTTGGTGACCTAGATGGAGCTATTTAAAAAGTAATCAAGCAGCATTTTCAGATCTGATTTGTAGTGTGGATGGGCCTTGCTCCTGAATTGGAAGTTAAGGAGGGGGGATAGAAAATGTTTTATCTGCCTGGCCCTTCCGTGGTTACGTTCACATTGATTCTAGATTTTTGACATTTATCTGACAAAGACTGGGGCTCGTTACTTCAGCTATTACTCTCGTTGCTGAGACGAATCATGAAACCCTTTGTGCTTTTTCATCCAACAATCTGTGTTCTGCAAAGTATTACTGGGTCTGATCCAAAGACCATTCAAGCCAGTAGACTCCCCCCAAAGGGCTTTGGATCAGGCTCATTATTCACACTTTTCAGAGGTAGAAATGGGGCAAGAACAGATTAAGTGACTTGCCCAAGGTTGCATGACAAGTTCATGGTGGATCTCCGGATCCCTTAAGAGCCACACAGACGTTTAGGGATCTGCTTGGTTAGGGGATTAAACCCCCTGCCTATCCCCACTCCTTGAGATAAAGCATGTGACGTTTTCACTTCTATTCAGGTGTTTATCCCCCTCAGCAGATGCTTTAGAAACTTACTTTGGCAGAATTCTCATCACTGAGATCAGTTTGGGCAGCTGGGGGTGACCTTGGAGATGTGGATCCAGCCAGGGCCGGCTCCAGGCACCAGCTTAACAAGCAGGTGCTTGGGGCGGCCAAGGGAGAGGGGCGGCATGTGCGGCAATTCAGGGGCGGCAGGTCCCTCACTCCCTCTAGGAGCGAAGGACCTGCCGCCGAACTGCCGCCGCCGATCGCGGCTTTTTTTTTTTTTTTCCCCCCAATTGCCGCCACCGGTCGCGATTGCGATTGCGGCTTTTTTTTTTTTGCTTGGGGCGGCAGAAATGCTGGAGCCAGCCCTGGATCCAGCAGAGCTTTCTCTGTGCCACCTTCTTCACACCTCCCAGCATAGGTGGCATGTCCGAGTGGGGAAAGGGACAGAGCCAAAATGCGCTGTGCTCTGGAAAGCTCTGGTTACCACAGCTGCTCTTTGAGGTCCATTGCAGGCAGGCAATCAAATATCAGACCAGCTGTGAGGCTGCTTTAACTTTCACCTGGTGTGAACCAGCTCTAGCCCTTAGGGAGTGCAAAGATGGCAAAAAGCCAGCTTTGCCCCTCTCCAAGCCCCATGCCAAACGTAACTAGACTGGATCTATGTCTCAGGGCCCAAGTCTATTTACTTGTCGTTGCAAATTGGATCTCCATTACGTGGCTCTAATTTGCAGGCGAAAACATTTTCTAGGGGCAAAATTTGATAAACAAGATAATATGTGCCTGAAATGAGATTTTCTTTTTTACTAATTAAAAAAAAAACGGAACAGTTTAAAACCATGCATTCAGTTTTATAAGAAATTAGAAGTTTCCCAATTTCTGTTGCCATTTTCAGGTTTCTGTAACTTAGATGCAAATACTCCTAAATACTTTTTAATTCATTTTTTTATAGAAAAAATATGTAAATGCCTGCAAAATTACACTTTGAAAAGTGGCTACTGCAAATTAACAGCATTTCATAAGGGTTTTGATTTGCATTTTTAATACACATAATGCCTGTCCTAAATTACACGATTTACATTACAAACCAGAACAGTTCCTATGTTGTTACTGCAGTCCAGCAGTTGAATTAACAAGGCTTTTCTTTTCAAACTGTATAAATACATATTTACCCCAATAATACAATTTGTAGCTCTTATTTTCAGTCTTCTGGTCAGTCCATCAAGTTGCCCTCTCTTCTGGTTAATGCTTCAAAATCGCATCTGAATAAATGTAGCAATTGAGAATATGGTATATAAGTATGAGCTAGCTGAACTTCTGTATTTACAGTATTAAACTACAATTGTAATGGTTCATATCCAATCTTAGCATCTCTATAATTAGCTTTGATTTCTTTAAAATTTGTGTTATCAAGCAATGAAACATTCAATTATAATGCATGTAATAGTTACTTCCTAGATGGACATGTAATATAAACAGGTTCTGATTATGTTTAAGTGGACTTATTACAGGGCAGGATGATGATTGGATAGGCCTGTGGGAGGGTAGAATGACAATGTGATGAGGGGCGGTGTCTTTCTCTCTCTCTTGTTTTCACACATACATATATTCTTGCCTCCAATATGAAGCTAGAAGAGACGTTGGCTTCATACCTCTATCTAATTGTTTGAGAATTCAAAAATCATAATGATTTTCACATTGCATCTGTTTTATTTGTGTATGTGTTATATAATATAACATAGTCCTTTCAGGCCCGTTCATTGTTCTCTATGAACTGTTCATTGTTCAGTCCTTTCTAAACCAGATGATATTGCATGTAAGTCTTTGTGTTGTTTGCTCTTGGGTATCAAGGCCTGAACTCTTTCCGGTACACAAAACCAAAAGCTGGACGTTATATCATTGCTATTTAGTTGGTATATTCAGTGAATCTTAGCACACCATGGGATCTATATCATACTGTTCAGAACATATGAATTTCAACCCATCTTGCAGAGGTTTTCTTGCCATGTGGAGTGAATTCCCCTGAATAACACTGAGTTCCTGTGAAAATTATACCCCCTTCTTTACTCCTGGGGGAATTCTGCGCCACTGCGCATGGACAGTATTTATGTCCCCCACAGATTTCTTTGCTTCCCCGCAGAAAAATGACTTTCTGATAGAGAAGCAAAGAGAAGCTACAAGAGTCATGTGACCCTCCCCGGCAGTGTGTTTTGGGTGCCCAGGGCAGCCGGCAGAGAGGTAAATCACTGTGGGTCAGAGGGAGGGACTGGGGAAGATCCAGCTGGTGGCTCATACCTTGTGCTGGGGTCAACTACTAGTCCCAGCTGGGCTGGGGAGAATGGGACTTCCTCTTCCCCTGCATGGCATCCAGGGCCAGATCAGACCTACCCCCAGATTTCTCCCACATCTGCAGGAAGCTCGGCAAACACACACACACTTCCCCCCGCCGCCCATCCCGCCCCGCGCTTTCAGCACCCATCGCTCCTCAGGTGCAGGGGGAGGGATTCCTGTAGAGGGAGCTACTCCCCCGTTCGCCCAGCCCCCGGGCATCCAGACCCCTTCATACCGACACCCTCCCACTGAGCCTCACCCCCCCACACACACACTCAGAACTCAGCCGATGAGCCCCACTCCCCCCGCATCTGGATCCCCACCCCTCAGAGCCCCAACCAGCCGCACTTGGATACCCACCCCACTGAGCCCCACTCTCACAGCTTCTGGACCCCCCAGTGAGCCCTCCAAACCCAGACCTCCCTGCTGTGCTTTATCCCACACACACCCAGACCCACCCCTAGTGAACCCCAGCCACCTTCACCTGGACTCCCCCACAGAGTCCTCCTACTGTTGCACCCAGAAACTCCCCTGGAACAAGCCCTTGTGCATCCAGATCCCCCTCACACTCCGATTCCCCACTGAGCCGCCCGAACCCAGACTGCCCTACACCGAACCCTCTCAACTGACACCTGGATCCCCCCCACACTTAGCCCCTCCATACTTGGATCCTGCCTTGCTGAGCCTATGTGCCCACACCTGGTGCCCCTGGCATGGGAGGGCAGGGCCCTGGGCTGTTTCTGGGGTAGGCCCAGTCATTGCATTGTGTCGAGGTTGGGTGCAGCCTCATCATTGAGTCCATGTCCCACGGGGGAAGGTGAACTACACAGTCATCTCTGCACATCTCTGTGCAGCCAGTGGCCTGTGCTCCCCAATGCCATGCTGGAGCCTCCACATTTATTTGACAAATACAGTTTGCAGAATTTTAAAATATTGTGTGCAAAATTTGTATTTTTGGTGCACAATTTTTAATTTTTTGGCGCAGAATGCCCTCAAGAGTACTTCTTGCAGGAAATTTCAGGCTCCAGCATTGCACATGCATTGTGATGTCAATGCACAACTTTGCACATTAGAGTTGTTTCAGGATCAGCTCTTCATTTTTTATAATTTTCCCACATGGCTCATCTTTGCTGTTGTGGATTTTGACCAACTTCCACCTGATCGTTTCAGCTGTTAAAATGTATGCTCACGTAGCTGCATTATGGCCAACCTATATTATTAAAAAAGAGTTGCCCCCAAAATCCATCATATTGGCTTAAGAAATCATGAGACACTTTAAATAACAAATGTTGGGTTCTTTTTACTTGCCTTCTGGTCTTTGAACCATGTAGGGGTAAAGATTTTTATCTTTTCTCTGCAACCCTAGAGGCTAGAAACTTGCATTTAAAACAAACAAACAAACAAAAAACCCTCAGTCTCATGGACTCATATGAGTTCAGTATCTGGGGCTTGAAAAAAATCACCAAATATTGTGGGACTCATGCTGAAAGCTGGCAACACTAGATCTGTCTCATGGAGTAAATCTACATCCGGCCCCATGGAACATCTGTACCCTCAGTTAAGATAGCACATCAAGAACCTGATCTAAACCCCTTCGAAGTAAATGGAAAAACTCCCATTGACTAGAGTGGCCTTTGGATTAGGGCTTGAGACTGGAAGAGGAAGAGAAGTGACTTGCTGGGTGGACAAAATTGCTGGGATTTGCCCTTTTTACCTTCCTTGCCTTAACCCTAACCCCTTTTTTATTCCTGGATGTGACTGAACCCTTAGGTCTACTGACTCAAGAACTCAAGTCATGCTCTTACTTACTTAAGGGATGAATTCAAGTGTGATATTGTAACATTAAGAATAGTCCCAAGGCAGAGGGCAAGAGCATTCAGATATCTGGTAATGATTTGCTGCTGGCTTAATCATTTCAAGTGCACCCCCAATTCTGTAATATCATGAAATGTTTCACATAGGTGTCATGCAAGGTGTCAATGAAAAGCTCATGACAATGGTTATTGATATCCTTGTGGCAGGTAGGCGCAAGCAACTAATGCAAAGTTATGGACATAAAGTGAAATTCTAATTCTTAAAATGTGTTTAGCAGACAAGTTACCCCACCCAAGACAAAGGAACATAGTTTCTCCACCTGGAAGCTAATTCCAAAGTACTTTGAAAGACAATGAGACTGTATTTACATGTCATTTAAACAGACTCATTAAGCTAACAAGGGGTGAAGGCAAACCTCACACTACCTGGGTGGGAGAGGAGATTGACAAGCACATGTTTAATGTTCATTCAGTTGCACCAGAGGAGGCAAGAACTAAATAATTTGCATTTTAGCAGACAACCCCAGCAGAGGAAGAAGCAGCAGGATGCTTCCTTCAAGGCAGCCTCCATGTTTTCTACCTCACAGCTGGAAATAAACTTTTAGTTGGAGGTATCCTTCTGAATCTTTGAAATCAATTCTTCTGTGGACTATAAAAGAGGGGTGTACAGAATCCAATGTTATCTTTCACCTAAGAAGAGAAAGATACCAGCCATTTGACTTTGAGGGCTAGATCCTGACCAGGAGTTCAGTCAGACATCTTGATGGAAACATGTGCTGAGGATTTTACCTTAGATCAAAACTGGCTTGGTAAGTTGTAGTAACTTAACTTTCTTCTGAGTGTTCCAGGACAAGGCTGGACATTTCAGAACATGCATTGTGGGGAAAATTTGGGGCTGGGAAGAGGGTGGAGTCACCTTACCAGTTGTTAACCAGGGCTGGTGTTGCAAGCAGGCTCCTGGATTCAAAGCATTAAACCAAGACTGCCCAATACATAGACACAGAGTGCATGCTTATTGCTGACTGTGGGCGTCCCAGTGGCATAACTCTTCCCTGGTCTGGATTGCACCCCAGAATGTAACAGATCTGTAGAATGATTTTAAGTGAGGACAAGTTAATTAACAGAACCCCAGAGAAGGATAGGAGCTTCCTCTTGTGATATGGCCCCTCATAAATAGGCATAATATCTTTGCAGAAATGTAGAGCATGATAGTAAACTGGGAAATATGTACATCTAACAGCACGTGTGTTGGGCAAACCCCACTCGTAGCCACATTAAATGATAGTGAAGTTGAAGATGTTTGTTATAGTGTATTGAGCTCTATTTAAAACATTCCCATGACTTCACACCTGCCGAACAAAGAACAGTAAATCTTATGAGTCATCTCATATTTCCAGCCCCTAAGACAACTCAGCCTCTCACTGTGCTTGTACCTTACAAGCTAATGGGAACAATGATGCTAGATCTATCTTACACACTAGTCTTTGTAGAAACCGGTCCTAACTTTAAAGCTGAAAGCCCCTTGTAGAATGTAGGTTGCAGCTACTCTTCCTGCTTGCTAACTAATGTTCACTTACAAACATTCTTCAGAAGGGGAAGGGGAGCGGGGGCTGATGGCAGAACCAATCACATCTGAAATGTCTAGAACCAGAAGGCTTTCAGATAAATGAAATATGATTATGATAAATGATTGAAGTAAAAGCTGTTCTAATCCTATCTACCCAAGTGAAAAAAAATCCAATAAATGCCTGTGGAATGAATGTGCTCATGGCTACCTGACTAAGCAGGACTTCTGTTGGTGCCAGCTCGTGTTTTTCACACAACTCCCTCTGTGTGTGTAAAGGGTTGGGAAAAGGGATTACTTAATGTGTTGTCTGGTCCACTGAATTATTTTCTTCTTTTCATTAAAGAATTGCAGACCCCAGCAGCTCTGTAGACACTTAGCTTCCGTGACTAGGGAGAGGTGGGTAGAAGGCAATCCTTTGTGTCACTGAACAACAGCCTTCCTAGTTGATTAAGGTAGAGCAATTAGCAGCTCCAAAAGGAATCCACGGCAATCTTTCTTGCCAGGAAGGTTGGTACTGTAGTTGTCATGTGGAGACGTGGGACTCTGGAGTATGGGGGAATCTTCGGGGCTCCAACAGGGACACAGAAGACCTTCTGAATGAAAAAGCGTGAGACACGGTGGGTCAGCTCCTCAGCTAATGTTAATCTGCATAGGGCTGACTTCAGTGGAGCTAGGCTATTTTACACTATTTTGAGTCTCTGACCATTTGGTCTGATATGATTCTCTCGACCAAAATATGTATTTTGCAAAATTAATAGTTTATTAAATCCCTTTTTGAGGGGGAGGCAAAGCATCATTTTTATCACTTATTGATGCATCTTTATCTTTGCATTTCTCTTCGTGCAGAATCCCAAATAGGAGGGATATTGTTTCTGGGCTGTCCTTATCTCTAGTTACTTTTCTGCTGTTTATTACCATCGTCAGTTTTTCTGATGTGTCTTTATTTTGCAATAGTTTGCAACAACGGGACAGAAGTTATTGAAGGCCCCATTCTGCAGTTCAGCTGCATGGAAATGATCCATGTCCTTTTGGAATGCATAATGGAATCCTTAGCTCCTAAAGTGGACCATGTCATAAAGTTATCACATATTTATAGGAGATTGGAGATAGGCTTATTTTTATTCTCTGACACCTTCTCCCAGTTCTTACTCTGTGAGGGTGAGAGCAAGAGAGTAAGGTGTGTGTGTGTGTGTGTGTGTGTGTGTGTGTGTGTGTGTGTGTGTGTGTGTGTGCAAAATATATATGTCGTGTGTTTCACAGAAAAAGTACAGCAGAACAGGGTGGCCAAAGCAGAGCCTTAATGTATGTAATCCACCCTACCGATGGAAGTTGCCTCCGAGTGGGGGTGGAGTTAGCAGCAATAGGATGCTCAGAAACAGAGAAATTAAGACACTGAAATAAACAATACGGTGACAGCCTGCAAACCCAGAAAGATGATGATAAAGTACACAATGTTTATTGATATCTGAGTGACAATTCATTGCAAAAATGCATTTTAGACTTGGCATCATTGGTTATCTGATTCCTTCATGGCTTAGTATTTATTAGGAAATATATGGCTCTTTTATAGCCATTGTTCAGCTTGCGGGGGGGGAGGGGACAGGGGGAAGAAAAGTAATTTTATTTTAATAGTACTGACTTCCCAATCTAAGCACTCTATACTAACAGCTTGGTTGCAGAGCGGAAAGGAACAGTGGATATTACCATTTATCCTTTGTTATGGAACACTATCACACTTCTCTATCTCTGTCAGCAGAGCTGGGCCAGAGAGCAATAATTTACTGCAAGGGACACTGAGGGATATCAGCTCCCAAGCTGCTCCAGTTCAGATCCTTTGTCATTGTGAGCTTTCAAGAGGGTAAATAAGTTGATTAGAGGGGAAGATTTGTCATGTCAGCATTTTTATTTTTATTTTTTGCCCACCTGGAAGGCATTCTCCCATCATCATCCTCATTCTCCAACTTTTACTCTTTTTCTCACCGTTACAAATAAATAACTTTGGTAAAGAGCTGCCCATCTTGTCTATGCCTCTGGACTATCAAATATATAGATGTATAGTAATGCAAATGGTGCTGATTGGCTAAGTGTCAGGGTTTGAGGAGAAAAGGTTCAATCAGAGCATGAAGTGTGGGAGAGCAGATGCTATCAAGACTTAAGCAGGCTGAGTGGTTCATACGGATGCTCTGAGAAGCAGGGTCTAGGAAAGTCACTCAATTAATAATTGTTTGAGAGAGCCAGTCACATACTTGACATACCCCTATCTTTCTGGGGCTTGTATCCTACCTTCCCAGATTTCAACAGATTATTTCTGTGTTCTGTAGCCTCTTTCCATAACGTGAAGATTTTGTGACTGGGGGAGTGTTGCATTCTAGTTTTGAAAGCCAGCACTCCTTTGTTCTGTTCCTATGCTCTGTTTGTGGGCAAGTTTGCTATTTGGACAGATGAATGAATGGCTAATAGCACTGCCTAGAGCCAGTCCTAGTGGACACGGTGTGACACATTCTCAGGGCGTCAAGAACTGTCAGTCACCTTGTTACTCCCCTGCCTCACTGAGAGATTTGCTGCTGCTAAACTGTGTGTCTGCTCCCTGACACTCCAGTCTGTTAGCCAGCCCAACACATTGTTCAGGACCCTGCCAGCCCTTGCCTTGCCAGGAACTCCTGGTGCCCTCCAGTTCTGGAAGAGCGTTTCTCTACAGTAGCCAATTCCTGGACACTTACAGAAATTACCAAAACCTCTATCTCCTCTTGGTGTGGCTGCGTATTCACACCCTTCTTTAATATAGCAGCACTGAGATGAATTTATAATACAATAAGTTTCTGAATGAACAGCAGTTTTAAGTGATACTAAGCAGAGATACTAGACATAGAAAATGGTTACAAATAAAACGAAAGTATAATCACACTTTCTAGTGACTAAAACTTAACAAGTTACAATCCCTATCTAAGATTAGCTTCTTAGCTAAGCATCTTTTCAGCATCACCCATCCCACGTGTGGCAAACTCTCAAGCAACCCCGCGCTGCTCACTCAGTGACCGCGGTGACGCAGTCCTCTGTCATGCAGCAGCAACCAATCACTGAACCAAGCCTGGGGCATCTGACCTAGGCTCAAGTATTTCCACAGCCCCAGCAGAGCTGCAGATCAGTCTGAGGACCAGCGCTACCCAGCCAGGAACCTCCTTCTGCCTCGCAGTACCCCAGACTCCAGCGACTCCCAGCCTGCTGCTGCTCCTGCCCCAGCCTTGCCCGAGTCCCACTTTTGTCTTTGTCCTCTGGGCCGGCTCCAGGTTTTTTGCTGCCGCCGAAGCGCAAAAAAAAAAAAAAAAAGCCACCCCTTGAAAAGTGCCGCCCCTGAAGGGCCAAAATGCCGCCCCTTGAAAAGAGCCGCCCAAAACGCTGGTGCTTAGAGCCGGCCCTGTTTGTCTTGCACTAGCCTCGCTCCAGCCTTGCCTCCACCTCCTGATTTCCCACGCCAACCTTTGACCCTTGACTACCCGGCACTGACCTTCTGCATGTATTTGGACTCTGGCTATGATTCTGATTCTCATGTGCCTATGGACTCTCCACTCAATTTTGACACTGGCCTATCCCCAGATCTCAATTCCAGACCCTCCCTTGGCCCGGGCCCAACCCTATGCTGGGCTGTGACTCATGCTGCAAGCACTAGGCCTGATTAGCAGAGGCAGTGCCTGACACATGAGATGGTTGGGGATCCACCGTTCATGGAATGAAAAGAGCACCAACCTCTTTGTTCCCTCAGCGAAGGATAACAAGATGCCCGTTTGCTTCTCCTTATATCCCCCAAAGTTTATTGTCTTTGGCTCAAGAGTTAGGATGACCCCTGGCATCTGGAACATGTTGTGTCCTCTGCTGTGCTGACACCATGCTGCTTTCTCATCCTCCTGGCAACTGGGGTTTCCCTGAAATGCAAATGAGCTGCCCATGGTGTTAGGTGTAGTGGGTATCGCAGGCCTGAGAGCAGTTACCGTTACATGCTATAGAACACTTTGCCAGTAGGCACTGAGGGGCTCATAGAGACCAGATGGGCCTGGAGCAAGCTGTCATGCTGTCTGGAGTGGCTCACAATTGAGACTGCCTTCCTCAGGGCAGACTGTCAGAAAACAGGGCAGACACCCCAAGCTAGTGGTATGTTCTATAATTAGATTTCACCAAACTGCTAACCAATGTGAACTCCTGGATCACTGTATCAGTCTTTCCATGGAGTCACAGACAGTCCCCTTAGACTCTCCAGCCTATCTTACCACGCAGACAAACTGGGCTTTCTGATAAAATGGTCACTCTAAACCAAAAATCACACCACATTAGCTTATTCCCAGTCTCAAGGGACCAGCCACTTATCCCAGATCAATTGGTACTCCAGCTCTTATACCAAAGACAACACTGACCATCAATTCTATAGTAAACTAACTACAAGTTTGTTAGCTAAGAAGAAGAAATGAGAATTATTGAGAGGTTAAAGCAGGTAAAATATATGCACAGGTGAATCACAGTTTGTAAGTCTACATGGTGGCAGTGAGGTAATAAACTGCCAGCTTCCCAAAAGGCTTTTCAGGGTACCCAGTCTGTGTCTGGGGACCTCGGCTTTGCATCTGGTACACTTCCCTGTTAGAGTCCAAACAGTTCAGAAACGATGGATCTTTTCTTGAATCCATATTTATAGCTCCTTTACACAGATAGCAAGCTGACCGAGTCTTTACCCATATGGGCTTTTCCTTTGATGACAGAGAGTGAGGAATGTCTTTTGAGTCTTTGACTTCCGATCATTACATACGATGACCACTTGCTTTGAAGCTAGCACTCTTCTTCATTTGCATTCTCCATGGCTTCATTTGTGTTTGATGGGTTATTTACTTACAGGAGTATACACAATGCAAATGTTTGCTTCTGCATTATAACATAAGTACAAACAATGCAAGGAGTGACCCATTTCTTTTCATGAAGTTTAAACACCAAACACTCTTCTATATTCAACAATTACTTTGATCTGTCCCAATAGTAAGTTGAATTGGCCTGTGGACCTGGACTGACCTGGTCCATCAGTGTCACGCAGGCTTTCTCATACAGCACTGCCAATTCACCTCTATCCTGACCTGTAACAAACCATGTATGTCAATCCTGGGTCACTTTTGAGAAGAGTGTGCCAATTATGTCCAAATGCATTGTGGTTTTCTGTTGGGTGTAAATGTTCGCAGGGAGTAGAATATCACCAAATTCATTTATGACCTAAGCTAAATCTTGAATTTAGGTCTCTAAAGGTGCAATGTCCATTGCATTAATCCACTGGTGCAACCTAGACCCATGTATTATTATTGGCATGTGCGTCCTATCAAAGGTTCAAACCAACAATTCCATACTAACATGGCAATAATGTACCATTCCAGGCAGACAGGAGAATCATGAAGACCCTGTGTATTAAGGGCATGAAACAGAAAATTAAAATGAGCCTACATGCTGAAGAGATGTACTATGGCTAAGAGGGCACTGGGGATCTTGCTCTGAGCTTGATTACCTTTCATAAAATAAATTAGCATTGTGGGTACATAAGGATAGTTTTAATTTGAGGCAGATGACAACAGGGAGTGGTGCATCAGAATGGAAGGAGGAATCAAATCTTCTTGCTATTTTTTTTTCCCTGTCTTGCTACCAAGAAACAAAAGGGAACCGGAACTAAAATTCTGCACCATGGCCATCTTCTATGACATTGGCCAGTAAAATGCTAGCCAGACCCAGAGGGTTTGTGTGAGAATGGAGTTCAAAGCACTTCATTACAGGCACTTTAGCCTGTAGTATAATGGAAGTAAGGAAAATTGGAGTGAAGACTGAATGACCATCTCTCTCCTAGATGTGTCCCATCCAGGTAGGGCTGAAGCATGTGTGGGAGGCGCCGGAGGATTGGGGAGGGTGAGGGAAGCTTGCATTGCCAATGCCAATGTTGTACCTGGCCTTTGAATAAAGGATTTTAGTCTCCAGGGCTGACTAATTCCCCATCTTCATCTTAAAAAAAAAAAAAAAAAAAACAAAGGAAAGGAAAGGAAACCATTTGGAACCATACTGGGCTGGCTGGTCCTTGCTCACATGCTCAGGGTCTAACTGACTGCCATATGTAGTGTCAAGAAGGAATTTCCCCCCAGGTCTGATAGGCAGTGACCTTGGTGGGGGAGGGGGTGTGTGTCTCCCTCCCTCAGCTATGGAAAGGAACCATGGAAAGGAAACTATTTGGAAAATTATTTTTTTTGCGTATATACCAGTATGGTAGGTGATCTTAAAAAATAACTTAAGTCTATCTATGTTTAGGTGTTGAAATTCATAGTAACTATTTTTAATAAATAACTCTTAAATTCTAGGTCCAAATCACCTTAACACCTAAGATTTTCATAGTCATAGAACACCAAGTCGGATCTCTCTTTCCCCCACCCCCCAAAGTTCCCTCATATTACAGGCTGCAAACACCACCCAGCACCTGCACACTAAATCCAACAACCAAACTTGGACCAAAGTATTACAGCCCTCAGGAGATTAAACTACTATGGCCAAGAGGAGAGAAGAGGAAGGACCAAGGTGAACCAGTCCCCGAAGCCCCCACAGTGGCAGAGAAATGATTGTGAGATATTCCCAGATCCACGCCCCAGGCAGCTGAGGGAGGGAGACACCCCCTCCACCAAGGTCACTGCCTATCAGACCTGGGGGGAAATTCCTTCTTGACACCACATATGGCAGTCAGTTAGACCCTGAGCATGTGAGCAAGGACCAGCCAGCCCAGTATATGAAAGAAAGAGAATGCCACCTCAGAGCCTGGCCCTCCCTTTTCCAATACCCCATCTACACTTTTGAACATCCCTGATGGTATCAGAGGAAGGAGATTTAAAAAAAACAACAACACATACCCTCCCAGAATAAATATGGGGGAGAGGAGAATCCCTTCCTGAGTCCTAAAGGTGGCTGGCTGAAACCCTTAAGCCTGAGCTTTTAGGAACATAAAACATAAATCAGCAGTCAGCCCCTACCTTCCCCAGCAACCCTGTCATACCATTAGACTCATAAATTGTATCCAGCTCTCTTTAAAACTAAGTTGTTTCCCCCCAAAACTCTTATTGGGAGGTTGTTCCAGAAGCTTGCCCCAGTTAGAAACCTTCTTTCTAATTCCAGCCTGAGTTTTGTTCTTGTGCCAACACTATCCTTTAGCTTAAATAGGTCTTTGCCCTCCCTCGTATTTCCCACCCTAATATATTTATAGAGAGCAGTCCTATCTCTTCTCAGCCTTTTTTGCTAGACTAAACAAGCCAACCTCTTCCAGTCTCCTCTTGTAAGATAGGCCCTCCATTCCCCTGATCATCCTAGTTGTTCTTCTCTGCCCCTGTTCCATTTTGAGTTCATCTTTCTTGAACATGGTTGACCGGAACTGTACCCAGTATTCCAAATGAGGTCTTACCAGTGCCTTGTACAATGGCATTCATACTTCTCTACCTCTACCTGATACATCCTGGGATCACATTTGCCTTTTTCACAGCTGCATCACATTGCTGGCTCATAGTCATCCCGTGATCAACCCACACACCCAAGTCTCTCTCCTCTGTCACTTCCCACTGATAAGACCCAAGCTTGTTGCAGAAATTCTTTTTATTAGACCCTAAGTGCAAGACCTTGCACTTTGTGCTATTAAATTTCATCCATTTCTGTCACTCCAGGCTTCAAGGTTCTCCAGATCTTCCTGTGTACTGTTCCAATCCTCCTCTGTCCTTGATGATGCCTCACAGCTTGGTATCATCAGTGAATTTCATCCTCATTCAGCAAAGCAATTGTTTTCTTAAGTGTTTTTCTGATAGGGATGGACTTTAAGAGCATACTTAACTTTAAGCAAGTCTTAAAGTGCTGGTCTTTGAGTCAGGGCCTGAAGCCCCAGTGTAGGAAACACTTAATCACGTGGTTAACTTTAAGCATGTGAATAGTCTTTGAAGTCACTGGCTGGTTAGGCACATGTTTAAGTGCTTTGCTGGATCAGGGCCTGAATTCTGAAGGCTGTACTCAGGCAAAACTCACATTGAAGCCATTTGGTCCTTGTTGACTATGATTCTTTATCCACCCATAGTGGGTGAGAATGCTAGTCTGCATTTATGAAGAGGAACATGTTTCTGGTATACAGCTGCTTACAGCAAAGGTGCATGCAGGTCCTAGAGCACTGTAGGTGATATCTAAAGGCAGACCCCTGAACTTAAATTGCAGTTCAGCAATATCACCATAGTCAGAACTAAATCTGTTTATTTCCATTAAAGTAAAATAAATGCTTAAATGCTTCATTTCTACCAGAAGTATCACATAATTGCTAATGTCAAAATATACCTTTTATATGTTGTCAGTATAGATATAAATAATTCTAGATTAATATTCCTAGAAAGGAAGTACCTGCAGTGAAAAATAAGGAAGGCAGGCAAATTTATCTGTCCCAACCCCTCCCCACACACCCATATATGCTGACTAGGTTCTGTTTCAAGATATCCAGCAGTGTAAAAAGTGACGGCTTGCCAGCTAAGATAAGAGATGTGAAATATTTTCAGTTTCATGAAAGAACTTTGCATGAAGCTAATTAATTAAAACTATCGGGAGTTCCTTTGAAGCAGTCTGTGATTAAACACAAGGATTTATTGTGGAACAATTAGGTAAATTTGGCCTCAGGTATCTTTCCCCAAACTCCTCAGGGAATGAATGATGAAATTCTGGTTTAGAGTTATACTTTATTAGAGATTTATCTATTTTAATTGATTCAGCTTTAGTTATAAATCTCCTCTAGAACAGCCAATGCAAAGGACGTATTATGTTAATTTGTAGTCTTCCCAGGAGTTAACTTTCACTTCAACTGAAAAGGAAAACATAGTTTGCCTGAATGTTTGACACAAGTGACCGTGAAATGGGATAAAGGAGATGAACTGTAATAGTCTTCATTATCTCCAGGATCTTCATATCTCACTTGAATCTTAAATAAAATATTCTTAAAACTGAAGGGGAAAATGGTAAAGATTGCCGGAGTGAAATCTGTACAGCCAATTTCATTGTTTAGATTGATGTCTGTAGAGAATGCCTGACTGGCGTGGAGACAGCAAGCTTTCTTTGCCTTTTGTTCATTGTTACCTATATGATTGCTGAGAATCCAGTCATCTGGGTTACATAACTGCAATAACTGCTTAAATCGGCTTTTATATTATTTTGAAAAGGTGACGTCACATGAGAGCAAAGGCTGTAATTATACTTTTTTAATAGGGAATACCTGCTGATAGTTGTCAGGTGCATATAAGAAAGGTTAATTTTCCTCCTGAAAATCCATGTGAGTCCAAAATAAATTGTTGGGGAAAAAAAGTGGGAACATCGTGGGAAATGTTGGTGAAAATTGTGAGTGTTTTTCATTTTTTTGTACTGGAAAATTGAGGAACCCATCTTCCATTTGTATAGACATCATGGTAGCTCCTCTTACAATGGATAAGTTGTAGGAATTCTCAAATGAAGCACCTACCTTCATCCCCCTTTGCTCTGAGGATTGACTCCCAAAGTGCAGGCGCATCTTGGATGGACCCATCCTCATGTGGGTAGCTTTTATTATCATTTATTATTTGTATTTTTTGAAGCGCCATTATGCTAGGAACCGTGCATCCCCATGGTATGAGACAGCCCAGTTTCTGCCCTGAACAGCTTACAAGACAGAGAAAGCATGGGAGAAAGTAAATATTTCAATCCCCATTTGAAGGCTGGGGAACTGAGACAAAGAAAGATTGTGACCTGCCCAAGGTCACATGGGGAGTCTTGGCTGATCTGATAACTTGACACACCCCTCCTGAGTCCAGGCTAGTGCCTTAAGTGCAAACTGTCTTTCCAGCCCTCCGCTACAACCCACGCTCTGGGGTGGGCTCTCCAAACAGAGGTTCTTTGAGATTGAGGTCACAATGTAACAATATTGAACTAGCAAAGGGATAATTGCAGAAGGTTGGGTTTGGTCTGGTTTGGATGACTGCCTGAAACTCTTTGAGTTTGAAAACCTGTCTTCTGAGGCCAGAGTTTCAGTAGAGGTTACTAGAACGAGCTGTTTCAACTTGGGCTGGAAATACTGGAAGGTGAATTTTTCTTGTAGGCCTGTGCTACCTCAAACAAAACAATGCCAGCTTAATGGGGAACTTTTTTCATAATGGTATTATATGAGAGCGAACGACCCTATAACTATGTTGTCCATTAAAAAGTATGATTAATTTGAAAATAGAAAGTTCAAGCCTAGAATTTTTTCAGTAATTCATCCATCTTAATTTTGTTAAGGCAGTGGTATAGGCTTTTAAAATGGAAAGAGGTGGTCAATATGACAAATTGCAAGCTTTGCAGAAGACATCATTGTGTGTAGAATAACATAAGAGCTTTGCAATATCAAATCAAAGTTTTTATATGGTCTTGATCCAAGGCCCACTGAAGTTAATGTAAAGACTGTTGATTTCAGTCGGCTTCACATCGTGATTTGTAGGGCTACATAAGTATCTTTAAAGCCAGAGCTGCATGAATATGGGGGTGGGAGAGGGACAGGGGGATCAGAATGCTAAAACAGGTGGAAGGCTTCCAAGAGCATGCTCTGAAGCAGTATTTACACCATCTCTTAGAAGGTACTCTCACTACTTCCATCAGTTGGTGTCTTAAAGGGAATGGGTAGGGCATGTTGCATGCCGTAGCTCCTTTGAGGGGTGTAGCCCTTCTTGCTGGCCTATTGCTCCCATTGACCTTGGGCTCAAAGTGCACAAGCACTGAAATTTTGATTACCCCAGTGTGGGTGAGGGACAGCTTCATTCTCTTTTGTGCAGCTTTACAGGGGCAGCGAAAATCTGACCGCCCAAGCTTCTTGCAGTGCCAGGCACCTTAACTGCACACATGCAATAGTAATAACATTTCATGGGAGTTGACTGTGCCTCCAGGACGGAATCCATCTCTTGGTTTGTAATGCTTTAATTCAGTATCAAATATTCATGCACCTCAGGGTTAAACAAGGATAAGAAAGCACCATAACGGACACTGGCAATGTGGGAAGCAAAACTATTCAGCAGAAAGGTCAACCAACCAGGAAAGCCTATTAGGAAAATTATGGTAAATATGCTGTTGCACCTAACAGTGAGACCTGAACATGAATGAAGTCTCCTGCAGCCTGCACCTAACAATTCAAATGGGTTCCAAAGCATTTGAGTGCAGCATACTCTGAGAGACCCTACTTCAAATGGAACAGGAGTACTTGTGGCACCTTAGAGACTAACAAATTTATTAGAGTATAAGCTTTTGTGGACTACAGCCCACTACTTCAAATGGGGAGACTAGTAGGTGGGGGAATCACTGGGCTTTTAGTACGTACTTTAGGATTGTAAACTTTTCAGATGTCAAACCATGCAAGGGACATGCCACAGCCTAAACCTAGCTAGTCTTCCTAATACTTACTGTTGTAAAGGGAGGTCGAGGCTGACGTTTTAGCTGAATTAATTTGTTCATCAGATTCGTACTAAGCTTTGGTAATTAGAATAGGATTCCTCATTGTCAATAAATCCTTTTCGATCTTCCATTCATTATCGAATGCATCCCCAGTTCTGATTTAGAAAGTTTCTCAACAGCCGTACTCTAGGGCCCTGTGATAATGGGGGGGGAGAACCCCTCAAGTAGTGGGTGAAATCTGCAATAATGTATACAGGAAAGCAGTGACTCAAAGTGTGTCTTCAACATAAAAGTGGCCACACTGGGGCAGACCAATGGTTCATCAACCCAGTAACCTGTCTTCTGACAGTGGACAGTCAGACGCTTCAGAGGCAATGAACAGAACAGGGCAATTTCAAGTGATCCCTCATCTGTCATAGTGTCCCAGCTTCTGGCAGTCAGAGGTTTAAGGACTCCCAGGCTGTAGGATTGTGTCCCTGACCATCTTGGCTAATAGCTATTGATAGACCTGTCCTCCATGAACTTATCTAATCTGTTTTTGAACCCAGCTATACTTTTGGCCTTCACAACATCCTCTCGTGACGAATTCCACAGGTTGATTGTGCATTGTGTGAAGTGGTACTTCCTTTTGTTTGTTTTCAACTTGCTGTCTGCCCTTTGATGGACATACAACCATTGCATTCAACACAGGTTGGCCACAAAATCCTTTGGTCTGAGACATTCATTGTGGATATTGTGTTGCTGTCAATGTGTAGCACCATGCCTGTTCTGACAGATGGGACCAGAGCGCACAGAGCATCAGACAGTACATTAGTCTTCATGGATTCCAAGGTCAGAAGGGACCATTGTGATCATCTAGTCTGACCTCCTGTATAATAAAAGCCGTAGAATTTCCCCAAAACAATTCCTAGACCATAACGTTTAGAAGAAACATCCAATCTTAATGTAAAAATTGTCAGTGAGGGGGAATCCATCAAGGCCCTTAGTAAATTGTTCCACTGGTTAATTACTCTTACCGTTAAAAATTTACACCTTATTTCCAGTCTGAATTTGTCTAGCTTCAATTTCCAGCCATTGTGCCATGTTATATCTTTCTCTGCTAGATTGAAGAGCCCATTATTAAATATTTGTTCCCTAAATATAGGCTGGAATCAAGTCACCTCTTAATCTTCTCTTTGTTAAGCTACATAGATTGAGCTCCTTGATTCAAGCACTATAAGGCATGTTTTCTAATCCTTTCTTCGTTCTCATGGTTATTCTTTGAACCCTGTCCAGTTTGTCAACATCTTTCTAATATTGTGGGCACCAGATAATCTCTATACCTACTCAAGATTCCTTTGTGTACCTAGCAATCCAGACCAACCAACATATACTAATTTACATTAACATAGTGTTTTCCTAAGCCTGCAGGATGTATTGTTGTTACTATTATTTGTATTGTGGTAATGCCTAGTAGCCCCATTCATGAACCAGGAATCTATATTGTGTTAGGTGCTATACAGACACAGAATAAAATAAGGGTCCATGCCCCATAGAGCTTACATTGTGTCGTAGGTCAGCTAGGACTAGATGGACTTCCGAATTAAAATAATTGAACCAAATATCTGGAACAGCTTGTATATCAAGATACACCTATCTGTCACATCTGGAAAACAGTAACCTATTGTAGAAGACAAACTAAAGATATTGATATAGAAGCTGGTCACCTAATATTCATTTTCTAGGTCTTTCTGTAGGAGTAGAAAACCTCAATCTAATTTCTTTTGTTTGTTTTCTGAATGGATCCCAAGATGACTGGATCCTACAGGTAAAGGAGAGAAGTTCAAAACAGATAAAGCCCTTTGGAGCCAAGAATGACTGCAAGGAGATGGCTCTCACCCTTACCTTGAAATTATCTGCTTACATAACTTTAAGGACAGACTGCTATGAGAATGAGAGGTCTTTTGCTCAACTAGGAAAAAGGTGCTATTTTATCCAGGATTTTTCTTCCCTCTCTCAGAAGTAGAGTGCTGCATGCAATCCAACAAGAATGCTAGTGAAAGATCAGGGTTTTAGATATCTGGTGTCCCTGAAGATTGTCACTGAAGGAATGCAAACCTTTATATACTTAAAAAAAAATCGAAGCAGCTCTGAAATTCATAAGACTTCAGCAGAAAAACTTAACTTTGCGAAAGTCTTAAGGCATTTTTAATGTTAAATTAAAGCCGGTGTGTAATTAAAATGGCAATACTATTTGTTAAATGAACGGTATTTAAATAATTCATTTTTCTTATTAGTTATGTAGTGTGTGCTTAGCTTCAATGAGTATATGTTAATTAATGGGGAGCATCTCCTTTAATAATTTCATGACAATCTAACCTTTGACGATCCTGATTTAGAGTAGTCGGCTCTCTATTGTCTGGAGTATGAACTAATTAAAGGGGGAGGGGGCTGGTCTAGGAAATGCCATTTATAACCTTTTCATGCAGATGGACTCTTGAACATTCAGTCTCCTTTTCTCCTCTTATAATCCCAAATAGTCCTCCTGACTACATGCCAGATTGTCAAGGCCAGTCATGGTGGCACAAAAGGACCACAACCTCGCTGCAGAGTCTGAACAGAAACTTTCCTTGTTGGAGGGGAACTCTGTGCTGGATGAAAGTATACCCAGTGGAGGCCCTGTGTCTTTGCCCACCGCCCCCCACTCCCAGTGGATGAGATGCATCTGGGATGGAACTGGGCACATGGGGGATAGGAAGGAGGTGTGTCAATCCTCTATGCCTGTCCTTCACTGCGACGGGGTCCACTGGTGATTCTATGCCAGTGGCTCTCAGTGGCATCAGAGGAGCTCTTCTCAGAATCCGAGGCCCTCTGGTGCAGGATGGGACCTGGCCAAATCATGTCTCCTATTCAAGGACACATCAGTCTTCCTTGAAGAATGACTAACAGCCAATTTAAAGGTTCAAATGACATGATTCAAATTTTGCCACAGTTAATTTTATTTAATATTAAATACAATAAGCAAATTTCATAGTGCTTGAAAAATTCTTTCCTAGAAAGAAAATAGGGCATTAAAAGAAGGGGGCTATCTGTTAGCTTGATATATTATTTTACCACTGTCATTCAGCTGGGAACCACTCAGATTATTCCTGTATAGTTACTATCATTTCTGTGATAAGTTTTATGATTGGACCTTTGTCAGTTAAAAATGGGACAATTACCAATCTATTCACTCTGCCTTCAGCAGGCTATTGGACATAGTTCAGTGTGTTAAGGAACAATATTAAATATGGAGATTTCCTCTAATTACGCATTTGGCAACAGATTGCTTTCCCAATACTTCACCTATGTAAGGTACCTAAACAAGCAATATCATATAGAACATATTATATCCAGAAAAGGCAGTGAAAGGACATTAAGGTTGTAAAGCAAAACATTCAAAAATTAAGAAATGCCAGAATTAAGCTTCTTGTGCAGACTGATTTGTGTCCTCTTCCCCCGTGTGTGTATGCATTATGATAATCTTCTGCCCGCCTCTGCTTCGACCCTGGTCTGCATCCCACCAAGTCCTCTTTCTAATCCCCTTCCCTCAGGTTTCTTTTCCCTCTCTCTCCCCTGTAGGGTTGCCACTTTTCTAATTGCTGGTAGCCAGAACCCTGAGGCCCCACCTCTGCTCCGCTCCTTCCCCAAAGCCCCACCCCTTTCTCCACCTCTTCCCCCAAGGACACGCCCCCTTCTACACCTCTTTTGACTTTCCAGTCAAAAACCCGGCACCTGGCAACCCTAAATGGCACCTAGACATAGAAGCCAAAACCCGGTCTGTCTGGGTAAAACCCAGATGGATGGCAACCCTCCCTGCCCCATTCCTCATCTCTCTGCATTTCAGTGACACTGCTTACGTCTCTTTCTCTGTGACTGTGCTGTCTGGCTGCTGGTAGAGGGGGCACTGAGAGCACAGCAGAGACAATCTCCCTGCTCTGGTTTCCTATGCCTGGTACCACAGTGGATATTAGCTGCCAGGAGGAGCAGTTGCAGGCAAAGTCCTGTTCAAGCCCTGTGGCTCTTGGCTGGAGCATGCTCAGTCACTCTATTGGAGTCTCACTGGCATATAGGAGCTGTGAGGGGCTGGAGCATGTACATTGTGATAAAATCTACTGAGAATTTTGTTGCAAGATTCTGAGTCTCTACTAACCATGTGTTGAGTGTTGTCAGAGGCTTATAACTTGGCCAGACTTTCACAGGGATGACAAAAGGCACATCCCGGAAGCTAGGACAACCCTCCTGCCAAATGTCAAGTCCTTACTGCACAGTATGGAGGAAGTAGCGTTTCAAAATGAGACAATTGTAATAATTGTTTTATCGTTGGCAAAACGTATTTTTCCATAACCTCGTTCTTGGAAACAATGGAACCATTTTTGCTGAAATGTTATTTTTTTAAAAAATCTGGGCATTGCTACTTTTGCTGCCTCTAATTTAGGCACACATTCCTTGGATGCAGACATTAAGCAAAATGCAGGCTCCCATCTTATCTGTTTTTCATACTTTAAAAATCTGTTCATGGAATACATTGATGTTAAAGTACGTGATCCAGTATTTCTACATATTTGGTATAAAAAAGTACTAAGTGGAATATATAGCAATTTTTTTTTCGTATGGACTGAGATCAAGAAACATTTTGAGGTTCCCAAAGACAGTAAGCAAAAAAGGAGGTGTTAATCTCACCAACTGGAAATTCTGTAACTGGGCAGCTGTAATGTGATGTGTCTAGCGGTAGTCACATTTTGCAGAAACTCAGTACAGCAGCACTACACAGCAAAGCACTGAAGCAGTGTATTGCTTTCATTTTATTCTTTCCAGCCTGATGTATGGTAAGACACTTTGCTCCCTCAGGAGATCATACAACAAACTCTCATGGGGAATCACTCTGAAAATATGTTAAAGGGCAATCAGATATCGAGGTATAATGTCAAAATTCTCCCTGGCTTTCCAGATATAAGTGCTACACGTTTCTTGAAGGACAGGAAGATGCTAGCTTTAAAGATGGAGCTGATACACACTGGAGAGTTTATACAGGCCATGGCACTTCTGAATTTGAAGAGCTCAGAATTAAATTTAATAGGCCTTCATGGAATTTCCATATGGGCCTACAAGTTAGATATTTCCTAGGCATGGATTCTAGGGGAGAAAGTGTATAATTGGGTATAACAGAGTGGCTTGCCCCATGGGTTGGGGAGTTTGGGGCTAAGCCGGACCTGACGGGCCACATCTAGGTTGAATCTTGTGATACCAGGATAAAAATTGCAGGAAGTTGCAGTGAAGGGGGGAAGTCCAGAAACTACAGCTAGGTCTGCAGATGCATTGCATGGAGCAAGTAGTCTCCTGCAGGACTCTGTGTCAGCAGGGGGAAAGTGCAAGAAGCAGGAGAGAGTGAGGAAAGTTCTCCAGACAGAGAGACCAGTGAGAAGGGACAAACTCCAGACGGGGGGGTCCCGGGAAGCAGACAGATCCTCAGAGCGGAGAGAGGTGCATCCAGCCGAAACTGGGGTGAAGCTGGTGTAAGTTTGTGTTCTATTTCTGTTAATTTTGGATTACTGGGGGAGAGAGAAACTGACCTAAGACTGGGGCCTGTAGGGCCAGCTATATCTAGTGACTTCATAAATAATATGTCTTGTGGGGATTGGTTGAACTACTTTCAAACAGTGAGTTCTTAGAGTGCCCTGAAGGAGTGGGGGGAAGAGAGGCAGGGGGCTGTAAAGCAGCCTCTGGCCATGAGGGGGCGCTTACGTGGCAGCTGCATGGTATTGCAATGGGGAAGAATTCTTTGGAAGAGGCTCTCAGATGTCAATCTAACCCAACTCAGCTCCTAGCACTAGTGTAGTAATTTCTCTTTTTGTAAAACAATCACAAATGTATTGCTTAAGTTGGTGTTTCTCTACTCATTAACCTTAAGACCCTAAGAAAAATGTAAGATCTCAAATCCAGAGTTAATAAATGGCAAAAACCACTTGCATTTGTCTTTAAAAATCTATTTGCAAGACTTGCAGCAAATGCTATACTTTGACCTCCATACACATTGCTATTTTCGGTCAATTTTGAACAAATCAATTCAGATATTTCCAAATATGATTACTGGTCACCATTGTCACGCTGTCTAGAGTGGTTCATGACCGTGAGTGTCAGCCTCAGGGCAGACTGTCAAAAAGCCAGGCAGACACGCCAAACTAGTTGTGTGTTCTATAATTAGATTTCACCAACCTGGTAACAAATGTGGATTTCTGGATCACTGTAACAGAACCCAGGCAAGCTAGACTTAGTGAGAAATGGTAACTTTCTCTCTCTCTCTCACACTCACACTCACACTCACTTACAAAATCACAAAATCTTCAGATTGCTCCCAGTCCCAAGAGCCCAGTCATTTGCCCCAGATCAATTTATACGTTGCGCTTGCACCACAGAAAACGCTCATAGCCAATCCTATAGTAAACTAACAATTTATTAATTGGAAAAAGAAATGAAAGAATTATTTACAGGTTAAAGCAGGCAACATATAAGCACAAATGAGTTCATAGGTGCTGGAACTGTGGGTGTGGAGGAGTGTTTCTACACCCCCGGCTTGATGTAGTTTCCATCATATACAGGGTTTACAGTTGATTCAATTGCTCTCGGTATTCCCACTATAAAAGGGTGTTCCAGCACCCCTGAATGAGTCTGCTGAAAGATGACAGAGTTGTAATAATCTGGCAGCACTGAATGTCTTTTAGGGCTAACCCAGGTTGACCCTGAGGATTTTTTAGCTGCAGCCCTTGTAAGAGGCCAAACTGCAAAGAGAGATCCATTCCTTCTTGTGAGCATCTTTATATGCTTTCCCCCCAGAGTTCAAACCGATGGGTCAAGTGTTTCTGCACATTACTTCTTCATGTGTGGATGGGGCAATTGACAACGTTTTTGTCCTACAATGAGCCATTTAATTTTGTTAGTCCTCCTTATTGGCCACTCTTCCTGCCTACGTTCACAAGTTCAGAGCAGACATTTTTACCAATATAAAGCAAAACTTTCTTAATACCTTATAGCATGGGATACAGACATTACAAGTGAGAGTAATGCATGCAGCAACTTACAAGCATTTTATAGAGTCTAAACACTAAACACATTTTTACAAGTCTAACACCTATCTTGAACAATACTAATATATAGATGAGCTGGTCTGGTTTCCAGCTATGAATTTGTCACTGCTTAGGTGATGCCTACAGAGTTGGCAAGAGCTGGCACCTGGTCTGCCAGCATCACAACCACCAGTCAAACATCCTTTATAGAGCTGCCCCCTGCCAGTTTGACATTGTTACACCACATCTTGGATTCCATGTTGGCAATTGCCTGAGTGTTTAACTCCCAAATATATAATCTGAGAATTGACCGTTAGGATCTAATTATTTATTTAAGAGTACAGATCATGATTTTTCTGTTTGGCAAAAAAAATTACCCTGTATCTACTGACTTTACCAAAAAAGTCCACAATACAGAAGTGTCAACAAAAGTCCAAATCTACTATATGAAAAACAAAATCATGGATCAAGAAGAACCACAAAGAAACTTTCCATAAACTATGCAGTTCTGTGTATGTTTATACATGTATACATATACATCTCCTGAGACTTTACTAAATGATAGATTAATTAACTGCTACTTTAAATTCCAGCAAAAAGTTCATAATTACAGTCAAGCCAATCAGTCTGTTGCTGAAGTTGTTAGTATTTTGAATTTCGATTTATAAAGAAGATCATATGAGTATAAGAAAACGTTTGCTTTAGAATTTCTAACTGCTGTTTTGAATGTTAGACACCTTTACCCTGATATAATGTGACCTGATATAACACCAATTCTGATATAACGCGGTAAAGCAGTGCTCTGGGGGGGCAAGGCTGCGCACGCCGGCGGATCAAAGCAAATTCGATATAACGTGGTTTCACCTATAACTAGGTAAGACTTTTTGGCTCCCAAGGACAGCGTTCTATTGAGGTAGAGGTGCAAGTCATAATGTGTTTTTCAAGTTCTTCCTGGAGCAGTCTAACACACTGCTCCTTTCTCACCACTTATGGCAAAATCACAGTTGAGCCCTTCATTTATCTTGAGTGCAATTATTTGGTTTTCATTTTGGGGTTTTTTTTAGAAGTGTAGCAAAGGTGCCATTTTTCTTAACAAATCTGAATTAAAGCTGCAACTTCAGTATGTTGGACTATTTGTTTTCTGTGGCTGACAGGCAGCTGCTGTGATGATGCACCATTTGCTTCTGGATCCGGCCACAGAAAAATGATTTTTCATGATCTGTGTCTTGAAATCCATCGCAATGTTCAAACTTGAGGGAGTTTCCATTGAAGCTTGTACTGTATATCTGAGAAACCACTGATGCTCAGAAGGGCTTAAGTTCACAATTTCATGAACATTGAAGTAATAAAAGAATATTCAGCTTGGGAAAAGACAACATAGGACTTGTTTTGAGACACATTTTCATGTGTGTGTGAGAGAGAGGGGTAGGTTTAGACACTGTCTCTAAATTGAGTCTTTTCTCCCATGCACAAAGTCAGCATACGTTATGTATTTCTCATAATTATGGATGGACTTTCAAAGGCATTTAAGGGAATTAGGTACCCAAATGCCGTTGAATCTCTCTTAAGCTTTTTTGAAAAACTGAGTTTGTTTATCAATTATCATACAGGTTATATAATGTATGGAATAGATAAAGCATCATTTTAAAAAAAAAAAGAATATTTGCCAACAGTTACCACACAGCTGTGTCTCACCTACCATAATTTCCCCTATATTTAGAAGAAAACTGGAAACTGGTTACTCAGATACCACTTTTGTGTGCCCCAGATCAACAGTACCATTCATCTCAATTATCATACAGGTTATATAATGTATGGAATAGATAAAGCATCATTTTTTAAAAAAAAAGAATATTTGCCAACAGTTACCACACAGCTGTGTCTCACCTACCATAATTTCCCCTATATTTAGAAGAAAACTGGAAACTGGTTACTCAGATACCACTTTTGTGTGCCCCAGATCAACAGTACCATTCATCTCAACTGCTGCATCAGTATCGACCTACTTGGTACTGCAGGAATTCCGCTACTCCAGGGACTTGTTAGTGTTAGACAAGCTGGAGTCCACACAGCTTATGGGTACCGAATGATTCTCGGTAGTGATGCCCCAGTATCCGGATTACCATTGCTTCCCAGTATCACATGATTCTCTGCCCTTTTTTACTATGGTCTATCCACTGGAAGACATTTAGGAGAGGATGAAGGAGAGACATTAAATCAGTCTCCTCTCTATCAGTATGGGATTCCCCTCCGCATCATTCCAGGAACCCATGCTTTGACAAGGATCCTTGTCCACATCAGGGATGGTGGCAACCACCCCCTCTCCCATATGGGCCCCTTGACAATGGCCATACTGGGATCCTGGCGTGGTGTATCGGCAGCAATTTGCACCAGAAGACTAGGGTTTCACAGTCTCCTCCATTAGACTCCCAACACAAGGAGTCCTTTGGAGAACAGGAGACTAGGGTGGACAAAGAGGCCACCCCACAAATATCCATTTTATTCTCATCTTTGGACGATGCAATCATGTCTCCACGACCATCAATGGCTGATGACTTTTGCCAATTCCAGGACCTTGGGAAGAGGGTGGCTGACATCCTCCAGATACCTCTTAAGGAGATTAAAGACTCACAACACAAGCTCGTAGACATCCTGCAGTTGGCAACACCCACCTGGGTTGTGATACCCATTAATGAAGCACCCCAGGATCCATCAAAACTTTGTGGCAAACTCCAGCTGCCATCCCGCCAACTTGTAAATGGGAAGAGAAGAAATATTATGTTCTTCCCAATGACTCAGAATTTTTGTTGTCTCACCCTGACCTAATTCCTGGGGGGGGGGAGGGTTGGATGCCATAAACGATGGGGTAAACAGCATTACTCCAGGTCTACCCCTTATGATAAGAAACAGAAGAGGTTATACCTTTTGGGCCAAAAGGCATGCTCATACGAGACCCTCCATTTTGGATTGCAAACTATCAGGTGTTTGTGGCCAAGTATGACTTCAGGAATTACATCAAGTTTGCAACCTCTATTGAAGATCTTCCACGGGAGCATACAGAGACCTTCCAGGCCATCATTAAGCAGGATCAATTCTTAGCCAGAACCTGTCTCCAAGAGTCCTTAGATGCTGCAAACACTGCCACTAGATCCACCATCACAGTGGTTATCATGTGTGGGATGTTGTGGTTTTAGCTGTCCTGAGAGAGGTTCAGAATACTGTTGAAGACCTCCAATTTGATGGTCAGAAGAACTTCTTGAGAAGTATGGATGAGCCTCTGCATATGCTGAAGGATGCCAGAGCCACACTGAGGTCTCTGGGTATATATGCTCCTATGACCAATAGAAGATTTGGCAGCTCTCTGGATTTCACAGAGCCACTGAATCCTCTAGAAAGAGACAAAAATGACAGAGGAAGAGGGCTCCTCCCTCTCTTTCGGTGAGTACCCAGTCACCATCGAAACAACAATTTTGACAGGTTGGTTGAGGACTCGACTCCTTCTCACCTCTAGTTTGCAAGCTGCAACCTTTTGCCCACCTTCTCACTTCTAAAGACTGCCTTTCCTTTTTCCAACAGGCCTGGTGGTAGATTACAACAGACAAGTGGGTCATGAAGGTTAAAAACACTGCGCTGCATTATCCACTTTACATCCCTCCCTCCCACCCCACCCCTTCCCTGTCCCTCTTCAGGGATCCTTCTTATGAGACTACACTGAGTTATGGAGAATAGGTCCATCAATGGCTATTAGCCAAGATGGTAACGGACACAATCCCATGCTCTGGGTGTCCTAAGACTCTACTTGCCAGAAGCTGGGAGCGAATGACAGAGAATGAATCACTCAGTAACTGCCCTGTTCTGTTCATTCCCTCTGAAGCTCCTACATTGACAATTGTCTGAAGACAGGATTCCTGGGCTAGATGGACCATTGGTCTGACCCAATATGGTCGTTCTTATGTTCTTATAGCCGTTATACCATTTATTTACATATTTTAAGTTTACGAATTAAAGTAAAAAGTGTTTCATCGCTGAATTATCCTGGAATGTTGTTTCAAATCCTGTCCTTGTATTTCTGGCTATCTTTTTCCCTCCAGCAGATCAAAGTTGTTTCAGGGCTTGCTTATTTTGTACAACATATGTCTGTTAAGCTAAAATTTCCTCTACATCATCATCCTAGCTCAGCATCTCACAAACATGAATTCATTTACCCTCACACAATGCTGCTGTTATCCCTGTTTACAGATGGGGAACAGATGCCTGGATTCAATAAAGCACATGCTTAATTTTAAGCAAAGGCTTAAGGGCCAGTTTTTAAGGTATTTAGGTGCAGAGCTCTCATTTAAATCACTGAGAGTTAGGCACCTAAATACCTTTAATAATATGGGCCTACATGCTTTACTGAATCAGGACCAGAAATTAAGTAACTTGTCCCAGGTCAAACAGAGTCCGTGTGACAGAGCCAGGAGCAGAACACAATTCGCCTAAGTGTCTTTACCACAAGTCTGGCCTTTTTTCTATGGATGTTAAAAAAAAAAAAATCCACTGTGTTTATGTGAAACATCAGTTGTCCTAATTGTTCATTGATCTGTTGTTCTGAATCAAAGACAAAAGTTTCTCTTATTTTGCTCCATTTCACTAGGTTTCCTTTAAGTGTCAGAACAAAAGAACAATTAAAGATCTGAAGTAACAACCTCCTCTCTTGTTTCTCATTGACAGAATTTACTCTGACTTTCCTTTTTCCAAACTACTTGTGCTCAGCTAGCATTACAGTTAGAGTTTCTGGTTTCAGATTTTAACTGATAGAATTCCCCTGAAGTTGTTTTCACAGTGTGGCATCTTGAAAATAAGCATTGAAAATAACTGATTTTAGAAATTCCATTTCTTTAGGTTGTTCAGCTTGTCTGTCAGATTACATCCCAGAGTGTGTTGCTGAGAAGTTAAAGAATACATCTCGGTAGGCAAAGCTACCACTGAATTCAGTAGGGCCAGGATTTCACCCACAGTTATAATTCAAATGACACCGATTCTGATCAGCATCTCTCAGCACTTCCATAATAAAATCTGTTTGATGATGATCTAGAGATGGAAGGTGCTGAAAAATGTAGGTTGCAGTTTATAATTTTTTCCTCTGTTGAACAACAGAGAGCATTTTCCAAACTGAAAATTGTCACAGGGAGGAGGTAAATTTGCACTAAAGATTTTTGGAATTGAATTTGATTTTTTTTTTAAGCTGGTAAAAAAGAAATGCACACCTTGAAGAACTGCATAAAATGAAAAATGAATTTCAAGAAAAATAAACACAGAAATCCTGAAACCTTAATTACAGCTAAGGAGTAAATACAAGGGTGGCAGAGAGACAGTAAAGTTCTGCTTCTAATACTTCTTTCTCTCACCTGGAATCAAAATAGTCTGGTGAAAAGATGTTTTAGGGGATTGAGAATATGATATAGAGCTTTCCACCTCTAGATCACTGGTTTGAATCTGGCTGAGGCTGATAATAGCTGCAAGTTGGCTCTATTCAATAGTCTGTGTAAAAAGCCTTCCTTTATCATCTTCCCTGCAACACCTATAAGTAGCCACTTAGGTTTCTTTCAGCGTGCTCCGTGCTTTTCATCTACATCAGTAATATTTAGCCAATTAGAAGAGTCATTGGGGCCTTGTAGGTATTTGGCAGCATGCAGGTTCAACACAGCTTAAATGCTTGCTGAATAGGGATGCATTTACATGCTTGAAGAGCCTAGCTGAATCAGGGCCTTAATCATAATTGAGCAGGATGGAAATATTGTATAGGTTACCTTGCATTTGTTGGATTCGCATGTCTTCAGCCTCCAATGCTGTCTTGCCATTCACCATATTTGCCAGCTGAGAAGACAGTTTATGATTATTAGTAGTATTTTATTATTGTAGCACCTGAGTGCCCTAGTCACGTACCAGAACTCCATTGTAGTAGGCGCTGTGAAAACAGAGAACAAAAAGTTGATTGCTAGCTGCTAACTTTTATGTAATATAAAGGGGAAGAGGGGAGGAAAAGAGAGAGAGAGAGACAGAGAGCACAAAAATATCTAGAGTTTACAATAATTACAATTTTTGAGTGGTTTTTGTTTCATCCTTCCATTTGCTTGTTTACTTACTGTCTGCAGCAAAGGCTAGAAAACCAAATCTTTTCTGCAAAAGATATCGACCCAGACCGAATAAATAGCAGACGTGTGATTTGGTCCTTGAAATATCTATTTATCCATGTAACATGAGCCAAACGTTTTGCATTCATTTGAGAAAGCTAGACTGTGCAGCCCTTACCTTAGCATTGTAACATTAGTGAGCAATACAAGCGCTTCCCAACGTGACGTAAGGGTTGCCTGTTGTAGCCCCTACTGCTTATTGAGCATGAGAGCATAGCTGGTGGCTCTGTGTGTTGAGGGTGAATACCCACTGATAGGAGCTTACATTGTCATCAGGAAGGTTCTTCTTACTGCCCTGATCAGTCCCTCCAGTCCTGGGAAAAACAGGAACCTGATGCTCCCTGCGGTGAGCCAATGTCCAGAGAGAGGCGGGAAGTGGGTATATCCTGACTTTGCACACCCAACAAGTGGAGCAGTGACGATTGTTCTGTATAGGTGGGGGTGTGGTAGCAAGGAACCAAAGGTCATCCTCCATTTTGGAATGTGGGGCTCTGGACAGAAGGACTGCGGTGAACCGTAGGCTCTGGCTGCTCTTGTGTCAAGTAATGTTTAAATAAAACCAACTGACCTGGTAAATGCAAGCGCTCTGTGGCTTAATAAAGAGAACAATATTCTTTGTGTGCTGGCCAGCGTACTTAGCCAGGAGTTCAGCTGGGACTAAACTGTGTCATGACAATGGTTGTTATAATTTATTCCTCTCAGAGGGCAAGAGGAAGGAGCAGGGGTGGATTGGGATTCTCTGAGGTGGCACATTTTGTTCTCTGGTGCGATTATGTAAACTGTGTGTTAGAAATCCCACTTTATTTTCACTATTTCAGCCTGTTTGTTTCCTTTATGCATTCTTCTCATCTTGGCCAATGAAACTCAATAACGTTTATTTCGCTTGTTTATAGCCAGTTTCACTTTCACATGCTCAGTTCTGCCCTGTCTGGGTGGGTAACAATGCAGAGTGCATTTACTGCTTTTAAAAACAGTCACCATTGGAATTTAAAGCACAAATCATGGAAATCAGATGTCTATTAGTTTGGTAAAAGATTGTTTTTACAAAATCTAATTTTAGGACATTTGAGTTTATCATTTCCTTTTAATCTCAAAATCTGATTTATTGTCATTGAAAAACACGCTTATGATATTACATTTTAAAAAAGATTGTGTGTAGAGAGAAGTAGAGGACAATGGGAAATTGATATGTGGATTAATGTACCTGATATGAACCCTGAGGAAGGTGCTTTACCTGCAGAATCAGAGAGTATAAGGCATAATCCACTGAATGAGAGTAAAATAAATATACTTTTTTTTTCCTGAACACTTTCAGGGAATAATAGAAGATAGGGAAAAAAGGGGAGCTGTTTTTCTCTTCCCTGCAGATCTGATCTACATATATTTTCTATGCCTTGCCCTCTACACATTGCTACTTTGACGAGTAAATGTGCATTATACCCTATGAGTTTTCCTATCTGCTGGCTTTTATGTGGAAGGGAAACACCAATTATTTGGGACTCATGGTTCAGAGAACACCGAGGTTTCACAGAGTGAATATTAATGGGGGTGAATATTTGTGTCCTGCTAATATATCAGACTCGTATCCTTTGCCTTGACAAACATTTAAATCTAGCTTGTAAAGAGTTAAACTTTCCACGTTATAATAGGTTTGCTTCTTTTTTCTACTAGAAACATGCACTCTTTCTCCTTAAAAATAAATAAATAAAATAAACAACAAAAATCTAACAAGCCAAGTCAGAGAAGCAGCCACCTCTGACTCTTGTCTCCTCAGAGGAGTCTTCCCATCTGCTTTCCACCACCCAAGCATCTGTTGTCATGGTTGTGTGAACATCATCCCTCCTCCCTCAACGAGGGAGGGTTTTCCGATCTTTTCATTACAATCTATACTTTTTTTTTAAATGTCAGCTGGATATAGGGAGGAAACTTCTCCTGAATGCATGTTATTGGGCTGCCAGGTTGTGTTTACTTCAGAATGAAAACCACTGTGGGTAACATCAATCTGTTTCTTCTCCCGTCAGATACTGATGAAGAAGATTATGCCTCATGGTTGGGAAGTAACTGTGGCATAGAGCTGGCCAGGGATTTTCCATCAAAATTATTTTTTGGCTGGGAAACAGTTTCAGCAAAATCCAAATTTTCAGGGGGTGGGGAAGGTTTTTCAATCAAGAAAATAATTAGTTTGGGGTCACTTTGATAGTAACCTACGTCTGCCTCAGCTACTGAAATGCTTCATAGCAGTTATAGCCAGGGCATCTCATATTCCCTTTCACCCCGGTGGGGTTACCCCTGTGGTAGAACTGGCATGGTGCTTTATGGGAGTCCCCTGACCGCATTGCACCATGGGAGATGTAGTCCAGTCAGGGAGCCCGCCCATAAAGGAGAACAGGGGTACAAAACAGTGTGCAGCTGTGGAGAACCAGATTAATGTTGAACGGAAAGCAGTGAATTTAGAATGTCAACACCTGGTTCAGATCATTCCTTAAAGTGTTTTCTATATTATGGGGACCACAGAGAGAGCTGAACAGTAAGAAGATAGCACAGCAAAATTTAGCGGAGGGAAAGATCCAGTTCTTATGTCCTGATACTATAATAGCCTAGATTTTTGTGCAGCTGGGTGGTGGAGTTGTGGAAAGTGTCAGTTTTGTGTGCGAGCGGTGAGAGGTTCGAGCTCTGCCTAGTCTTGGTTTGAATTATACAGAAGTTCATACGACATGGTCCCTTCTGACCTTAAAAACTAGGAATCCTCATTGAAATTAAGGGAAATCTTTTTAGCGATTTCAGTCGGAGTTGGCTCAGATTCTGAGCAGGCCGGTGAGAACGGCATCCAAACTGGCACTGCTTGGCCTCCTGGCTGGCGGTTTCAGCCGACATGGTCCAGAATTGCCAGTGCGCCCTGAGGTGATCTCTCCAGAACAGCTGAAGCACACTGATGAGGCAGAAAGGGGTAAATGGCACAACTGCTACCCAAACATACCACACCAACTGAGTGTGTAATAAAGGAATTCACTAACAAATACTGTAAAACTGGCTCCTTTCAGAAGTATTGTGTGTTCCCTAAAACTGTAAAAACAACCCCTACCCACACATACTGTTTGGAACACCATGTGCAATGACTGCTAAAAGGGTTGAGTCTTTCAATAGATTGGAAGTACTTGCTTTGATGTTTATATTTATTAGTACTATTACTGTAGCACTTAAGGGCTCTGTAGTCAAGGACTAGGACCACATTGTTCTAGGTGCTGTACTAACACAACAGAAAGATGCCACCGAGATCTTACAATCTAATCTAGATTGATATTTGTCTTGAAGAATGAAAAGTAGGCCTTTTAAAAAATATAAATTAACACAACTGATTTTTGTTGGTATTAGCTCCCCTCCCCCAACATTCAATGCTTTGAACTAGGATTGCCAGGTGTCTGGTTTTGAACTGGAATGCCTGGTTGAAAAGGGACCCTGGCGACTCCAGTCCACACTGCTGACTGGGTCATTAAAAGTCTGGTCAGGGGCACAGCAGGGCTAAGGCAGGCTCCGTGAAGCTCCTGGAAGCAGCAGCACATCCCCCCTCCAGCTCCTACATGTAGGGACAGCCAGGGGGCTCTGCGCACTGCCACCACGCCAAGTGCCAGCTCTGTAGCTCCCATTGGCTGTGGTTCTTGGCCAATGGGAGCTGCGGGGGCAGCACCTGGGGACAGGGCAGTGCACAGAGCTGCTTGGCTGCACCTCTGCGTGGGAGCCAGAAGGGGGATGTGCTGCTGCTTCCGGCAGCCGCCTGAGGTAAGTGCCACCTGGAGCCTGCACTCCTCACTCCCTCCTGTGCCCCAACCCCCTGCCCTCTGAACCCCTTGATCCCAGCCTGGGGCATTATCCTACACCCCAAACCCCTCATCCCCAGCCCCACCCCAACCCCAAAGCTCACACCCCCAGCCGGAGCCCTCACCCCCACACACACACTCCAACTCCCTGCCCCTGCCCCAGCCCTCATCTCCCTCCTGCCTTCCGAATGCCTTGATCCCAGCCCAGAGAACCCTTCTGCACCCCAACTTCCTCAGTCCCAGCCCCACACCAGAGCATGCACTTCTAGCCAGAACCCTCATCCCCCTGCACCCCAACCCCCTGCCCCAGCCCGGGGCCCCCTGCCATGGCCTGAACCCCTCATTTATGGCCCCAGCTCAGAGCCCTACCCCCTCCCACACCCCAACTGCCTGCCTCAGGCCAGAGACCCCTCCCATACTCCAACCAACCCCCTTGGCTCCACCCTCCATCCCAGAGCCCCCTCCTGCACCCCAAATCCCTCATCCCCAGCCAGAGCCTTCACCCCCTCCTGCATCCCAACCCACTGCCTCAGCCTGGAGCCTGCACCCTGAACCCCTCATTTCTGGCCCCACCCTGGAGCCCGCACCCCCAGGCAGAGCCCTCGCCCTCACCCCAACCTCCTGAGCCAGCCCAGTGAAAATGAGCGAGTGAGTGAGGGTGGAGAGAGTGAGCGATGGGGAGGAGGGTATGGAGTGACTGGGGGCGGGGCTGTGGAGAAGGGGCAGGGCCTCAGAAGAGGGGCAGGGCAGGGGGCGTGGCAAGGGCGTTCAGTTTTGTCCAAGTAGAAAGTTGGCAACCCTAGTCTGCACACCAAAGCAGAACTTCTAAACAGATTATCTTTGGAGCATAGTGTCCATATTGACTTTTGTACTTGTGGTGTATGAATTTTGAATGTCACTCAAGAAGTACAAGTGTGAAGAGCTAGCATCAGTGCAGCAGAAGAACTGCCAAAATCCGCACATCTGCAAGGCGAAGTTTAACAAGGAAGTAAATGAAAGCCGTGCTAAATGAGGCACAACAAGAATTGAATTGCTTCAACATTGCCTTTATTTATTTTTTGCCAGGCAAGTAGTGTGATAAGGGCCAAATCCTGGGAAAGAATGCATAGCCCAAATAAGGGAGTTGTGGACTCCCATGCTCTCAAAAGGCACAAGGTTGAGAAACCTGCTGTTTTGTAGCTGATGTGCAACCATGTCTCCGTGGGTATGTCTACATTGCAATAAAACACCTGCAGCAGGCCTGTGTCAGCTAGGGTGACCAGATGCCCCAATTTTATAGGGACAATCCTGATATTTGGGTTTTTTTCTTATATAGGTGCTTATTACCCCCCACACTCTGTCGTGATTTTTCATACTTGCTATCTCGTCACCCTAGTGTCATCTGAGTCAACCTTGTAGGGCTCGGGCTGCTGGGCTGCAGAATTGCAGTGTAGATGTTTGGGTTTGGGCTTGAGCCCAGGCTCTGGAATCCTGCAAGGGCACAGGTGTTTTGCTACAGTGTAGACTCTATCCTGTGTGCTTACAGGCTGTGAGAGTGGTACTGAACGTGACCTGCCTCCCCTAATGATGTCCACCAGGACACATTATGACACATTATGAATGGGATGGAAGTATGTTCTATGTGAAATTTGTTCTGGTCACACATACATGAGTCCTGGAACAGAGGTAGTTACAAACAGCATGCAGGACCATCCCTTCTTTCAGGAATCTCAGCCTGCTTCAGGGGCACTCTGCCTCAGAAATTGACTCCAATTACAGATCAAGGCAGAGAGCGAACACTTCTGCAGATAGCATAGCACCTGCTACACAGCCTCGTGCATAACAAAACTAACAGCAGCACATCTTCCCAATCTTCACACAATCGTCCATATTCTTTCCTAGTATGTAATGATGCCATCTGTTGACTCTTGTCATAACAACATCTTATTATGTATGTCTATATTAAACCAACAACCAGGAAATTCATGGTGGAGGTTAAAATTCTTAGCATAACTGATTTGTTTAGAGTTTTCTTAAGAGTTCCTACACAAAAGCATAGCTCAATCCTTTGGCAGTGAGGGAAGGAAGCTTACTGGCATATCCTGTATTCACTGGTAGGACTAGACAGGAAGGCACCTCCCAACATACATTCCCAACCCAACTGAGTTTGCGAACCGGATCCTGCTCTCGCTTGACTCCTCAGCTAAAAGGAGCTGCTTGAAACTATCCCTCTAACCTCCAAAATAAATTTAGGGGATGCAATGTTTTCTGGGCAAAAATGATTTTTAATGGAGCTGATGAACAGTATGAATGTTGATTTCTCCCCCCCCATCAAAAGTGTTTATGAGAATTTTGAACTTCAGCCCCCCAAAAAGGGGGGCAGCAGGGCATTATTGTGAATGCCCTCTCTTTCCCCCATTTTTCCACCAGCCTTGGAACTCCTCAGAATTTTTTGAAATTTGGAAAAACTTAAGTGCCTTGCTGAATCACAGCGATAATACTGGTCTACAATTTTGAGAAGTCGTCTGCTTCAGCGATAAAATGTGCTATTTATTATTTATTTTGATGTGCTGAATTCAAATATGACAATTAAAACAACTGATTGGCTACTGTTTCTAAGATATTTAAGTTTTTACATTTTATGTCTATGTATATTGTGTGGATAGTAGAGTTTTCATCATAAATTGGAAACCTAGGTCTTTTCATGTGTTTATGGTTGCTTTACATGATAATCTTTCACCTGTCCTGTTTATGTAACACTTTAAAAATCAGCAAAAGGGTTATATAAATAAAATGTATTATGAAACAAAAGGCAAAAAACTATTATGTACATAGAATCATAGAATCATAGAATATCAGAGTTGGAAGGAACCTCAAGAGGTCATCTAGTCCAACCCCCTGCTCAAAGCAGGACCAATTCCCAGCTAAATCATCCCAGCCAGGGCTTTGTCAAGTTGGGCCTTAAAAACCTCCAAGGAAGGAGACTCCACCACTTCCCTAGGTAACGCATTCCAGTGTTTCACCACCCTCCTGGTGAAATAGTTTTTCCTGATATCCAACCTGACCTCCCCCACTGCAACTTGAGACCATTGCTCCTTGTTCTGTCATCTGCCACCACTGAGAACAGCCGAGCTCCATCCTCTTTGGAACCCCCCTTCAGGTAGTTGAAGGCTGCTATCAAATCCCCCCTCATTCTTCTCTTCTGGAGACTAAACAATCCCAGTTCCCTCAGCCTCTCCTCATAAGTCATGTGCTCCAGACCCCTAATCATTTTTGTTGCCCTCCACTGGACTCTTTCCAATTTTTCCACATCCTTTTTGTAGTGTGGGGCCCAAAACTGGACACAGTATTCCAGATGAGGCCTCACCAATGTCGAATAGTTTAGTCCTATTCAGTGTCTACTTGGCGCTTCTTGGCTTGTCTCTTGTATTCATTAAATGGAGCATCTCTCCATTGTTGCAATGTCCTGGTGAAATCGCTCGCCGTGCTCGTTGCTCAGTGCTCCACAGTTTGGTAGAAAAAAATCTAGATGAGAGTGCAAAAAATGTATCTTTTGTGACATGTTGCAACCAAGGCTTTTGTATGCCTTGAGGAGGTTTTCCACCAACAACCTGTAGTTGTCTGCCTTGTTGTTTCTGAGAAAATGTATTGCCACTAACTGGAAGGCTTTCCATGCCGTCTTTTCCTTGCCACGCAGTGCATGGTCAAATGAATCATCTCGAAGAAGTTCACGAATCTGAGGACCAACAAAGACACCTTCCTTTATCTTAGCTTCACTTAACCTTGGAAATTTTCCAAGGAGGTACTTGAACGCTGCTTGTGTTTTGTCAATGGCCTTGACAAAGTTCTTCATCAGACCCAGCTTGATGTGTAAGGGTGGTAACAAAATCTTCCTTGATTCAACAAGTGGTGGATGCTGAACACTTTTCCTCCCAGGCTCCAATGACTGTCAGAGTGGCCGATCTTTCTTGATGTAGTGGGAATCTCTTGCACGACTATCCCATTCGCAGAGAAAACAGCAGTACTTTGTGTATCCAGTCTGCAGACCAAGCAAGAGAGCAACAACCTTCAAATCGCCACAAAGCTGCCACTGATGTTGGTCATCATTTATGCACCTCAAAAGTTGTTTCATGTTGTCATAGGTTTCCTTCATATGGACTGCATGACCAACTGGAATTGGTGGCAAAACATTGCCATTATGCAGTAAAACAGCTTTAAGACTCGTCTTCAATGAATCAATGAACAGTCTGCACTCATCTGGATCGTGAACGATGTTGAGGGCTGCCATCACACCATCGATGTTGTTGCAGGCTACAAGATCACCTTCCATGAAGAAGAATGGGACAAGATCCTTTTGACGGTCACAGAACATGGAAACCCTAACATCACCTGCCAGGAGATTCCACTGCTGTAGTCTGGAGCCCAACAACTCTGCCTTACTCTTGGATAGTTCCAAATCCCTGACAAGGTCATTCAGTTCACCTTGTGTTCTGAGGTGTGGTTCAGAGGAGGAGGATGGGAGAAAATGTGGGTCCTGTGACATTGATGGTTCAGGACCAGAAGTTTCATCCTCTTCCTCTTCCTCATCTGACTCAAGTGAGAATGATTCTGGTGCATCAGGAACCGGCAGTCCTTCTCCGGGGGGTACTGGGCGTATAGCTGATGGAATGTTTGGATAATGCACAGTCCACTTTTTCTTCTTTGACACACCTTTCCCAACTGGAGGCACCATGCAGAAGTAACAATTGCTGGTATGATCTGTTGGCTCTCTCCAAATCATTGGCACTGCAAAAGGCATAGACTTCCTTTTCCTGTTCAACCACTAGCGAAGATTTGTTGCACAAGTGTTGCAGCATATGTGTGGGGCCCACCTCTTGTCCTAATCTCCAATTTTGCAGCCAAAATAAAGGTGATAGGCTTTCTTAACCATAGTGGTTATACTGCGATTTTGGATTGCAAAAGTCACTTCACCACAAACATAGCAGAAGTTATCTGCACTGTTCACACAAGTACGAGGCATCTCTGCTCACTTTGGCTAAACAGAAATGTGTCCCTTTGCAAAATCAAACACTGACAAATAAGAGCACGACACTGTATGATTTCTAGAGCTGATATAGGGCAATTTGTTCAGCAGAGTGATGTAAGCTTCGTTATGATTGCATCATCCATGACTTCTAGGAATAACATGATGCAATTCATATCATGTATGACGCAATACCAGCTTCAGATTGCATCATTCATTGTTTTGCCTAAAAAGCAAGTACTGTCCAAACCCAGTCATAGATTTATTCATAGATCCAGTCAAAGATGTATTTTAGTCATTTCTGGTTTAAATTGAGATCCCTTCCCTTTATAACTCACTTATCCTCCGCCATTCCCAAGTCAATGATCGTATATACTGACCCAATAGCATATCTTGAAAACTAGAGCCAATCAACAATTTTAAGCATCATTTTCGTTCTGAGTGACCCAGAATTAGTAAAGTTTGACTACATTTATTTCAGAAGCATTTTGGCTGTAGAGCAGTGTAATCAGTCAATTTACACCTGTTGTTTGTGTGGGCTTTTCACATGGCAACAAGGAAGAAACATTTTAAAAACAGGAAAATTTGATTATAAACTACAAAAATGGGCAGGTGTAGTTTTTTGTTCTTGAAACTGCTGTTAATTTGTCTTTTTTTGTTTTAATTGACTAGATTCCAAGTTGACAGCGCCCCTCTAAATGCACCTAAACATTCAGTACTTTCCTAGGGCATCAGCAGTGCAACACAAGTATAATAATAAAAGAAACATAAGTATATTTTTAGTATTGTTTAAAGTTTAAAAAACAAACAAACAAATGAGTGGTAGGAGAGATGTTTTTCAGGACGTTTCTGTGGAAAGCAAAATAAACTTCGGAGATTTTGTAAACCAAATGGTTCTGGCTACATTGAAAACCTCTGAAATCAAAGATGTATCTTGAAATTGCTAAACGTCTTTTAATGAAAATTAAGCCAGTGTACCAGGATATAAAACAACTCTGCATAGGGCTATTGTACTATACATAGGCTTGGAAGGCTTAGATCTTTACTGGTAAATGTTGGCAAACATCCATTTCACCATACAAACACAAACTGAAGAAAAAAATATTTACACATAGGCAGGGAAAGAAAAATGCTATGTGAGAACTTAGAGTCAAAATGCAGGATTTCGACTTTTGAAAGGCTTGTTACAAATGGACTAGCAAATGAATAATGAACAGGAATAATTCCTCACTTTAAGGATATTTACTTTGTATATTTGACATGGGATGTTGACAGTTTTAATGGTTTATAAAGCTTTAACTTTTTGAATTCAATGTCTACTGTCATTAAATAATTGTCTAACTTCCCCATAATTTCATGCAGCCGTGAAAATTTAAATCAGTAAAAACAGAAAAATGCTTAAAAATAAGCATTGATTCTATCAATTGAAATAAAAATCAAATTCTGCCAAGCTTAAACACTTCCCAACATAGCTAAATTAATTGGGCTGTCATCAGATTCCTGTAATGACACAGTCATCTGTTTGGATGCTGACCAAATTTTGAAATTGCTCCAGAGCCTTTTTAGTAACTTCACTTGCAATATAAGGATCTGATTTTAATGGGACAATATTAGGCCAGAATATGCAAAACATATAACCCACCCTTATGTGATAGTCCAGTAGCCAACATTACATCTCTTGTCTATTACATATTTGTTATTTTTATAAAGTTAATTAAAACATTTGTGCTCCATGGGGCATAAAAATAGGGCAACTACTTCTTAATACATTGGGAATTGAAAATGTCCGAGACCCCCAAATCTATGTTGCTTTTCTTTATAATGGTAAATGTTTGATTGTATACATATCATTGACGCACATATTTTTATTATGGTAGTGACTGGAGGCCCTATTCAGGAACTGGCCCCATTGCACTGAATAGTCTGTGTGCACATTGCTTTTTGCGGGACTGTCTAATACTATGTGCAATTTAAGACCCTGATCCTGCAAAGAAATGTGCACATACATAATGTCAAGCATGTGAGTAGCCCCTTGATTTCAGTCACTTAAAGTTAAGCTTATGCAGAAGTCTTTGCACGATTGGAGTCTAAATAGACACGATAGATAAACAATAACTGACAGACAACGTATAAGGGATTCTGCAAGTAGCTCCATGCAGATCAACTCCTGTGCCACTTGAAGCCCTGCTGAAGTCAGCAGAGTTCTGTGCAGGTGTAGAGATGCTCCCATTCAAAGCTGCTTGTCCAGCTGGGACCAATTAGAACTGGTTGAAATACTTTGAATAGAAAGGGTTGGGGAGTATTTTTGGTCCAAAAAAAAAAGGCCGATTTAATTTGTCTACCATTTTTTGTCTGGGGGCGGGGGGGGGGGGGTGGAAGTTGTGCCTTTTTTAAAAAAAAAATCTTTTTTAATCCAAAATGTTCTCAAATGTGATCAAAGTGGTCATCAAAATTTTTCATTTGATTCAAGCCATGTTTTCAGTCAATCAAACTTTTGGTAACCCATTTTGATAACAGTTTTGACAGTGTTTTTGATAAAAAGTTGCGGGGTGGAGCCAGATAAAATGGGTCAATTTCGAACACTTAAAACAGAAAAAAAAAAGTTGAATTTTATTTCAAAAATTGGTCTCACTTAGTTAAAAGTGCAAAAGTGTGATGTTTTGTTTAACTCCTCCAAACCAATTTTCTTGTCCCTTTCCCTCTCCTATGCACAGATGTCCCAGCCATCTTTTCTGCCAAAATTCGTTCCCGTTAACCTGCCAATCCCAGAAATAGCTTCTTTTCCCATACAAAAAGCTGTTTGTGCTGACACGTGTGTTTTCTCTCATTTATGGTACTTATACAGTGCTACCTGGATTTATGTGACGACACAGCTTCAGAACCAGATTCTAATCTCAGATATGAAATGTACCACCACATATTTCAACAAGAAAGTACCCCTTAAAATATCAAACTTGAATGCATAGTCAATAATTCAGGTTTCAGAAAGCACCTCGTCACTGACATTAGATGCTGGCCCTTGATTTCTGCTGTTCAAACCAGCATCAGTGTATAAACTTAACATTAATTTTACAAGTTCTTATGCATCATTTGTTTTCAGCTGAGCAACTGAAATCTCAATTGTGGCATAGGCCAACACTGTGGAAATTATAAACATCTCATAATTTAATAAAAGAAAAATATTTCTAACGTGGATGTTGCTTCTGTCTCTTTCAGTCTATCCGAGAAGTCACGGGATATGTCCTGGTAGCTTTGAATCAGTTTGAGTACCTCCCGTTAGAGAACCTACGCATCATTCGTGGGACAAAACTCTACGAGGACCGAAATGCCTTGGAGATATTTCTTAACTACAAAAAGGATGGTAATTTTGGACTCAGGGAACTTGGCCTGAAGAACCTGACTGGTAAGGAAAACACCGATAAATAGCTGATTGGTCATAGTGGCAGCTGAGCTTGTTGAATATTTACACAGATGCCCTTGGATACTAGCATTATAGAGGGGCCACATGTGTACCTAGATAGATAGGGATGTTGAAAGTTGTATGCAGTTAAAAGATTTATAGATTTGTCTAATCTAGTTCCCTTTTTGGTACCTAGCAATAGTATTCCTTTCAGAGTGGTAACTGTGTAAGTCTGTATCTGCAAAAACAACAATTGTTTCTTGTGGCACCGTAGAGACGAACACATTTATTTGAGCATAAGTTTCGTGGGCTAAAACCCACTTCGTCAGATGCATGGAGTGGAACATACAGTAGGGAGGTATGAATACACAGCATATGAAAAGATGGGAGTTGCCTTACCAAGTGGGGGGGTCCAATGCTAATGAACCAATTCAATTAAGTTGGAAGTGGGCTATTCTCAACAGTTGACAAGAAGGGATGGAAATCACTTTGGTAGTGCTAATGAGGCCAATGTAAACAAGGTGGCCCATTTCAAACAGCGGACAAGAAGGTGTGCGTATCAGCAGGGGGAAATTAGTTTTTGTAGTGACCCATCCAATCCCAGTCTTTATTCAGGCCTAATTTGATGGTGTCCAGTTTGCAAATTAATTCCAATTCTGCAGTTTCTCGTTGGAGTCAGTTTTTGAAGTTTTTCTGTTGAAGAATTGCCACTTTTAAGTCTGTTATTGAGTGTCCAGGGAGATTGAAATGTTCTCCTTCTGGTTTTTGAATGTTATGTTATAATTCCTGATGTCAGATTTGTGTCCATTTATTCTTTTGCATAGAGATTCTTTGGTTCTGATCCAATATCTTGTGATTTCACAATCCAAAGGAGGCATTGGCTAGAAGGAATGGTCCAAATTATAGCATTGGCTAGAAGGAATTAACCTATAAGGAAAGGTTCAATGGCTGGAAATGTAGATATGAAACAGGCTTCAAAAAGCAGGGCCAGATTTTCAGCCAGCGTAAATTGGCATAGCTGCTCTGAAGTCATCAGAGCCGCACCAGTTTACCCCAGCAGTGATCAGGACTGCTGTGTTTCGGTGGATACTACCAAACAGTTGTATTTTAGCCCGGCATATGCCCTGGAGACCGTGAGAGCTATGGCTAAAATACAACTGTTTGGTCATATCCAACCAAAATATAGCGTGTTCGTGTGCACGCTCTCTCTCTCTCTCTCTCTCTCTCTCTAATAAACACACACACACACACTTACTTGCTTTAGGTAAAGCATTTTCTTTATTCCCGCTAATGCTTTTGCTTCTCTTTCAAGTCTAGCTTGTGTGAAGCAGAAATATTTTTGAAAGAGCAGATGAAATTTCAAAGCCATATGCACATTAGTGGCTTTATGATGGTCAGTTATCCATTATTTATCAGTTTTCTTGATGCAAAAATGTCTTCAGAATCGGCACTGTGGCCCATTTTCTTTTTTTTTTTTTAATTGGTGAATGTGGGGCCATATCCTGAGGTGGTGTAAATTAGCCTAGCTCAATAGAGCTGTGACCATTTATGTCTGCTCAGGTCTGGACTTTGGTGTCTGAGATTGAAAGTTAGATTGGTAACCCTGGCTAGCATATAATAGAATGCAGGTAGCTGCTGTGCAAACTTTTCCAGAGAGTTCATTCAAAGACACCTTATTTATCGTTGGTACCTCATGAGGAGAGGTTACCAACTGTGATCATTTTATACCACACTCTGGTGGCTTTGTGACATGGAATCTCTCTGCTAGTGGCTAAATGCAAACCACAAACTGTAACCCCAACTGGATTTGAAGTTTGGCCCTCAGTACAAAAAGGTGTAGTTCAACCTTTTTGAACTGAATTTAGGCATCCCTATCCCCAATTCAAGGCTTTTTCTGTGTTGTTGTATGAGGATATAGCATGTAATATAACAATAATGGGGTGCCAATAGTTCCCTTTTGTTCATGTCTAGCTGGGTTGTACAGCCATGCTTGAAATTAGCAGATGCTTTTAAAAAGACAAAAAGAAGACTGATTTGACCTAGCAATTCACAAATGTCCCCATTATTGTTATATTACATGCTATATCCTCATACTGAACTACAGGAGCATTCTGGGAACATGGGCAGCTTTTTTTTTTTTTTTTCCAAAAGACTTATGAGCATAAATCACATAGGCCCAGATTTTTGAAGCTATATAAACATTGCTGTGCTCAGCATTGATGGAATTTAGACTTAAGTGCCTAAATCCTTTTGAAAACAGGAAGGCTCCTAAATCTGCTAGGCACTGCGATGCTGAGTTCAGTCGTGCCTAAATAGCTTTAAAAATCTGGGCCTAAGGCACCTAGGAAATCTTTGAATCATGCTTAAGTTCCTAGGAGCCTCAATCACTTCTGAAAGTGGAAGTTATGCTCCTAAGTCACTTGGGGCATCTCCCCCCATGATCAGTGACCCCTCACCCCATCACCCTATTCTCCATTATCCTCAAAGAGACCTATTTCAGGCAAATATAGAGACACATAAAAATAAGGCATATTGTGGTTTACACAAGGGTGCACTACATTGGGTGCATTACAAAGCATGAGACAGAAAAACCAGTTACTTTCCACCTGTGGAGGTATGTAATCAGCACCCTAGTAATCTGTAACTTGCTATGATTTATTGCTAACAGAATTTGTTTTCTAGCTACAAAAGAGAATCTGACGCATTAAAATAAATGTTTTTAAACCCCCTAAATAACACTGCAGTTCTATAAATAGCTCCTAGAGGGCAAACAATCAGAGTTCATTTGCAACACAGACAGCATTAGGTTCTAAATGAGGGCAGAAAGAGCTTAACAGCCCACCTTTTAAGTAACTGGGCTCCCTTTGTGGTGCTAATACCTCTGCAGAGGGTAGGCTTGAAACATAGACAGTAACACTTTCCTGCTGGCTTCTCAGCCCTAGTATCATATCGTATACACTACACACGTCTTTTCAGCAATGATGTCCCTGCCAGAGTGAGTTGGTATGCAACTGTGGCATTACTCATCTCATCAACCAGATAATGGCTTTGATTGAGTTCTCTATTCTGCCCATCACGCCGATGTCGGAGTGCTTCACTTAGTCCCCGAAGCCCTACATCTACTTTTCTCCTATCCCCCACCTCCCAATTTACCCTTCCTTTCTCTCCAGTCCTAGGATTCTTCCAACCCTTCTGATATAAGATGTTCATCCAGATGGTCTGTAGCTTCATGTAACTTAGAGTATATCTATACTGCATGAAAAGATGTGTTCAACCCCCATGTGCCCTATAGGCTTTAACTTGAGCTGCTAACCTGGGTTAACAGCCAAAATGCTATGTCTTAAATGCTATTTTAACCCACGTTAGCGAATGCAGGTTAGCTACCCCAAATTAAGAACACACCTTTTGTTTTTGTTTTGCACTATAGACAGACTCCTAGACTAAAGGGCATTTGTAACAGACATTAGAGGGGTTGGGTTTTTTAGCAGACACTTAGCCAGGGCTTTGCTGGCTCGTACGGTGAAACAGCTGCTGTTTTAAGTTCCCAGCTCAGGATTTCATTCCTGAACCAGCTGCCATGCTCCAGTTCACTGTTTATTTGACTCAGAGACATTCCTTGTAAAGGCCACTTTTATATGACTGGCACAGCATCAAATCTATGCAGTGAATAATTTCATTTTCCTTTCTTTCAAATAAGCCTCATAACACCACCCTGAGCTCAGCCTCTGGCACTTTCCTATTATGGAGTATTGGTCATTGGATCCACATCATCTGACTTGGGTTTCTACCAACCCTCTCTTGGAATTTGTTGCTCAAGATGTGTCATTGTCGCTAGGAAGAAAAGTGGCTAGCCCCATTAACTTTTACCCTTGGAGCAGCTTGCATGGAATTTGGAGGGACGAGCATAGGTTGCAGGTGGGAAGAATTTGGATGAGGCACCAGGAGGTCGTTCTGGGTGCACATGGTTAGAATGCTAGCTGCAGTTTCATCATCTCTGTAAATAGTTCTCTTAATAAACAGCCAGTTTAGTTTTACAAGCATGGAGTCGTTTCATGTTATTACCCAGGATGTGGTATGTGAAATAAGACTAGCCTCCTCTAAGTGCTTAAAAACAGTTTCCTGGGGGCTGAAGATGGACTTATTTTGATTATCCGGAAGTATTCATATTGCCTAGATAGCACATGGCCCATTGCCTTTGGAATACTGCTAACGCATTGGCTATCTTTTCTCATAACCAGCTTCATACTGTAAATACCATCTCCAGAGCATGCTAATATTTAACACAAGTTTGCTAACATCTTCAGCACAATTTTAGAATACGTACTATTCTTCCTAGCTGTGCAAAACTAACCTGGGGTTGTGGAAGTGGATGACATTACACCTTTCAGGGTTGGATTAGCGGTGAATTTGTGTCTACACAGGGGTGAAAGTAAGATAAAATACTTACTGGTACGGGGACCCGCCTGCGGGCCCCCGGAAGGGGCAGGGCCTCAGGTGGAAGGGGCAGTGCTGGGGGGTCAGAATCCCTCAGCCTGCCTTTCAGTGCTGCCTGGGCTCCTGCCACAGTAGCAGCTGTGGCCGGGAGCTCTGGGCCCTTTTAAATCGCTGGGCCCCTGGGCAGCTGCCCCTTTTGCCCCCCCTATCGGTGATCCTTTGCGGGGGGTAGCAACGTTAAAGCACTGCCGCAACAGTGCTTTAACGTCGACTGTTTACGGGCCGGTACTGGCGGCCAGTTCTTACCGATACGCCATACCAGCCTATACTGGCCCACTTTCACCTCTGTGTCTACATATCCCAGCAGCTCCATATCAAAGTCAGAAACAATCATCGTAACCCCAGTCTGGTATTTAATTTAAGATGAAATTATCCCGACTAGTGCCAGTTCCTGAAGCTTCTGCTTCGTTGCAGACTTCAACAGATTGATCCTTGCACGGTACAATTATTCCAGCTAATTAAAGCCTGGGTGTAACCCTCTGAACGACATGTAAACCTGGTGAAGCGCTCTTTATTGGATTTTTGCCCTGTGCAAACAGTTAAGGCATTTTTGTTCTGTTTGTACAGTGCCTACCTCAGTGGGGATCCTGGTCTGTGAAAGAGATTCCTAGATGTTACTCATCATATAACTACTCAGGATGCTTCCACTTTTAGTGACAGATGTGCACTCAAGCTTCACAATCCCATTCTTTCCACCAGGGCAGAGATGCCCCCAGCAGACTCTGAGACTGTGTGCTTAGTGCTGTACGAGAGACACATGCAAACACAGGCCCTTGCCTTTAGTAACCGAAGATGCCGCTCCCTCCTTTTAGTGTGGCCACAGCCTGAAACCAAGTCCCCAAACTGCATCCCTTTCCCACATACAAAGACAGTATTTTAGATTTTTCTAAACAAGTATTGTGTTCTTTTCAGTATGTGTCAACAGCTGTGTTTTGATTGTCCGATCTGTGTCAAGAGCTATTTCATATTTGAACTTAACTTCAAGTGGTTTTGGTTTTGTACCTTATCTGCTATATTCAAATGATACATGCAAATGCCCTGTTATATTCTACATTTATACCTCACAAAGGGCTCAATTCCACCATCAGTTGCCACTTAAAGTTTCCATTTACCTCAGCGGCAGTCCTGTCTGTGAAACGCCAGTAGGATCAGTTCCTAGAAATGTGAAGCTGTTCCAGAAATCTGGGCTATAAAAACATATTTCTCCCATTGGAATATAAAAATGTAATCACACACCTCTAAAATCTACAGTCAATTATTCCACATATGCATCAAAAGCAAGCAGGTGTTATGCTAACAAACTGGCTGTTGTCATTTCAGCTGGGCTCCACTTGGAACCTTCATAATCTCTGCCAGGTACCCTTAAAATAAAATGCAAGCTTAAAATATTGAACATATTATACAATGTGGTATTAACAGGGCACACTCTGTGTAGACCAAGACTATGCCTTCTCCTTCCATTCATTAGGAATGACCTATTGCAAATCATTTCTGACTTCACCGTGTAGCGAGGCAGTCAACCCTCGTTCATCCAATGAAAGGCATCATCCGTGCCCACACATAGGGTATTCCGAATATATCGAGCAGCTGATGAACAAGTTCCATTGTGACATTTATCTTCATGAGTGAGGCAAGGCAAAAATGGAAGCATAATTCACAAGCGCCATACCTACTGTTGAGGTATCCCCTATTTTCTTGTGTGAAGATAAATGTCATGACAGAGATCAGGCATGATGAATTGTATAATCTACAAATGGGCAGTGCTTTTCCTTCTTGGCCTTTGGGATTGTAAATATGTGTCTGTAAAAACCTGAATGGCTTAGAATCTGTAAAGGGGTTTAAATAGATTTTTGGAGTCATCAGTTAATAATAATACTCAGCTCTTCTGTAGTGCTTTTGATTAGCGGCAATCTTAATAACATAGAAATGGCTTCCGAGTGCTGACTTGCATTTTCCTGTTTAGTCATACTTTCTATTTATGCATCCTTGCAAAGATGTTGTTAAGATGTCTGACTGAAAAAGTGTTAATACTTCATACAGTTAACATACAGCCTAACAGCCTCAATTTTGATGGTTAAAACGGGGAAATCTAGCTTACGGAGGGGGTGGGAAGAGGAGAATGAAATTGTTTTGTTTTGAAGGATTGGAAAAGGATCCATTGTTAGGGTATTTTTTTTTTTTGAGCTTTTATCATTTTTGTGTGTGGATTTAAACGTTTTTGTGGAAAACATTGATGTATTTTGTTTATCGAAAAGTGCGATTTCAGTAAATGAAGAATATCTAATAACCATTTTGATAATGCTTTTGATCAGTTTTTCTATTAAACATTCCCCCCCAATTGAAAAATGCTTATTGCAAAAAATAAAAAAAAAATGACAATTTTTGGTGAATTTCAAACCAAACCAACAAACACACAACCTTTTTTTCAAAAAAAAATTCAGCTCTAGTTTCAGCCTCTCTACCCCACATGTATAAAAAACCTTAATGATTAGAAAGGATGGCATTAATTTGACGTCTGCTGCATCCAGTGGAGATGGAGATGGGACTGATTGGGAGGGGGTTTTACCCTCACTTGGTGACCTGCTAATCTTGTTGGTTGTTCATCTGAAAATTCATGTCAGTATTAGGATATTTCAGTGCACTGTGTGGAGCAGGCCTGCTGTTCCTGCTTCAAATGCTACTTCTGATATTAGCTGATGCTATTTTTTCTTCTTCTACCAGTGAGGTACTAGGATTTTTGGGTTCCCCTGTCTGTTATCAGTACTAATAGTCCATTCATACTTGACCACTCACGAACCCTTCTCGTCGTCTTTGCAGTCTTGCTTGGCAGACACCTGTTGTCTCATCACTCCTCTCCAGTTCATCCTATTTTAGCCCTGTTGATCCTGATCTCTGTCTGATAACTGGACTAGAGCCATGATGTAGATTGTTTGTTTTTTTCTTTTTTGGAATCCTCTGACAAGTCAGTGTCAACCATTTTGCTATACTTCTATCAGAGGCCTTGGAGCCTAACATCTCAATTGTTCATTTTAACTGCAATCTCCGTCACTCAACAACCTTAGCGGTTATGTTTATAGCAGGACTACTCAGCATTGTGTGGCATCCAAATTACTAGTATAGGTCACTGACTTCTGGGTCCAATTTATGAATCCATAGAGTAGTCAACTGTACTCCATACTACTATATGCTACTTATTGTAAATTGCCTTCATGTCATATCAAATGTTGTTTTCTTTCCAAAGGAAATGCCATTCTTCATAGATACGGCTTTTTGAGGGATTATTTGTTTAGAAATCCAACAGTGAGCTGTCAAAATCTGAGATGAATATCGTACAAATATTAATTTCCATGTGCAGCCTAAATATATGTTTGTGTGTGTGCAGAAATATACACCGTAAGACAAATGAGCAAAAAGCCACCTCAGTTGCAAAGTGAGGCACTCTGCGTTGTTTGTGTTACCTCAACTCTGCCTCCTTGTGTAATGTAATTGCAATACTGTAACTGCTCAGTCACTGAGGCGTACTCTACACTTGAAGTTATATTTGCATAGCTATGTCAGTCAAGAGTGTGGGGGGAAAACAGGGTAGATGCTCCAGTATAGATGCAGCTGTGTCGACAGAAGAGGGCTTCTCTCAATGTAGCTAACATCTGTCAGGGAGGTGGTATTCCTACCCTGACAGAAACTCCTTCTGTCAAGGTAAGCTGTGCCTATGATAGGGGACCATAGCTATGCTGACAGAGACACCGTGGTGTTCTCTTACTAGTTACGCTGTGTGACCTCTCCGTCATTCAGTGCGGAAGAGGGATGATGTTTGGTGAACAAGGCAGTGGCTCAACATTTCCTTTTATCCTAGTTGTTCAGGGTATAGTCTCACGCCTCATTTACTACACACTATCCAAACCTGAATGAGGATTTTTTTTCCTGGCTTTCTAGGCTTTTCTGTAGTGATCAGTACTGTAGTGTCTCAGCCTCTCACAAACCGTGAATTTATCCTCACCTCCACTTCTGAAATCAGAAAGATTATAGACTGGATTTTCAAAATTGCTTAGTCTCAGGGTCGGATTTTCAGCAGAGCTCAGCTCACTGTATCCATGTTGGACACTGAGCGCTTTTGAAAATCTGACCTTTATTTAGGTGCCTAGATTGGAACTGAGCTCCTTTTGAAACTTGGCCCAAAGTGACTTGCATATGAGTCACATGCAAGTATGTGGCACAGAGAGGAATAAAACACAGATCGATTTGCTCCCATCCAATGCCTTAACAACAAGTCCGTCATCCTCTGCCAGCAGTCTCCTTCCTATTACTAGAAAGAGGCATATTTGATTTTATCAGACATAAGTGTCCTATTTGGAACCATGAGAGATGCAGTCATTTCATTTCTAATTACATTAAAAAATGAGTTGTCCCATTCACATCAATGGGCTCAGGATTTCACCCATTATCTCTAAGGATACTTCTGCACTACAGTTCAAATCCTGCATCTGGCCCGTGCCAGCTGGCTCGGGCTGTGGGATGGTTTCTTTGCAGTGTTGACTTCTGGGCTCAGGCTGGAGCCTGGCTCTAGGACCCTGCAAGGTGGGAGGGTCCCAGAGCTTGGGCTGCAGCCGGAGCTGGAACGTCTACACCACAACTCAACAGCCCCCCAGCCGGAGCCAGCTGGAATGGGTGAGCCGTGCATGTCTAATTGCAGTGTAGACATAGCTTAAAGTGTTAAAGTGTTTTATTATCATTGCATTGCCATGTGCATGTTCTTGTATTTGGCATCCTGTTGATCAATGGCTCATGCACTGTTTGTTGATTTCAAGCCTGTTTCCTATTCTCAGCTCAGACTTACCAGTGGAGGTAAACCAGTGAACTTGTTGGGAAAGATTATGGCAAGTAGTAAAAAAATGATTGATTTATTGGCAAGTGTTTCCACATTGAATATTCAGGGAATTCCATTGAGATATGGGGTGTTCCAGATTATCTTCACCTCCTGCCCTCAGTCGGTATTTAATTTTTTAGGTAAAGTTTTCACATACGCAGCCGTGCGCCAATATCGGATTGTAGGTTGTCTGAAACAATTTCCCCAAAATAACATGCAGGAATATCCATGACATCAGGGCCCCCATTACTGTGTGGGGCTTCAGTATCACACCGCAGGATAGCACACTAATCATTATACCGTACAGCCTTTCCTGTAACCGAAAGGGGTCTCAGAACGATGGGGAAGAGAAACTTGGCCTGATCCTCAGCCAGTGTTAATGGACATTGCTCCCTTGACTTCAGAACGCCCTGGAAGCAGTGATTCAAATTGCTCCTCACTTGCCTTAGTGAATAACTTAATTCACACTTCAACTGATGAGTTACCTACTACCTAACTCTCCCCCCCCCTCGCCTTCTTGTTATGCCCTTTTAAGGACACTGCAAGTAGGCCAGTCGCTGCAGATTAATTGCTACTAATGACAAATGACTCAGGTGCTCAGTTATGTTGTCACTGTGCTACCCTCTGTGGTTTTGAGGATTGAGTGCAGGGTTGTTAGTCTGGAGGCCTAGGTTTTATTCCCAGTTATGTCGCTGACTCACTGTGTAACTTTGGGCAAGTCACTTCACCGCTGTATTTTCCCACCTATAAAATGGAGATAATAATGTTTAGCCACTTTTATTAGAACGCTGTGAGCTCTCACTCATCAAAGTGGTGTATGGGCTTGATCCAAAGCCTATTGAAGTTAGTGGGAATCTTTCCACTGACTCCACTGGGCTTTAGATCAGGCCTTATTGTTGCAAAATGTTATTGCCATCATGGAATGAGTCCGGGTGCGTTGTCTGCCTGCAACACCATATAAAATAATCAAGGCTGTCATTACTTTCTTTGGTTCCTTCCTATAAAATCTGTTCATTAATTCACGACATTTGTGTATTTTCAGTGATGAAATAAGACTCTCTCCACAATTTGGATTTGGGAAACATCCTTTAACTCATGGGAAATGTAAACGGTAGAGGTAAATCTGGAAAAACCCCAAGCCTTTTAGCCAAATGCTGGCTCACCAAAACTTCAGTGACATGAAGCACTTTGACAATACTGGGATTTCTTTGGTCATATGTTTTACAGCGTAATCCTCCAGCTCAATCACATAGGTCAAGAAAGGCTGGCATTTCAAGAAACACAAAAGTCTAAGTGCATCTACTGTACACGTCGCTAAAAATGCACTGGGCTCTATAGCTAGGAAGAAATTTCTATGTCCGTGTGAATTCTGTAGCAGTTCTGTCAAACCAACCCCACACTAGTTTTGAGAAAAACATTGTGCACACAGATCTAAAGTCCACTCAGTTATATTGGTATAAGCAAAACTGGTCACATAGTTATTTAGCTCAGGGTATTTTAAAAGCATAAAGCTCCTACTCCACAGGCAGAGGATAATAGAAGACCAGCAATTTAGTTGGTAGATTTCCAAATTAGAAGGTCACTGTTTTCCTTTGATACCAAGCATATCTTTTCTCCTTCCTGAGATTAGTCAGAAGAGTACCCAGCTTGGAGTAGTTATCCATTCCAAAGTGACCATTTTCCCTTACACATCACCTTTATACCCCATTCCAATCTCCTTTATCACTCTTTCCTTTTAAGTCCCCATGCAGTTTAAAGGCTGGCACTTGCATTACCCAAACAATCTCTCCTCAGAAGAAAGAGGCATGAATTTTACATTTGTCTACCATCTAAGTCTATTGGCTCCCTATTTCCCTTTGAGGAGCTGCAGTTCACAAGCAATTTGTTGGCACTTTTGTAAAATAATTAAAATCTCATTCTTGTGTGTCCCGCGGGAACTTTTAATCTATTAATATTTTCCAGCAATAGGGCAGGTTAGGGAGGAAAGTGTGCTGGGTAGTTCTATTGCTGTGGCACTGCAGGCTCCCTCTGTCAGCGTGCGAAAGGTAGGTGAACCATGCGCTGTCGAAGCAGCAGAGAGACCAGCTTCCTGCAGTGAATCTGTTGGTTTCCAGACTCAATAATGAACACGAAACTCAGAGGTCAAACACTAAAATGAGTCTCTTTACTCAGAGGAGAAAGGCTCAGGAAAGGCTTTGCAGCAGCTGTCTGCCGATACGTTTTGTATTTGATTGAGAACAAGGAGCAGGCATAGAACAATAACACGCATCCAAGTGCTGGGCTCTCAAGCTTTTCGGGCAAATGCTGATTTAGGACCTAATGCTGCATTTCTTGCACACTGATTTAAGTGGGATTTTTGGGGGGCGCAAGGAATAAGGCCCATAGACCTTGAAGGTTTAATGAATTAGTGAATTAGGCCTGCAGAAAGTCATGTTTGCATGTCATTCACTGCTGTGGACACCTCTGTGTATCACTTACTCACCATGGTGTTTTTTTCTGTGCTGGGAGTGGGGGTGCAGGAAGAATGGTCACACAGAGCGATTCCTGTGTGTGCTCTGGGCAGGATCTCCTTGTCATTCCTCAAATAAGCCGGTGTGTAAAAAGGGGTCTTGGAGCTGGGGAGCAGTAGGGACCACTTTATCCACAGTTACACAGACTCAAACCCCACATGGCACGTGTGGAGTGGCAGGGATCATTTGGGTTTGGGACAGGGCTGTATTGCAGCTCCCATTCTCTGCCTGTGGGTTGGGACAATGAATTTTGTCTGCCCTTCACCCGCTCAAAATGCCCATCAGAGATGTATGCGCAAGTTCTCGTCACTTGGGTGGTGTGTGTCAAAAAGGCAAATTTCCCCCTCAGTAATATAGCATTTATTACAGAATTTAAAATATGCTGTCAGATGCCACAGTGATTGGTGGCAGTGTGAAACCCTAACCTATAAAACACCCGTAACTTCTTTGATCAATGGTGCACACAAGTTCTCCCATTGAAATTGATGGGACAACTCCTGCAAGTAACTGATGGGAGTAAGGGATTCACAATCTGGCCTTAGGTGGAGGGATGAAGGGAAAAGGGAATGTTACTGCTACATAAGATGCCCTCACTGCCAATGAGAGGGGACAATACAGGAAAGCAGGCCAGTGCAAGAGGTCTGTTTCAAGCAGCTTCCTGTTAGTGCCGTTGTGCTTTTGTAAACGTACAAGTGCAGAGCCACATGGAGCACAACTATACAAACCCGTTGAGATGGCCAGGCAGCGATAGAAAGGAAAACATAACCTTGAATTTAGCCAAGGGGGAAATAAAAATAGACAACACAGAGGAGGAGGAGAGAGAAATAGATACGCACGCAGCTAAGAGAGATGGACAGCGCCTACCCACATTTAGATATACATACCAGAATCCAGCCACCACTGGGGAATACAAGTACTCATGTGTACTTAACTGTGATAGATAAATGAGCAGACAGGCAGCTGTTTAATCCTTCTGATACAAACCTGTTGCAGCTCTCCCCTACATTCCTCTACCAAGTGTATTATTGCCTAGCTTCTGAAGAACAGCTTTCCATAGAAAACGAAGTTGATTAGTCTAGAGTGACAAGGATCGGCAGACAGACCAGCAGATGTGTAAGTCACATGTAGTTACATCTATCTCTACAGTATTGGGAACCTTTTGTATGTCACAGGAAATGTGCCCGCAGGCTTGGGATGAACGAACAAAGGTGTCACATGGGGAGAACACACCGAAGGCCCTTTTGTTTGATGTTTGAAAACTGCTTGAGGGTCTGTGTCCTTGGAATCCCTTTTGCTTTCATTTTTTTTCCCCCTGAGAAACTTTAAAACACAGTTGTATGTTTGCTTTTAAATGCAAAAGTAAGAGCGCATCTGTCTGGTGCCCCATCATACAAACTCCGTACTCACACTGCATGTCTCCATGGGATTGCCTGCTGCCAGCTGGAATGAACATAGACCCATGCTTTGAGTTTAAGAACACAAGTATTCCTGAGGAGGGAATGTGAGACGAGGCAGTGGTTTTGTTTGGGGTGAGCGACGCATGCGCTCAGATTGATAGTAAATGCCTCAAAAAGCACAGGAGTTGGTTCCAACACAGTGGATGACTATGCTGCTATGGAGGTAATTGAGATTAAGGAATGATTGAAGGTAACTGAGCAAATGGCCTGGATGCAGAGGCTAAATTCATCAAGGGGGTTTAAAATGATTTTTGAGGAGTGAAACACATGCTGAAAGCACTGTTCTATTCCAATTTCTATTCAGGTTCTTACTAGAGCTGGTCAGGAGTTTTTGAAAGTTTGTTTCCATTTTTTAAGGGTTTTTTTTTTTCTGTTGAAAAATGGCAATTCATCAACAGCAATAAGTTTTGCAGGAAAGAATTGGTTTTGACAAATTTCCCATTTATTGAAAAAAAAAAAAAAGGGGGCGGGCGGTTTGAAATCATCAGAATATACCGTTTTGATATTTTCAAAATGAAAAGTTCTGTTTTTCAGTTCGAAAGCACTTTTCATTTAGAAATTTAAGTTAATTTACAGTAAAAGCAAAAATAAAATGAAAAAAAAATCAAAATCACAACAAAATGAAATGTTATGATTGACCCAAACCAATTTTTTGGTATTTCAGTACTCAACATTTTTTGGAATTTTGACTGTGTCAAATTGTCACATTCCGGGGTGCAATCCAGACCAGTCAGAGGTTGTGCCACCTCCTGCCCATGACGCTGGGAGGCTCACAATGCTTTTCTGTTGTAGCTCCCACGCTGGGCTGCTCACAAACAGCCTGCCAACGTGAGGGTCACACCCTATCTGAGTGTAGCCGCAGACCTGGCCCAGCAACTTTGATCCCAGGAGCCTGCCAGCAAACACCAGCCACACTCTGGCTTCCAGCAGCCTTGGCTGCTACTTGCAGGGTGGCCCCAGCACACTCCCAGTCCCGGATTTTCCCCCAAATGCGTGCTCTGCACTGATCAGCACTTTCCTGGACAATTCAGATATTAGAAGTCCGTTGCCCCTGCAAGGGGTCAATATGCAACAGTTTGCTACTTGGCATTATCTAGGGTTACCATATTTTGAGCCTCCAAAAGGAGGACACTCCACGGGCCCCCGGCCCCCGGCCCGGCCCCGCCCCAGCCCCACCCACGCCCCGCCCCAACTCCGCCCCCTCCCCTGCTTCCCGCGAACATTTGATTCGCGGGAAGCCTGAAGCAGGTAAGGGGGGTGTGGGGGGAGGAGGCGCGGCCTAGTCTGGCCCCCCCGGCGTCTCCAGCCTGGGTCGGCTCGGGCCCCCAGCACTGCCGGTCCCCGTCCCGGCCCCCGGGCCCCCGGCCGAGCACCGCCGGCCCGGCCCGGTCCCCGGCACCGCACCGCCGGCCCGGCCCCCGAGCCCCCGGCCCGGCACCACCGGCCCCGCATGTCCCGATTTTCCCGGACATGTCCGGCTTTTTGGGATTTCCCCCCGGATGGGGATTTGGAGCCCAAAAAGCCGGACATGTCCGGGAAAATCCGGACGTATGGTAACCCTACATTATCCAAACAGTTCAGTTTAAACACAACACTGGATTAGTTTGGATTAAAAAAAATAAAACAAGTTTATTTAACTACAATGAGATAAATTTTTAAGTGAGTAAAAGTACAAGACGTTAATGTCAACAATGGTTACAAGAGAAACAAAGATAAAATGCTATATGTAGCTAAAACTTAACAAGCTAGACTTGGTTCAAGATAAAATCTTTACTACATGTTCCCAGCAACAGGGCTGACCAAATGCTCAGGTCAGAATCTTCCTCAAAGGGCTAGTTCCTTTGTCTTAGGTGAAAGACAGAGTGAGAGCTAGGGAGAGAAGCCTTGGGGTGTTTTTGGCCTTCCCTCTTATAGTCCAGCCCTCTTTGAAATGCATTTTCCTTAGGGTTCCCCCTAGCTCAGTGGTGTGCAACCTGCAGCCCACCACTGCCCTAGATAGAATTAATTCCAGCTGTGAAGACAGAGACAAGGAGTCTCACGGTGAAAGAAGGTCCATGTCTTTGTTTGCTAAAATGCAGATAGATCTGGTCCTGCCCTGCTTCCTTGCCAAAGAATGGCCACTTGGCAGGTGATTGCCCCTCAACTTTGATGACACCTGGCTAGCGGAGTCAGCTTTTCCTTTGTCTTTCCTCTCCAGACTTGTCTGGTAAACACATTGTGGTCATAGTTTCAGCTTCTGTTCATAACTCTTAATACGCATTTTGTACATCTGTTATACCTGAATATTGATGATCAGTGTGTTGTCAGTTTTTAAATGATCCCTCACAAGGCGTATTTCGCACAAAGATTATCACAACAATGTGTAGAATCTGAACCCGGGTGCTTTCGCTCACAGAAATGTTTTCGTAATCTTGAAAATTTTTGCAGAGAAGGAAAATCATTTTGTGCCCAACTCTAGTTCTTACACCTCACTCATAACTGTAGACTCTGAGCGCTTCCCAGTAGTGTGTTAAGTGATGTGACTACCATTTCTTGTGTCTGTGTGTTCTCTCATCCTGTCCCCAGGAGGAGAAATATGTGCACTGGAGTGTTTTTTGTTCTGGAGTTACATGTGCACGTAGACGCTCTCTCTCTCACTCTGCTATATGTTTATATTAGAGAAGGCAAGGTTAAAGAAATGCATCTGGCATTTAGAGCAGAAGTTGGTGAGGCTTGTGAAGGTCCTTAGTTCCTGTGGGAGTTCATTCTGCAGTCTTGGGCAGTATCTTGTGCCACGGTGATGCAAAATAAATCAGCAAAAGGCCTTTTGAGCTAATTGGAGTCTTTCCACTGACTTAGGATCAGACTCAAAGTGGGCATCTGGTCAGAAGTAGTGCCTAATGTCACTGGTAGAGTGATGGTTTCCTGTTCTTAGGCCATTGCCAAAGCCTGAGCCCCATTGCATGAACTAAGAGCCAGTCTCTGGCACAAAAAGCATACATGCTAAGTGGACAACCCAGACAAAGGGCAGGAGAAAGGAAGTGCTATTATTACCATTTTACAGATGGGGAATTGAGGCATAGATCGATTAAGTGACTTTCCCAATATCGTGCAGGAAGGCTGTGGCAGAGTCAGGAACCAAGCCCAGATCTGCTGAGTCCTAGTTCAGCATCTTAACTATGAGCCCATTCTTCTTTTCCCTTAAATTATAACTGATAGATAATGCCCTGCTCTTGCAAACACTTGTACTCAATAGGGAACGTTCGTAAGTGTAAAATGAAGCATTTGTGTAAGTGTTTGTTAGGTGTGTTTAAAAAACAAACAAACAAACAAAAAACCCAGTAGTATATTTAGGTTTCTTGTTACCCTCCTGGTCCTTCTAGGCTCTCAGAGATTGAGGAGAAGCTGCTGTCTTGTTTCAAGATGCTGGTAAAATACACTCTCTTCCCTGTTTTTCCCCAGGAAAGTGACATGCTGCTGGGCTCTGCCTTTGCAGACAAAGGATTTAGTTAGTTCACAGAAGAGTTATGTTACTCTTTGGTTAGATGTCAAAGCCGTGTTACCAAGGCTTGCCCCCAGGCTGGCATTTGATAACACCGAACAAACAGCCTGATTTTACTACTGCCAACCGACAATAAGTTTGTCTGCTCCCCATGGGGGTTTGCTGGGGAAGAGACAAACGGATCAAAGGTGGAAATGATTATTACTCTGAAATATTCAAAAGCGTAATCTTGCCAAAAGATGAACTGGAGGGCATAGGACTCGATTATTTTTTTGCCTGTGCAAAATCTTGCAGGAGTTCTTAAATGATCATGTTGTTATTGCTGCTGGTGGTTTGACCAGTTCCTGCTAAGTTAAGTATTACTCCTGGAAGACACCCATTCTGTCAGTAACTCCTAAGTCTGAGGGAGATGCTTTAGGAGCTGCTGTAATACAGGTGGGATGGAGACATTTGAATGGCTTGGCATCAGGCAGGAAAGGTCAAAAACCTCAGTATTCAGATTGAAAGGCCATTCAGATTTGGAGTGGGGCTGTTCCTTAAATGATCTTTAGTATGCATACAAATATAGATAGTGAAGATTATGGGTAAAATGTGCACACTGGTGAGCAGGGTACCGAGAGCAGCAGCAGCATCTTAAGAAGAGGCAAAGAGAAGAGCAGAGTTGTATATTTTTACAAGTATGACTGCAGAATGCTTGAGTCACAAGGGTCACATGATTCCCCCGCTCATGAGCCTTGTAAATCCCCCTGCTGTCCCTCTTATCGAGCAAGACTCCTGAATGTTCTGAGCTGAATGTTTTTGTTTTAATATTTAGAACCATTCCGCTTCCCCCCCCAAAAGCCAATCTTTTGGGCTCTTTGAGAATGACTGTTAATGTTGTACAGTCCCCAGTTTTAGGCTGGTTTTTTACATGTAACCAGAATCTAGCCTGGAATTTGAAAAAAAGCCATTAAAGCTCTACTGATTAAGTTGACTACACTGACAGGATGAGTGAGCTATGACCTCAGCTTACCTCATGCTGCTCACTCTCCCAGAAGGTTGACACTGTTGTTGGGTAGAAGTAAACATTAGTCTGTGATTTGCCAAGGAGGGACAACCCCTGGCGGCTGATATCACAGTTCGTTGGGAGTATAAAGAAAATGTATTTACCAATGCAATGGTGAAGAAAATCCAAAACACTCATTTTCTGACTGACCAAATTACAAAATTGACTGTGTGTCCTGGGACAGCTATTATGGCTTCTCCATTGGTGTGAGAGGCAAATGGCCTAAGATCAATGGTAGACTGCTGGCAGCCCCTAATTTTGGGGCACAGGCAAGGATTAGCTAACAGGCTGTTCAGTCAGAGAGCTCTGCTGTACTACCCCGATGATAATCAACATCTTTGCCAGCATCACAAAGGGATCTGGCGACCCCAATAAGGCCAGGTCTGATGGTACTCCAAAGTGTCGTGGAAATCTTATAATGATTTTATTCAGTCAATTATTGTGAACTTTTGACATGGTTAACTGGGTTGGATGGGCCATCTGGAGTACAGCGTTCCCCAAATAACCCCAAATAGAAACCTGCCCGAGGGGAGTGGTTCAAATAGCTTTTGTGGCAGACAGAATCGTGTTTTTGCAATCACAGTTAGGTTTGTGGGCCCATCTACGGTACAGTTTTGGGACTCGGCAGTCCTTATTGATGGGCTAGCAAGCCACATGGACTCCCCAGAATGACGTCACCAGTCTGAGCTCAGCTTAATTACAGAACGACGTCTCTTTGTTACTGGAAGAGAAAACAGTGGTTGCTCCCCTTCTGCAATCGGTGCTTCTGACCAAAGCCAGTTTTGCTTTCTCCCTCTGGCAGTTAGCACGCCCCCACCCTCTCGACTTCCTCTCATGGTCGCTTCCTGAAACACGGATCCTTTCCATCTGGGCGAAGCTACAACCTAGGGGCTCTCTCTGTGGGCGTGTCCAGAAACACTCGCTCACCCAGCCAGCTCAGTAACTCTACTGCACTGTGTATGTAATGCCTCCATCAAATCTGGCTGTAGGAAAATGTATCCGTGCTTACCCGATGAAGTCCTTTCTTGTAGTAAGATGGACCACAATTCCAAACTTCAGTGTGTGTTCTGCTGCCTGAGCTGTGGACAGGCTGCAGACCCACTGTATGACTTCTGTGAACCTTCCTGCTCAGAAGAATAGGCTGGTGCTCTACCATGCCCAGTGCCACAGTCACAGCATTCATAGTCTTGCCATCCCATCTGTTAGTGGAATGATCTAAAAGAACAAATACAATTATTTGTGTATCACCTGACGGGATTTAGGCAGTGCCGGGTTTACAATGGCGCCAGTGGTCCATTGCTCAGAAGGGGTCCCGGCCTGCTCCACTTGCACTGCGCCCCGAGACCCTGCTGGCTCCCCCCACCCACCACTTGCTCCTCTCGGCCTGCCCACCGACTGGTTGAGGGCCAGGGCCGGCTCCAGCTTTTTTGCCGCCCCAAGTGGCGAAGCAGGGGGGGGAAGTCCCGATCTACAGCACTTTGGTGGCAGCTCAGCCGCGCTGCTTCATTCTTCAGCGGCAATTCGGCGACAGGTCCTTTGCTCCAACAGGGACTGAGGGACCCGCCGCCGAATTGCCGCTAAAGACCCAGATGTGCCACCCCTTTCCATTGGCCGCCCCAAGTACCTGCTTCCTTTGCTGGTGCCTGGAGCCTCCATCCCTCCCCCCACCCACCTGCTTCTCTCTGCCACCTGGCTGGACCTCAGTGCACATCCGGCTCTGGGCAGTCTCTGCTTCCCACCACCTGTGGGGCCCTGCCTGTCTCCCCAGAGCTGAGCAACCTGGGACTGCTGCAGAAGCCTGGCCAGTGTCAGGTCTCAGTCGGTGGAGGGAGGGGGAGAGGGGGGGATGACGGTGGGAGGGGGGGATGACAGTGGTGGGGAAGGAGGGGGCTTGGCTGGGCCTCTTCAGGCAAGTGGGTCCTTAGGGACCCCGGTCGGGGCAGGCCCTGGCCTGGCTGATCGCGCCACTCCCAAGGGGCCGGAGCGATTCCCTGCCCCGGGACCAGCCCTGGCTGCGCTGCCAGCTCAGCCTGGCAGACAGTCGCCTCCCAGCAGGGCCGCTGAGTGTGGCTGGGAGTCAGGGTGTGGGGGAGAGGGTCTCTTAGGGGCCTGGGGCGGTGCTGGTCTGTGAGGGGGCAGGGAAGATCTGTGTCTGTTGGGGCACGAGGGAGTGGGGGTTATGTGTGGGGGACGTAAGTGGGCCATGGTCCTGTTCACTCCTGCTGTCTTGCCCCAATGTCCAGGTAGGCCAAGAAGGGATGTAAGGAGAGTTCTTACCCATCCGTACTTCTTTGTGTTAGCAGCTAGTTGTAGTAACAATCTAGCCATTAGGGCTGGGGGACACAGAGCTTGTACCAGTTTATCTATGGTCAGTTTTTAAATGGAGTTGGTAAATTTGGTGCAAACACTTGTGAGAGTCCACTTTTAAATCAGCTTCATTCGGTAATACAAATCAGCAACGGTGATGTAAGTCATCTGTCAACCATTGTGAGTGTGTCCACATGGGGGCTACCCCCAGTTTAACCAACTACATTTCAAAACCGATTTTAGTTAAACTAGTGCAAGTTTTGTGTGTAGATTAGGCCTTCCTTATAGTCTCTTGCGCTTCTTACTGAGAGCTGTGTAGTGACTGGTAGCGTACGACACTGAGTTGGAACTGCTCTTGAGAAAGAGGCTAATAAAAAACAAAGCGTCTTCCCCTGCTGAGTATAATGCTATGGTACTGGCACCCTGCCAAGCCTGGCTCTAATTTAGAACCTCTGATGATACCAGTCACACCCAAACAGCCTAATAGCAGCCTCCCTTCAGCAAGATGGTGGTGTGAAAAAGACTTTATTTTTTTTCCTTTTTCTCCCAGGTGCATGGATAGCCACTGCCTGGAAAAAGGAGGAGAGACAAAAGACTAAAATACCATCACCCCACTCTCAAAACAAACCGTCAAATATTTCCGAGGGACCCTAAAGCAACTAAAAAGTGTTTTTCCTTTGCATAAAATGTATGTCAGGGTAAATTCTCTTTGCTTTCCTCTTTCCCACACACCCACTTTCATCCACTCATTGTGCCAATATATTCTTCTTAGCTCACACACCTCAAACTAATGTTCAATTCCCAAGCTAAAAGCATCATATACTGTAAACGCACTGTGCAAAATTCTGTTCTTATTTACACTGATGTAAATTCGGAGTAACTGACATCAAAATCTAACCCAGTATTTTCCTGAGTGAATAAGACTGGATTGAGGGACAGATTTTTCTTTCAAATATTCACACACATTGTATAGACATCAGTAGGCCCGGAACTGCTTGTCCGAAAGCAGAATTTGGCTTCTGTGGTGTGTCTAGAATTTTTGTTCCTGTTTTAAATTTGAGTTAATTGATTGAGTTCACTAATACATTCATAAATGCTCATCTAGAGGCTCCACAAATATTTGTTCCAGGATACAAGAGTAAGCCACACACTTTGTAGTGTCAATTGTTAATTAGCATTTGTATTGTGGTAGCACCTAGGATTCCACTGTGCTAGGCGCTGTACGAACACAGAACAAAAGGATGGTCCCTGCCCCAAAGAGCTTACCATATAAATGTGTGATGAGACAACAGATGGATACGGGAAGACAAATGTGGGGAGGACAAGGAAACAGTACAATACAGTCCAGCATGGTAGGTAGTGGTCTTAGCTCACCAGGTGCCTACCCGTTGTCAAGATTACTGTAGGTATAATGACAAAAGAGAGTTTTAAGCAGTGATCTGGAGGACAGTGAGACAGCTTTGCAGATGTTCAGTCCCACATGAGAGGGGCAGCATGGGAGATAGCACTAATATGCTTGTTTGAAAATTTAACTAGTGGGCGATGAAGGCTGGCACCATTGTCTGGTCAGAGGCAGGGGCAGACATCTCAGTAGTATATGGGAGGATAATAGGCAGGGCTGGGGGTAAAGTGCCCTGGAAGCAGCAGAGAGAGGGGTGAGATGGTCGAAGTGATGAGCTAGGAACGTGATCTCCATGGCAGCATTTTTAGTAGCTGTTGTAAAGGACCGAGAAGAGGATGTTGCCATAATCAATACATGAGGGGATGAGTCTCTCCACGAAAGGTCTAGCTGTGTGGACGGATAGGAGGGGCTGTATCTTGGAGATGGTGTGCAGCAAGATTCAGCATGATATAGAAATAGTCTAGAGGTGTGGCTTTAGAGAGAGGGCTGAGTTGAAAGTGGTGCCCAGTTATGAGTCTGAGTGACAGGAAGGATGGTAGTGGTGGGAGGGAGACAAGAAAGGCTTGTGGAGAAAGATGAGAAATTCTGTTCTGTCCATACTGAGTTTAAGCTGACAGATGGGCCTCCATTGGACACTGGAACAAACATGTGTGGAGTGTCCAGAATAGTCTTTACACTCTCTCAAGTTGTGTCAGACAAGATCTCTAGGGCAAACATATCTCAAAGTGCTAACTGCCTCCTGAGAACGTCAGTGGGAACTGTGGGTGCTATTTGGAAGAATTGGGTTATTTGACTGCAAGCTCTTGGGTAATCATTGTCTTACGTCAACAAAATGCTCTGCCCATCTATGGCACTGTATAATAATAAATAGTACCTTTTGTGGCTTGAGCCCGTTTCTGATACTGGCCTACTTATTCCAAAAGGGAGAGTTTCAATAAATACAGAAAAGAGTTTGCAATAGTAGAAGCCTGCATTGTGCATTTCTTTTTATCACATTCACTGTATTATCTAAAAAGATCTGTGAGTGAGATGGTAAAACAGGGCTTTTTAATTACACATCACCTAGCAAGCTGATAAAGAAAACAAAAGCAGGCAGGCAAATAGCATCACCCAGGGCCTGAGCCACTTCAAAATAATAACATAGCAAGAACAATAGAGAAGTAATTCACAGCTCTCTACGAAATTTTTACAGTTAGGAGAAAAAAACAAGCAGCTATTGACTGTTTTGTTTTGTTTTTTTCATCCCATCCCCTCCTCCCCGCTGCGTGACTTGAAAGAATATTTACCACAATCCAGGCAATAGGTTTCATGCTGTATTTGCTTGGGAACCTCCATCGTAATGAAATATTCTGATCAGAAAGGAAACCTGGCACAGATTGCTTGTACAAGGGGGCTGGGGTGTGATATTGGAGACAATGGATTTAAAAAACAAAACAAAATAAATCAAAGAGCTTCAATCCTCTGCCATTTATACTACCTTTAGTATACACCTCTACCCCGATATAACGTGACCCGATATAACACGAATTTGGATATAATGCGGTAAAGCAGTGCTCGGGGGGAGGGAGGGGGAGACGGGGCTGCACACTCAGGTGGATCAAAGCAAGTTTGATATAACACAGTTTCACCTATAATGTGGTAAGATTTTTTGGCTCCCAAGGACAGCGTTATATCGGGTAGAGGTGTACTACCTTTAGGCATATGGGGCCAGATCTTGCTCTTGTTCTGGGCCATTGTGCTGCTGCGCCAAAGAGACTGGAAAGCAGACTAAACAACCAGCTCGGGGAATTGCTTTGAGGGAGTCCCTTGGTGGATAGGCCGCCTTCTCTTGGCCTCCTGGCATAGGAACTGTGCCATGGACAGGTTGTGGGGAGAAGCAGGGGCTGTTCGCTAGCCTTCATGGGCATTACAATCCAGCACGATTTAAACTTTGTCTAGACTTGGATTTAGAGCTTGTTAGCTCTAGTATGAAGAATTTGGTGATCTGTTGATCCTGACGATACAAACTGGTGTTAAAATGTACACTTCCTTGTCGACACTAAACTTTTAGAATGTGTTAGCTAACACCTCCTTACAGTGCACCTTTAAATCAGAGCCCCGACAAAGCATTAGGGTATGTCACCATTGCAGAGTTAGCCTGGGTGATTGGAACCAAGGTGTGAGTACCTGGGTTGGCCTAGCCTGGGTGCAAAGCCCAGCCCGAGTTACTGTGTCGTTATTGGTGTGGCACTCCCCTGTGTGTGTCACTAGGACTTCTGGGTGCATACCCCCAGGGCCGGCTCCAGGCGACAGCGAAGGAAGCAGGTGCTTGTGGCGGCCAATAGAAAGGGGCGGCAGTCCGTTCATTGTTGGGGCGGCACGTCTGGGTCAGCGTCGGCGGCACTTTGGCGGCAGCTCTATCAGTCCGCTTCAGTTTTCAGCAGCAATTCGGCGGCGGATCCTTCAATCCCTGTCTTCCTCTTCAGCGTCAGCTCAATCGGGTTTTTCTTTTTTTTCTTTTTTCTTTTTTTTTTTGCCGCTTGGGGTGGCAAAAAAGCTGGAGCCAGCCCTGCATATCCCATGGTTCTTTGTTCTGCAATAAGCTGAGCTGCTCCATAATTCTTTCCCCGTGAATTGTGGCTTGTCCTTCTGGGCACATGGTGGGAATTGGAGAGCCGTCAGCACTTGAGTGATTTATCCTGTCCCCCTGTCCCGCTGCAAAGTGGTTGGGTTAGCAGCCTGAGTGAAAATGGAACTCAGGCTCTTACCCACAGCTAGCCTAGGCCGAAAGCACCCCTCAGCTCTGGAGTGGGTTTTGTGTGTGAATAGGAGGGGGATTAGGGGGATTAGGGGGTAACACTTGAGTAAAAGCCCTGGTCAACAATTCAGTGAAGACATACCCTTGGAGGATAAGTGTGCCCCAGTTTGCTCCACTGGGCAAACTGGGGAAGGAAACCCGCCTTTGCCCCCTCTACCTTCAGCTGTACTGAGAGTCGCTCTAGCATTCTGTAGGATTCAGCCCAAGGTACAGTCATGGGCTGCACCTCCTGAGTCAGGAGGTGGCCGTTGTTGAGTTGTTACAGTTGTAAGTCCAACATTAAATAGCAGAAGCACTAGTTGCATTGAGGCAAATTAGTAAATCAATATAAGGTATACACTGCAAATAAATTCAGGTCTGAGATGTCTGAATGCTCTATAAATAAAATCAGGAATTTATTACACATGCTCTGCTCTGCGTTGTGCTCAATATGTGGAGGTGAATGTCGTTTCTTGTTTTTATACAAATGAGTAGCTGGAAATTATTGGCCGCATGTAACACTGCTGGCAGCAAGCCATTACAATACTGTATAATATTTGCACAAATAAGACAAATGCTATTTATTATTAATAAGTGTATTTCATTCATTCACAAGACCAAAAGCAAACCCACATATTTGTCTTTCACATGCTGAAAGTATATTAATAACAAAGGTTGGGGTGCTCAAATATTAAGCTTTTGGAGTTAAGGTTTGATTCAGATAAGCATAGAAAAGTTAGGACAATTATCTGAATGTGAAAAATCAGTTTGGTAGTTACAGCGGAAACCGACTTTCCTTCACTCCCATTGAGCACGAAACCAAGAATAGGGTCTCAGTGCGCTACATCCTATGCAAACATAAGAGCGAATCCCTGCCTTGAAGAGCTTTCAATTTAAATAGCAAATCCAAACAAAAGGTGGGGGAGAAAGGAACTATTGTATTCCCCATTTTACAGCTGGGAACTGAGGCACAGAAGGAATAAGTGACTTGCCCTAGGACACTCAGGAAGTCTGTGGCAAAGCTGGGAATTGAGCCCAGGTCTCCTGAGTCCCAGTCCTGTGCCTTGATAATACCATTCTTCCTTTCATCACACCTATGCACACTTCACTGACCTCTTCAAGCTAATAGAAAGGTTCAGTTCAAGATTGGTTCTGGATGAAGACTTTGTGGGAGTTTCATACTTCATCATCCATCCGCAGTGTTGCCAGCTCTCTCACAATTTTATTGTGAGTCTCACAATACTTGGAGTATAATTTTCAAAAGAGACTAAGTGGCTTAGGTCCTAAATGCTGTTTTCCAAAGGAATTTAGGCATGTAGGAGCAGAGCTAGGCTAAGCTTTTTGACCAGAAAAATAGATATGATTGTTTCAAGTCAACCCAAAATGTGTTTTTTTGATTTGTTCAACTGTTCACACAGGTCTGTTTAGGAGCCTAAGTCTTAATTAAAGTCAATGGGCTCCTAAGTGCCTAGGAGCCTAAGAGTACATCTACACTACCCGCTGGATCAGCGGGTAGTGATCAATCTATTGGGGATCGATTTATCGTGTCTAGAGTAGACACGGATAAATTGATCCCTGATCGCTCTGCCGTCGACTCCGGAACTCCACCACGGCGAGGGGCGGAAGCGGAGTCGACGGGAGAGCGGCAGCCGTCGATCCCGCGCCACGAAGTAAGTGATTCTAAGTCGATCTAAGATACGTCGACTTCAGGTACACTGTTCTTGTAGCTGAAGTTGCGTATCTTAGATCGATTCCGCCCCCCACACACAGTATAGACCAGCCTCAATCTCATTTTCTTAAGTGACCTAAATTGTGTATGTGCTTTTGAAAATTTTACCTTTAGAGTTTTTCTTCAAGCTCTTCCTCAAGTTATGTGATTACATGAGAATCTCAGCTTTCATTTAAAAATAGAAGTATTTCGCGTTCCTGTTTGCAGAGAAAAGATTGAAAATGGGAAACCTAAATGTGCAAAATGCACAAGGCAACTAAAAATAATCTAACACTGCTTATTTTTTGAAAAGTCATAATTTTACAGGGGTCTGACGTGTGATTTTTGAATCCCTAATTATAGCACATGGTTAATAAAGGGATAAAAAGCTAAGGGGGCTTTGCATGCCACCTTTTGTTTGTGTACTGGGACAGCCCACTCTTTTACGAGACCATCCTCCAGGAATTTATCAGAGATTGAAAAAGTCCTTTTTATTATTTGTAAATATTGACTATATGATTAAATTCTGTATTGTTGGCTGAGTTCCAGCTAGTACTCTGTATTTATCACATGCTACGCTTGGAAATGGAGTCATAAACAACCTCTCACTTTAGCAAACCTAGAACACTAATCACGTTTATATTAGCTCTGAGAAAGCCTGAAAAAGTAAATGTTGTGGATTAACAAGATAATGTGCTAATCCTTTCTGTGGTCATTGACCATTTTAAGCTGTTCCATTTCTCAGCCCTGACAGATAAATCCTCTAGTTTTTGATGAAAGAGTAGATAGTGAACTACGTATGTACATCTAACATTGGACTTGCTAGCAACAAATGCACCTTTTTTCAACAGCTGCAGAGCATTTCTGATCCAGTTTACTTTTAATGGGAGATTTCTGTTCTTTTTTTAACCACGTTCCTTCATTTCTTGCTGACAAAGCATCTGTCTTCTAAAAAGTCCTTTCTCTGCTCTTGGTATTTTCTGATGTTGACCGTTCAGAAGAGCACATGAACATTTTATGTAATGGAATCTCCAAAACCATGACCTCTGGTGAAATTCCTAGAGAGGCAAGGCTGCAGGTAGATCTTGAAGCTGCTGCATAAGGTCAGTTATGTTACATGATAAATTTAGCAAATAACAAAACAAAACATGTAGCAGTATGGGCCTCATACAAAGCCCGCTGAATTCAAGGGAAAGATTCCTCTTGACTTAAGTGGGCTTTGGATAAGGTCCTGTGTAAGCTAGACTACCTCTGAATGTGAAGTTATCAGGCATTAGATCCAGGGATGATATAGGTAGGAGAGATGGTGGGGCATAGAGTTCTCTGGCTTTTCTCCTTACCAATAAATCACAGCTTCAAAGCAACTCTGACTCTAGGAATGTGGTTTCTGATTGCAGACATCTCTGTTGCCCATGGCAAGCTCTGAAACATGAAGGTGGAAACATTGTTCAGAGGTTAAATGTGCATCAGCCTTTGTGGTAACATCCGATAAATATTTTTAACAGCCTTATCAAACAGAAGTTACAGTAAGTATTTAATTGGTCTGTTAACCATTAGTCACAAGATTGTGCACATTATATGGCAGCAGACACATTTTAATTTTGTCGTGTTTGGCAGTGATGGCGGCATTTTTCCATTGCACAGCGAATATTGTTCTTCTCGTAGACTAAGAAGCAGCCATCACACAGTAAATGGAACAAGCAATTGATTAAAGATTAAAACAGTAATGAATGTTTTAAAAGGGACTTGGATAATTGATTAATTGGTGCAGTCTAAACGACTCTCAGAGCATTACATTCATTCCCCATTAAATCAATCTCTGTCTTCCCTCCAAGCTTTGTGATGAAGAGTTGGAAGACAGGAACAACTTATTAAAGTCACCCAGGCCTATCCTAGTCAAATAGGGAGTGCTGGTCAAATCACAGTATTCAAAACTTAGCTTTGTGCTGGATCATGTAGTTTCAGGAGCATCACAATTTTGCAGGCAGGTGCAAGGCTTAATAATTCTCTTGTCTTGCAACAACCTACTTTTGGGTTTCTCCCACTTTGCTGCTGCTTGCTTCTTAAAAACAAAACCATGTTCCAATGCAGAAAGAAATGTCACAGTGACATTTCAATTAACATGGTCATCAAAGGGAGTACATGATTGCTATGAGGAAGTGGTGAAGCTTGGGATAGGAAATATAAATTCCTTAGCAACAGAGGAATGCTGGGGAAGGACTCCCTTACTACAATTAAAAATTGCATAACAACTGAAAGCTGTGGACTTAGTGCCCTGGGGTAATATCAGAACAGCAGGCTTGGTGGAACAACACTATGAAGTGTTTAAGAGTAATTACTGAGGGGGGAAGAAATGGAAAATTAAAAGTGATGTGTTGGACTGAACTGACCTCAAAGCATTAACATTGTAAACCACTACTTCCACATTGTATTAACCTTTTATGTTGTTTACTCCTAAAGAATTGCTGCACATCTTCATTCAGGTCCCCGCCCACTGGAGTCCTTTCTTCAGGTAAAATTCCCACTGATGTCATTGGGAGACTTGGCTGAGTGAAGATTTAAGGAATTATACACTAAGGCTCTGGTTGTCTTGGTTGTAACCCAGAAAATGCCCATGGACCCCTCGAATTCGTGGAACCTTCTATTTGCATCTGCAAAATGATCATTTTCACCAGCAAGCAGCATTTAGCTTCACAAATACTGCGCTATAAACAAAGTGTGGACTTTTTGTCATGCTCCGTGATCTCTCTTCCTTCTGTAATGATGAGCTCTTATATTGTGCCCCAGTGCACCCTGGCTACCTGCCTCCTTCTCAGCGGTGCCGGCTCCTACTCTGTTTCTACAGTTGACACAGAGGTTTGGAGCAGACCAAGTCCCAGTGCATATTAATGCATGCAAATCTGAATGGCAGGTGGTAGAATGGGTACTACCTGCTTCGAGGTAGGTTTTAATCTAGTAAGTAGCCCAACAAGTTTGGAAGTCCCTTGCATTGGAAGCTCTCCTCCTTATATTTTTCTCCACCTTTCAGTCTCAGTGTTCTTCTCTATTTCCATTTGCTATCTTGCCTTCCTGCCTCATTTCTTATCCAGTCCCATATTGCTTTCCCGGCCATCCAATATTGCAAACTAGCTATTCCCTTGATAGTTATTGAAAACAGTGCAACACAGGAAGCCTGCATGTCTTAATAACAATACAAAGTAAAATGGGGTGACAAGGTAGGAACGGGATCTTGATTTTCATACAAGCTTATCCATGATAATTAATAGCACTGCTTTTTAGTTGGGGACCTTTCTGTAGAGTGCATGGCAAGGATTTTTTAAAGGGCTGCTGTAAGGTACATAAATATAGCCCTGAGCCTGCAAACATTTACAGATGTGTTAAATTTTACGTAGGAATGTGGCCAGCTCCAGCTTTTTTGCCACCCCAAGCGGCGGGAAAAAAAACAAAAAAAACCATGATTGAGCTCCCGCTAAAGTGCCACCAAAGAAGAAGAGAGGAAGGATCCGTCGCCGAATTGCCGCCAAAGACGGCGCTTGATCAGCCGCCGAAGTGCCGCCCCAATACCGGATGGAGTGCCGCCCTTTCTATTGGCCGCCCCAGGCACCTGCTTCCTTCGCTGGTGCCTGGAGCCGGCCCTGCGTAGGAATAATCCTATTAAAGTAAATCTTCTTAAAGCTAAACATGTCATAAGTGTTTGCACAATCAAGGCCGAAGGGCCTGGTTTTAAGAAGTCCTATGCTTTTTTTTTATTTACATGCCTAAATATGGACTTAGGAGCCTAGCTTTGGGCTATAATCTTTGAAAATATTGGGCCATGTGTGTGCCTTTTCATATCCTGATGTATCCTAAGTCGTTACTGAAACCCATAGACAGTGAACATCAGCTGTTATCTGGAAATTACACTGTAATTTCCCAACGTGGGCATACATAGTTGAGAGCATATGACACAATAGATTTCTTCTGGGATCATAAACTCCGAGGCTGGTGGCTGTGGTGTTCCCATAGCATAGGAGAGGTTTGTTATCAGGAAATGCTTTATTCTGGACAACCACTTCCTCTTCCTGTTAATTATTGGTAGTGTACCTTATTGTTAGAGATGGCCAGGGAAGGCAATGGAAAACACTGCTAGTCAATTGCAATGTAGGATTTAGCTAGTGTGAGTGGATGAGCTCTGAGGAACAGTTTTTAATGAGCTGCTAACCTCCCATAGGTCTGCTTTCCAAATGGCTGGAAGGGTCTGCTAACTCATAAATATATGAGAGACGGAGGGCAATGTAATATACTTTTTTCCTGCACAGGTGGGTGGAGCTATGAACGTCCCTTAGAAATGAAAATAAAATGTGTATTTCACAGTATTACTCTTATGCTGTTATGTTTATGCCACCACAGTATATGAGAACCTTACACAGGTGCTTCTCTTTAACGGCATGTGGTAAGTATGGATGCTTCTATGGGAAAATAGTCTTCATTAGCACAAATAGAATTCCAAAGTATTAGTACAGTTACTCATGTTGTTTTATTAGTGTGGTTGTAGAAATAATAAGATCCATTACTGGTTTTCTGTTTCCTCACTGTAAATATATTTAATAGCATCATTATAAGATATCCATTTCAAGAACATCTAGTATCAACATTCAACTTAAATTGCTTCTATCTTAGTAGTACTGCTATTTTGGTTAGTTTCTATAGTATCGCTCTTAGTTTTGATTTACACACTTTCTCCCCCAGTCTCTGAATTGATTATTGTATTGGTTTAGCATTGCCGGGGATTCAACCTTAGGCTGCATTAAAAAATGGGAAGGGGCCAGTATTATGAATACAGATATTCAAATCTTTCATCTCCAGTTGCCATAAGCCAATGTTTTCACATGTTAGCACCACAATCACGCCTGTAGTTTTGGCAGTGACTGGCAAGGACAATTTACCTCCAGGCAATAATGAGAAAGAAGGTAATGAAATGTTACCATGGTCTGTTCTATTGCAATTGTTTGGCTTAAAAAAATTCAATTAATAAAACCTGGGGGAACCTGGAAATCACCTGGGTGAGTTGCTTTCCAGATTCATGACCCATTAAACCACGTGTGCTGATATCCACATCTCTGTATTGTAGACATTAACGTAGCCTGTTCTCTAAAATACGTGGATGTTCTATCATCAGTTTGTACATGTGTACTGCAGGCGGCATTGTCCAGTGAGTAGGACACTGGACTGGGACTCAGGAGACATGAGATCTATTTCTGGCTCTCCCATTGGCCTGTTTTGTGACCCTGGGCATGTCACTTTCCCTCTCTGTGACTCCTTTTATCTATAGAGCAAATTTGTACTGTAACCTTTTTGGCTCAGGATGTGTCTTACTATGTTTTTGCACCACACCTAGTACAATGGGGACCCCAGTCTCAGCTGGGAGCGCTAGGCAGTACTGTAATGTAATGCAACCAATAAAAAAAGGGCAATGAAAGAATATTTTTCTCAGTGCTTTCCAGTGTGTCTCCTCCCTTCCCTCCCAAACCCATGCAGACAATACAGGTAAGTGAATACTTGAGGGGAGAGTAGACTTCGTCCTGCTGACATGCCTGAGTGCACGCAATTCTCACATGAATAGGAATATTTGTCTGTTTACAAAACCCTCCCCAATTATTTGTATCCCTCACACAAATGTTCAGAACAAAACAATGTTAATGTTCACAACAAAGCACTAACAAGCAGGGGGTGAATATGGCTGGATCGATGAGATTAAAAATTCAGAAAGAATTCTACCTACTACGCTCATTCAGCTCTACCCATATTATATATATTTTATTCTGAATTCTTCCTACATGGACTTATCTTCCAAAGAAGGACAAAGGTAATATCCCTACTCAAGTCAGTTGCTCAAATTTCTGCCATAGAAATTATTCCTTCATACCACTAACACTATTGCTGTACCGTAAGTTCTGTCCGGACATAGCAATGAAGAAGCCTTTTACTAATGGATACAATTGCAGGCACCTCTAGAACTGCCCTTAAGATTTGAGGCAATTCTTGTATAGTTTCTTCTTGCCACATTCTTGAAGCACAATCTTAGATACTGATCCTGCAATGAATGCCACACAGAAGGGCCCTTATGTCTTCACATGGTAAGATCAGAGCCTGGGTCATGACTTGATATATTCTCTTTAGGCTAGAAAACACACACAAGTGCACGTTTTGTGTGTGTGTGTGTGTGTGATATTTCACTGTAACTCAAAATTATGGAAAACCCCACTCAAGTAGTGACGCTTTCTTTTAAATCTGTTGTCATGATTTAAGGTGTGAACACACTGACCTCCTTTCTGGCAGCAATTATGCGGTGTGACCTACAGTCAGCTCTGGAGAAATTGGGTTGGTAGCACTTGGATGCATTTGGGACTTAAAGGTTGGACTTCTGAATCGATGTAGTTCCAGTTTCTGGGACTTTCAGATTTTCACTTTGGTATAGCTGTGCCCAATAGGTCACAGAGTTTCTCAGGTTTAAAGAAAAAACAACAGGAGTCCTTGGGTTATAGCCCACGAAAGCTTATGCTCAAATAAATTTGTTAGTGTCTAAGGTGCCACAAGGACTTCTTGTTTTTTTTTTTTTTTTTGCTGATACAGACTAACACGGCTACCCCTCTGAAACCTGTCAGATTTAAAGGGCTCCATTGTTATTTCATTACCTGTAATTTTTTTCTCTTTCGTATAGAATTCTTCATACTGGCCCTCATGTAACATTGTTTGTGTTTTTTTCTACTCTGTGCATATCTGCATCTTTTCTTTAAAATCCTGGGCAATACTGGCTTAAACAATCACATGGAAAATAGAGTGTTAGTGCCGTAGCATTTATATGAGCTCATTACCTTACAGGTTTCTCTGTTTACAGTTTTCTTTCTTCTCCCTTTTAGAGAAACTAGTTTGTGCAAGGTCTGTTTTTGTGTCAGGTGCCAGTTCAGCTGCTAAAAGCCTCACCTGCTAACAGCCTGGATCCAGCCAAAATCTAAGGCTGTCGGGCATTAGCTGGGACAATGTTTGCCTGTCTTTTGACATCCACAGTTGCCCCTCAATTTTCTTTATTTAGAGCAATCAGTCCTGAATTTCAGCAATCCACTGGGGCTTGATCCACTGGAATCAAGGGAATCATTGTGTGGACATCAATGGGCTTAAAATCAGGCCCTTCATCTCCACTCTCTTACGTTCTGTGTATATCGACTACTTTCTATTTGAGTCGTAAATTCTATTTACAGTGATACAATAATTTAAAATGTTACAAAGCAACTAAATGCATGTGTGTGTGTTTTTCTTTTAAAGAAATCCTTTCCTTTTTGTCCCAATTAGTTTCAGAGTAGCAGCCGTGTTAGTCTGTATCCACAAAAAGAACAGGAGTACTTGTGGCACCTTAGAGACCCACTTCATCGGGTTTTAGCCCACGAAAACTTATGCTCAAATAAATTTGTTAGTCTCTAAGGTGCCACAAGTACTCCTGTTCTTTTTGTCCTGATTAGTGTTAGTTAATATATAAATTTAATTGATGTGTTGTATAGCATTGATTCTAAAAGGAACCTTCTGTATACGAAGGGTCTGTTGAGTGAAATTAAAGCTCATACATGGCACATGCTGTATTTTACACACGATTGACCAAAACAAGCGTGTGTGATGTTAGACCGCTTACGAGAAAGCCCATCCTTCTTTGTTTCTTAGTATTGCTGCCAAGTTCTCCTTTTTTGTGATTTTTGACTGTTGTCCTTGCGACAGTTTACATGATTAGCAGTGTAGTCTATCTAAGAATTTTTTGGGACAACAATCCCAGACTTCTGCTAGCCAGCACACCTACCATGAATCTATTTGTGCTTTAGTTAGGACTAGGCAGGGCTTGGCTTTTAAACCCTCTATTTCAGAAAGTCTCTTTTGGATATTGTGGCAAGGAAGCAGACTTTCATTCCAGGTATTAGAAAGGGATTTGTAAATATTGCTGCAATGTACATTTCCATTGTGTTTAGTGTACAGAGGCCCAAACAGAGAGAAACACGGGTCTCATCACATTCGCACACCTAAGTGAAGGGTGCTGGGTTTAATAGTACTTCGCTCTGCATTCCAAGTCTCTGCAAGTACGTCTACACTGGAGTTGGAGTTATGTACTCGGCATGCAGGACCCTAGGTATGTACTCAGGGCAGCTAGCACCTCCTCAGGGCCGGTGCTTCCACTAGGCGACCCTAAGCGGTCGCCTAGGGTGGCAGGATTTGGGGGGTGGCATTTTGCCTCAGCGGAAATTCGGCGGCGGGGGGTCCTTCCGCTCCGGAAATTTGGTGACGGGTCCTTCACTCGCTCTGGGAGTGCCCCAAAGACGCGGAGCGGAAAGACCCCCGCCGCCGAATGCTCAGAGGAGGAGCGTTGCCGCCTAGGGCGGCAAAAACCCTGGCGCCGCTCCTGCACCTCCTGCCACCTGTGCTGCCCTGGCTACACTGCTATTTTTAGCACAGCAGCTTGATCAAAGCTAGCATGTGTATGTCTAACTGAGCTGAAAATTACACCTCCCAGTTCCAATGCAGACAGGAAGAGCCACAGGAATGGGAGATGCTTCCTTCAGGCCCAGTCCTGCAAAGACTTGTGTGTATTAAACTATGCACCGTGAGTCAACTTTTTGTAGTTGATATAGTGTGTAAAGTTAAGAACATATGTAAGTCCTTGCAGGATTGGGACTTCAGGGCTTGCCTATCTGAGAGAGATACACCAGTATAACTTAAATCAGCCTTTAAACCAATATAGTTTAAACTGTTGCCAAAAGAAGTGTCAGCTCTTATTTTAGTATAAAACGGCTTATTTTGCATTAGTTAAAACTGTTCCTAATTTACTTAAGCTAACCTGAAATAAACCACTCTTTAAATAAACCACTGAAACAAATGTGCACATGGGTTTGCACTGGTTTAACTATATTTGTTTGAATTCACACCTTAAGTTATACTCGTGTAGCTTGTATAGACAAGCCCTTAGTCATATGCTAATTAACTTTCCCTTGTTAATATGATAGGGTGCAACTCCATGGAAGTCAGTGTTGCCTTCTGAGATGTATAAAGTCTGTTGCTTGTAAGAATTGATTACAAAACAAATGAGTGCATTCAGAGCACAGCCTTGAGAGAGTTCATAAATAAAGTATGGGAGGGATGTAGGTTATTTTGTCTGAGACACAAGGATTCTCTCTGCTATCATTGCGTTGCAATCATTTAAAATATTAAGGGCCATTGAAATCCAATGCAGCTATGCAAGTGTATATCAGATGAGGGGACCAACCCAAAGAGAGACAAAAAATAAAATTGCCTTTTAAATGTAGACTCAAGGTTAGGAGGGCTGAGTCCGAACCTTCTGAAAGGCTGTCTGCTCCCTGCCACCAAGACATGGAAACATTTGAGATCCATCCTTTCCCTTGCAAGCTCTGCTAAACAATTGGCCTTTTGATTTGTAAGGAGACATTACAGTTTGCTGCTGGGTAGGGAAAGGTTAAACTTTCCCTAGGGGCTATTTTTAAAAGTAGCAGCAACTGTCTTCTCTGAGCTTGTCATGTGTCCAAGAAATAGCTCTCCCTTAACTGGGGCAGCAGGCTATGGGAACGCAAAGGTGTTTGGTGTTTTTGTTGGTGGTTTTTTATAGCAATTCCCCCCCCCGTGTAGGCATGACATGGTTTGGGATCGCTTTCAGCCCAGGACACTTGTTGCTAGTTGCCTTTGGATTAGGGACTGTTGGATGGCTTCTGAATCGCTGTTAGTAGCGTGTGTTGAGCAGCACCTTCTGGAACTCAGGCAGTAACACAACTGGTTCAGCTGGGGGAAGTGAAAGAAAATGGCCAGAGTTGAAGGTGCTATGTGAGGACTACAAATCGAAATTTCCCAGAGAGGCACGAAGTAGAGCACTGGCTGTGAAGCTCCTAGGAGTGACGGAGTGAGTTTGGGAAACTTTCCGTCATGTTCTTCCTTTTAACGCATTGCGAATGAATTAAAGGATATTAGAAACACAAGCTCTAATTGAGCCTGGTTGGTCAGATTGTACATCGTGCACTGTGTTGACGGCGAGATTGAGCTTTTAGGTTCGGGTCAGAGTAAGGGATGGCAAGTAATTACCCCATCTCAGGACCAACTCTGGAAGGGAATTGTGCTTCAACCCTGCGAAATAGAATTCCCTTGCACCTTCTCTGTTCTGCACTGTGTGCAATGTCCATCCATTACCAGATGGAGCATACGCCCCCACTGACCTGTTGGGGAGGAGAAAGGGGGGGTGTCGGGGCAGGATCATAGTTCCGCTTACTCTTTGCACCCCCATCTCTCGCACTTGCATGGTTGCACCGGGGTTAGAACGAGGGCCTTATTTTCTTGTACTCTTTCCCCTATACCTGTGTAGGACCCTGCCCCAGACCCAAATAGTTTGCGGGCTAATCCTATTTCCATTGAAGCCAGTCTGAGTTTTGCCACTCACTTGAACAGCAGCAAAATTGGGCTCTCAGCGGGATTCTGGTCTGCAGATTTGGAAAAGTGGCTATGTTTATTTTAAACGAATATAAAACAGCCACTTGGTTTATGCAAGACTGAGCCGACTGCCGGAGACACTGCTGGCATGCTGGCAACAAGATGTACTTTTAGCAAGCGTTGCGGGTGTGTTTTCTCTGCCAGGGGTTGGAGATTCTGTTTGGCTGTGATTTCCCTGTCTGATAGCTCTAAACTGTTAAGTTAACAGTTCATTCTCAGCCAGTTCCGATATGTGAGAAGCCTGGGATTCGGTCTTAGAACTATCCCTGGAAAGCTTAATTTGCAGCACCTAAATTGCAGCACCTCCTGAGTGTCAGTGGAGAGATCGACAGATACTATCAAACCTGAATTAGATGAAGCACAGGACAGGCTACTTTTAATAGCTCTCTGTTTTTTAGAAGTGGGGTAAGAGTGGCTGGGGGTCTAATTTACCAACAACTCTTAGCCTGCTGTTGGCTAACCTCACAGCCATTATTCTTATAAATGAATAAAAGTTCATTATATCAATTTAATTTTTCCTGTACGTTGAATTACACGCATGTATTCAGATACGTTTGTAACACAAATAGGTACATAAAATGAATAAAAGCCTGACATTTGAGTTTAGTTAAATAAAGGCTTCAGGACTAAGAAACGCTAATATCAGGAATTGACAGGACATCTGTGGGGCTTACAAAATCCTGGGTTACAGCTGTATTTTACGAAGCCTGCTATTGGATTTAATATTCAGACATTTTCTACTGAGGCAGTGATTTAAATCCCCATTACCAGGCGTGTATGATGTAGACTCAAGTGAATGACTGTATGCTGTCCTACAAAAAAAGTAATTAGAAATTCCATTCCCATTAGTGGAAAGATATAAATTAGTTAATGATTTACTTTTCTCACCATTGCTGTTTTATAATTTAATAAAATGCTGTGTGAGATATCTGAATTGCAAATTAGGGACCCAGTTTTGCCACTCGTATTCACGCTGAGAAGCACCTTACTCACGAAACCATCCCAGTGGAATCTCTCAGGTCAGTAAGGGTGACAGAGCCAGGGACAGTATGGTACAGTGGATAGAGCACTGGGTTTGGTTGCTGGCTCTATCATTGGCTTGCTGTGCTACCCTAGGCAAATCTCTCCATCACTCTGCCCTAGGGTTCCCAGACAGCAAGTGTGAAAAATCGGGACAGGGAGTGAGGGGTAATAGGCGCCTACATAAGACAAAGCCCCAAATATCGGGACTGTCCCTATAAAATCGGAACATCTGGTCACCCTACTCTGGCCCCTGACTATAACCTTTTGGGTGCCCGGAGAGTGTCTCACTGCTTGTTAGCGCATTACCTAATAGGAGTCTGATCTCAGTTGAGGCCTCTAAGTGTTTCTGTGATGTAGGTAATAAATACTAAGGATGAAACAGGAAAGACCATTTAGAGTTTCCACCAAAAGTTATTAATAGTTTTGAAGTGACTGTGTCATTTTAGATACAGAAAGTTTGCTTGGTCACCTGAATTTAAATAAGAAAGAAGTTCTGAGTGTACACTGCCTAGAGATACCTTTTCCAGATACTTGGGCAAATTACTTTTGTCAGCTCTACAGTAACAACATTCTCATTTGCAATGTGCAGGCACTTGAAGGTAATCTGTTATTCCTCTAATGGGGTAGCTAAAGCATTGATCCTCGGGTGAGGAAGACCTTCTAATTCCTGAGTGCTGCAGGCACAAATAAAATGAGATGAGTGGATTAAACATGGCATCCCATTCAAAGTCATTATATATTCTGTTTATGCAACAAAGTTTAGCAAAATGATAAAATAGCTTGAGATGAAAAACTGCCACCCAAAAGCTGCTGGTTATTGCAGGAGGTTCCATATTATCATTTTCATCAACTCGTGGTAAAGAACCAAAAAGTAAAATGAAGAACTTAGATCTATTAGGTCAATATACTGTACTATGTGTTTTTAATTAGGCCAAGTCAATGAGATTCTTCTGCTATTGCTCTGATCATATATTCAAAGAATAAATGTGCTAATGTGAAGCTTTTAGTATGCTTTTAAACTACATTTATCCTATTAAAAGCACATTTTGAGTATTAGCAAGACATATTGTACTGCAGGTATACAAGCAACTAGATCTGTAGTTTACTCAGACTGTAGTGTGACATAAATTCTGTAAATTATTATTATTAATAACACTGTTAAAAAAAGATTTGCAAGTAGGTCACTGTTGTATTCCATACTACTGCAGTTCAGGCTAGGATATTACTCCATTATGTTCAACGGCTTCTAACTGCTGTTCAGCACAAGTTGTATTATTAACGGCATTTTATTGATCCTGGTGACCATAAATTTAACTATTACAGATTAGAACTGTAAATTCATAGATGGTAAGGCCAGATGGGACCATTATGATCTTTGGCGTCTTGCATCACATCCTTCCAGATGATGTTATGGTATCCTCTCACACTGGGGCCACCTCCCTGGTGGAGGGGGACCCCTGTCATTAGGAAGAGACAGGTAATGGTAATGGGGGATTCAATTATTAGAAATACTGATAGCTGGGTCTCTGATGATCAGAAGAACCACATGGTAAGTTACCTGCAGGGTGTGAAGGTTGCGGATCTCTCAAGACAACTACACAGACTTATGTGCAGCGCTAGGGAGGAGTTGGTGTAGGTACCAATGACATAGGGTAAGGTAGGAGAAAGATCCCGAAGGCCAAATTTAGGCAGCTAGGTAAGAGTCAAAAAAGCTAACAATGTTAGGAATCCATAGAAAAAGGATAGATAATACAACAGAAAGTATCATCATGCCACTGTATAAATCCATGGTACGCCCACACCTTGAATACTGCATGCAGTGCTGGTCATCCCATCCAGGGCCGCCCAGAGCAGGGGGCAAGTGGGGAAATTTGCCCCAGGTCCCGGGCCCCGCAGGGGCCCCGCAGGCTCTGGACAAGAATCCCTTCTCTGGCTACTCACCTGGAGGCGGTCCGGGTCTTCGGCGGCACTTTGGCAGCGAGTCCTTCAGTCGCTCCGGGTCTTCGGCGTCATTTCAGTGGTGGGTCCTTCAGTGCTGCCGAAGACGCGGAGCGAGTGAAGGACCTGCTGCCGCCGCAGACTCGGAGCGCTGCCCGGTAAGTACAAGCGCCGCAGCGGGTGGCACCTTTTTTTATGTCCGCTCCCCCGCTTTGCCCCAGGCCTCCTGAATCCTCTGGGCAGCCCTGATCCCATCTCAAGAAAGATATATTAGAATTGGAAAAAGTAAAGAGAAGGGCAACAAAAATGATTAGGAGTCTGGAACAGCTTCCATATGAGAAGAGATTAAAAAGACAGGGACTGTTCAATTTAGAAAAGAGACGACTAAGGGGAGATATGATAGAGCTCTATAAAATAATGCATATTGTTGAGAACGCGAATAAGGAAGTGTTATTTACTCCTCCAGGTAACACAAGAACCAGGGGGAATTAATAGGCAGGAGGTTTAAAACAAACATAAGGAAGTACTTCTTCACACAACGCACAGGCAACCTGTGGAACTCTTTGCCAGGGGATGTTGTGAAGGCCAAAATTACAACTGGGTTAAAAAAAGAACTAGATAAGTTTATGGAGGACACCTCCATCAGTGGCTACTAGCTAAGATGGCCAGGAATGCAACTCCATGCTCTCGATGTCTCTAAATCTCTGACTACCAGAAGCTGAGCGTGAATGACAAGGGATAGATGACTTGATAAATTGCCCTGTTCCATTCATTCCTTTTGAAGCATCTGGCATTGGTCACTGTGGGAAGACAGGTTATTAGGTTACATGGACCATTGGTCTGACCCAATATGGCCATTCTTATGTTCCTATATTACCGGCCATAGAACTTACCCAGTATTTAGCCTTGAGCCCAATAATTTGTGGTTGAACTAGAGCAAAGGTTAATGTAAGGGGATACAGTGGAGTGTAGTCCCCCCACCTCTGCTAAAAACAGAGAGGAGTTCCCCTTGCTCCCCTTGGTTTGGGTAAGCAGTGCTGCCCCATGGCTTAACTCTTGTGTGTCTGGGGCAGTGAGAATTCCCCTCCTGTTTGTCTATTTTAACCACTGAACTATAACATATATTTCAGAAAGCCATCCACTCTTGAATGAACACTAATGAAGAGCTTATCTGAAATCTACAGTAAGGGGAGAAGGACTATTTGAAAAGATGTGCAGTAACTATGGGTGTTAACATGAAAACATGAGGAACTCTCTTCCACTCTGAAAATGAGAACAAATCCATTGGCTGTATGCAGTGCCATAACTCACTGCATGGGCAACTTTGAAAAAGCATTCTCTTTTATAGGGGACTCTGCTCATACCTGATTAGTAGGCTTCCATATTTCTAATCCATCTAGGAAGAAAAGTGTGAAGCCAGTATGTCTCCATTGGGAGCTCTTTAATGACCTGAAAATTAAAAAAGATTCCTACAAAAAGTGGAAACATGGATGAATTGCTAAGGAGGAGTACAAAAGAATAATACATTCATGTAGAGACAAAACCAGAAAGGTTAAAGAACAAAATGAGTAACATCCAACAAAGGACATAAGGCAACAAGAAGAGGTTCTTTAAATACATTAGGAGAAGGAAAATGTAGATCCTCCACTTAATGGGCAAGGAGAGCTAATAATTGATTATATCAGGAAGACTGAGGTGTTTAATGACTATTTTGTTTCAGTTTTCACTAAAAAGGGTTAATGGTGACCAGATACTCAACATAATTAGCAGCAAGGGGGAAGGAGCGGAAGCCCCAAAATAGGGAAAGAACAAGTTCAAGAATATTTAGATAAGTTCAATGTGTTCAAGTCAGCAGGGCACAATGAAACTGATCCTAGGGTATTTAAGGAACTATATAAAGCAATCTCAGAACTGTTAGCACTTAACTTCAAGAACTCACGGAGGACGGGCAAGATCCCAGAGGACTGGAGAAGGGCAAACATTGTGTGCCTATCTTTAAAAAAGAGGAAAAAAGAAGACCTGAGAAATTATAGACCAGTCAGCCTAATTCTGATATCTGGAATGATACTGGAGCAAATTAATAAATAATCAATTTGCAAGCACCTAGTGGATGATAGGATTATCAGGAATAGCCAGCATCGATATGTCAAGAACAAAGCATGCCAAATCAACCTAATTTCCTTCTTTGACATGGTTACTGGCCTAGTGGTTAGGGGAAAAGAGTAGATATGATATATCTTGATTTTATTAAGGCTTTTGACACTGTCCCCACATGACATTCTCATAAGCAAACTAGGGAAATGCAGTCTAGATTAAATTACTATAATGTGGGTGAATAACTTGTTGAAAAAACGTATTCAGTGTAGTGGTTTGCTGTCAAATTGGGAGGCCATATCTAGTGTCTTGGGTCTGGTACTCTTCAATAATTTTCATTATTGATTTGGCCAGTGGAGTGGAGAGTATGCTTATAAAATTTGCAGATGATGCCAAACTGGGAGGGGTTGCAAGCACTTTGGAGGACAGGATTAGGTTTCAAAATGACCTTGATGAATTGTTCTAAATTCAACAAGATGAAATTCAGTAAAGACAAATGCAAAGTACTTCACTTAGGAAGGAAAAAATCAAAAGAATAATTACTAACTGGGGAATAACTAGCTAGGTGGTAGTACTGCTGAAAAAGATCTGGTGGTTATAGTGGACCACAAATTGAATACAAATCAGTAGTTAATTTGGTTGCAAAAATGGCTAATAGTCTGGGGTGTATTAACAGGAGTGTTGTATGTAATACAATGCAGGTAATTGTCTGGTTCTACTCAGCACTAGTGAGGCTTCAGCTGAGACCTTTGTCCAATCCTGGGCACCACACTTTAGGAAAGATGTGAACAAATTGGAAAAAGTCCACAAGAGAGTAACAAAAATGATAAAATGTTTAGAAAACCTGACCTATGAGGAAAGGTTACAAAAAGAATGGGTATGTTTAGTCTTGAGAAAAGAACACTGGGCGGAATCTGATAAGTCTTCAAATATGTTAAAGGCTGTTATGAAGAGGAATCAGTTGTTTTCCATGTCCACTGAAGGTAGGACAAGAAGTAATGGGTATAATCTGCAACAAGGGAGATTTAGGTTAGATATTAGGAAAAACTTTCTAACTATAAGGGTAGTTACGCTCTGGAATAGGCTTCCAATGGTGGTTGTGGAATCCCCTTCACTGGAGGCTTTTAAGATCAGGTTGGACAAACACCTGTCAGTGATGGTCTAGATTCACTTGGTCCTGCCCCAGTTCAGGGTACTGGGCTTAATGTCTTCTTGAGGTCCCTTCCAGCCCTACATTGCTATGATTCATATAGCCCCAGCAACACAATTACTGAGAGCCTGTTGCTCTTCCCCATTCATTGTGAGCAATGGTATGGTGGCACTACCACTGGGCAGGACACAGTCACCGAGCCCCATGTTAGTGCATGCTCTGTCCCAGCATTCCTTAACATCACTGTATTTTGCACTACCAGGACCTAATAATAAATAACAACTACTAAGGTTTCCTGTCTGCTGAAAATTTGTCAGAGCTTTCTGAGAACAGATATACCCACTGTGTATTCACTCTGTTTGAATGTATACTGTTAGATACTGAAGCATTTGATAACCTGCATAAGGCTGTTCCAATATATATCATAAAAGAAAACGCTCCAAGAAAACAAGGACTCTAAATGAGGATAAAAAAGAAAAGAAAAATCAGGTCAATTCCGCCCTTGATTCAGACAAATAAACCATTTGAAATGAAAAGAATGGAACAACTTTCTGTGATGTGTATAACATTTGGTCCTGGTAATTTTGATGAGTTATAATATATTATAGGAAAGGTAGATAGTTATCTGTAACCCTTTTTTTAAAATAACCCTAATGTCTTTGCCTCCCTTGATTAGCTTCTAACATGGATTCTCAAGCATTTTCTATGTTATTAAAGAGTCTTTCTTGCCAAACATCTCCTCTTCTGGTACAGATCATATGAAGCAACTTCTAGAATGTCATCCTTCTAGCATCTTCAGCAATTGCCTAAGTAGAAAAGTAGTAATAGGAAAGTAATTAATATAGCCCATAGATCTATTCACATGCTTAAGTGCTTAAGTGCTTGTTGGACCAGAGCCAGAGTGCTCAGCATCTTGCAGGATTAATCCCATCTGACCAGTCAGTTCTCCACGGATCATCAGTGGCCCCTGGTCAGATGGGAGCACATGGCTAGAGGGAGCACATGGCTAAGTGTTGGTCGACACTGCTCTACATTAATAAATGTTCTGTTTTGACTAATCAAGGAATCCCGTAACTTTTGCATAAAGGACAAAGACATTTATTGCCTAGTAGCCCCTCCTGCTTGCATGCACTAGCTTTGTAGCCCTGGTCATTTGTGCTAATTCAGCACGGATACTTGCCTAAACCTTCAGAGTGTTTTGTTTTTGTCTAATTCATAAAATGAATCTTAAATCGTGCACAAAGATTTCTGTCAGAAAATTTGTATTTGAACCGATTTGCTTTGCAGTACAAGAGTTATTGAAGATGATCAAAGTCATGCTAGGCAGTAAAAAAAAATAGACAGTTGTTCCTTTATTTTCTCCATAGATCTTCCATCATTTGTTCTATCTGTTTTTTTTTTAATCTGTATGTTTTCAAAACGGATTTTCCTTCCTATCACTAAAAATCCACCTTTTCTAGTGAAGAAATCAAAAAGTCACTTATTGACTTTTTTTTCTAGTCTGGCAGGAGGAATATTAACCTTTCAGCGTCTTTTCTGGTATTACACATCTGCTTCATTTTTCTTTTTATGTCCAGTAAAACTTGTGATAGGGCCTGTTTGGCAAATTAGTGCCAGGTTGAAATTATGAGCACTTTTTAAGACTCATTCCCCTATGACAGGGAGATATTTATTTAAAGGTTCTATTTACAGAAAGCCCTACTGAAAGTATAATAGGAGTAAAAATAAAATACTGGGATTAATCAACTCCTGTTGAAGTCATTAGGAATCATTATGGGCCAGATTCTGATACCTTTACTTATGCTGAATACTACCTTGCTTTATCAATAAATCTCGAGAGATCAGTGGGACTGTGCACGGAGTAAGGTTACTCAAATGAGTAAGGGCATCAGATTCTGGACCTTGGTGAGTATTTTGTTAAATGTAAGATGTTAAGAGAGTAATGCATCTGAGGAAAGGGACGTGCTCCCCTTCCCCCCAATGGTTAGTTGTTTTGACGTTGGCTTAATAGGCTCTGTATTTGTGAGTGAATGAATGTATGACAGCGCGAATCATCTCACGCAAAAGGGAGAAAAGCTATGTGCATTTCCTTGTCTTGGGGTACAACTGGATTCCTCTGTTGGGGTTCAGTTTTCCTGTGGAAGATGAGCATAGAAGTCAGCCCCCAAAACCGGCTCATCACCAGAGATCTGGGAGATTCCCAGGAGCTATCATAAGCACAGGGCCAACTGCACAGGGTCCCTTTGCCACCATACTGGTTCTGGGGTGCTCAGCTGATCCCTCATCTGACCTAATCTACTGAAACAGCATTTCCAAGTTGGAGGCTACCCTTGGAATCTCACTTTAATGGGGTAGGGATTCCATGGTACTTCTTAAAAATTCTCTGGGGTCAGGGAGATGATGCATGCCCACCTTTTGCTCCACTGCTGTCCTATCCTCATGTGAATATCCTAGAGCTCACAGAAATAAACTCTCCTTGTAATCCAGGAAAGGGGGAAGATTGATGCTACAGGTGCAGAGGATCACAGTCTGGGAAAGATGTGTGGAAAATGTGGGCCCTGTACTATTACCTGTCTGGAATGATGGAGGTGAAAAGGAGTGTGCTAGAGATGAATTAAAGCTGGAAAGGTTGCACTTTTCTGTGTGTTTGGCTCTTCAGTACCAGGAATATGCATCTCTTTACTTGTTAGTTTATTAGTATTTCATTAATTTTCACTCATTTCTCCTTTCCCTGCCCCCTTCCATTGTCTATCTTCAAGCTCGGTGGTGTTGTAATTGAAATGGTGGCTGGTTCCTTGGGGAAGAGGCCATGGCTCTTTGGAAATCTCTGTAAAGGGCCCTGCAAAGCTGTGGAGCTCAATACATGTTTACTATTAAGAATAAAATATGCCCCCCCCCTACAAATTGGAGGGAATTCAGAGAAAAGCCACAGACATTGTTAAGGGGCTGGAGGGGGGTTGATTTATGAGGTGATATGATAGTTTTTGGCAGAGGTATGGGGGAATGGCACACATAATAATCTTCTGCAAGTAGAGCAATTGAAGGGACCCTGAACCCCAAAGCATTTCACTACAATCATATGAACAATCCCAATGGCTTCATTGGGGCTATTTACATAAGACCTGATCCAAAGTCCTTTGAAGACAATGGACATCCATTGTATTCAGGCCCTTACTTAAAGTTAAGCAGGTGCTTAAATAGTTTACAGGATCAGCCCACAAGGGGTCAGATGAAACATCCCATGAGTGGGTCCTGTTAGACTGTAGAATAATCTTGCAAAGGAAGTAATTAGTGTCTCCTTGCTTGAGACATTTTAAAACTTGCCATGATAATGTATTGGAAGATGTACTGCACAGTGCAAGTATATACGTGGATTTGATCCAATGCCCATTTAAGTCAATGGGATTCCTTTTTTTTTTTTTTTTTGCCAAGAGATGGGCAGGATGATCTTGTAGGGCTTTTTGTATGTCTGTCTCTCTTCGAGGTTTCTGTGTTTCTACAAGAGTGCGGGGGGGGGGGGGGGGGGGTGGAAGTAGAAGGATGCAAAGCAAATGCTCCCTTTCCTCTTATCAATGGTAATTCAGATTGGGAGTGGCTTGTACTCTGCGAGACACAAGTGTTTCTTTAAATTCTGTGAAGGAAAAAACCAACAAAAGCAGCAAATGTCCCCTGCAGTTTGAACTATGCAGCCAGTCGTGTTATAAGTTTTCCTTTTTTTAGGGAACACGTATATCTTACTCATTTGAGCCATTCTGTTCTGACTTCTCTATTCTCTCAGGCAGATCCCATTCATGGACTTGACTAGTTTTTACATCATTTCATGAGGAGCGCTCAGTAATGCTACTTGGTTTTTTGTTTAAATTACTTTTAATTCTTAGCTACCTGCTACCAGTACAGCTGATGGTCTAATCTCAGAAGAAACAAGTTTCAGGCAGACAAGGGATTGAATGAATCCCCTTCCCTAACCCAGAAAGCATTGCCTTTCCAGAAAAAGGTTCAGGTCATTGTTAGGTGCATGTATTTGTGACATAGACTCCAATGTCAGCTGTTTGCATTGTGCATGTTAAGTTTTACTTAAACCCTTCAAGCAACCATCCATCATTTTATAAATGCACACACATTCTTCTGAACAAAACAGATAAATAAGAGGGGGGAAAGTATGAGAAGTAATTAAAACAACTGACAAAACATTGAAGGTAAAGTCCTCTCATCATCATCAAAGCTCTGGATTATACATTTCTTTAAATTAAAGCAAGAGCTCAGCAAGGTATAAAATCAAGATAATTAAAGTTGTTTTGTAATTTGGTCACTTTGGCTGTTATCTTGCTGATTTGGGTGGTATTTTATTAATGATATCTCAGGGGAGAACTGCAGTAGCTTGGAAATTAATGAAATATTAATAACTAACAGCCCAAGAGATGCATATGCTTCCACTTTGGAGATGCCTGACCTGAATGTGCTCTATGCTTATTGTATTTCATGAGAGAAAAAGTGCAGCGTGTATGTTCCACAAAATGCAGAGTGTGTACAAGGAGAGAAAATGTCATTGTTGGTTTCCCTCCTGTTCCCTGGTTAGCAAGGCATTGCAATTTATGAATACTCAAGTGAAGAAGAGCCATGAATGGACAATGGATCAAGATGGACAAACCAGTTCCGATTAAAAAAAAATATCTACCCAACCTCACTGAATCACAAAAACGTAGGTCTGGAAGGGACCTCAAGAGGTCATCTAGTCCATCCCAAAGCCCACTGAAGCAGGATTAACTATACCGAGACATGACTGACTCTGTACCAAATCTTTTTTTTTTTTAAACTGAGGCCATGTCTACACTTACCAGGGATTGATGCTGCTGTGATCAATGCACCGGGGGTCGATTTAGCGGGTCTAGTGAAGACCCACTAAATCCACCACAGATCACTCTCCGGTCGACTCCGATGCTTTACTGGAACAAGAAGATTAAGGTAAAATGGTGGGAGAGCGTTTCCTGTCAATGCTGCGCAGTGTAGACACCACAATAAGTTGACCTAAGCTATGTTGACTCCGGCTATGTTATTCACATACCTGGAGCAGCATAACTTAGGTCGACTTACCGCAGTAGTATAGACAAGGTCTTATTTATTTTAAATGTTATTTTGAGAGAGAGCCCAGAAATTGAATCTAACTTTGGATATATTCAATTGTTGGTATAGTTCAGATCTTGAATTTTGCAGTCATCTTGTATGCTTATAATTAGTCAATACAAACAGCTTCCCCCAAACTTTCTGAAAGTTTCTATCTGGATCTAGACCTGAATTTTGTGATTTGGCCCATCTCTAATTATTCTTATTTTCCACTTCTCTTTTCATTTCTTGGCTTCCCCTCTTCCAGCTGGTGTTCTGATGTTCCCATCTCCCCTGGAAGAATATTCCTATGCTGCTTTAAATTATGCCTGGGCTTGAACCACTCCCCAGCAGCCTCAGGGATTAGGAAACACAAAGGTGACATCAGCTGTTGTCTCCCACTGAGCTGTGTTTAGCGAAGCTCTGTTTTAGTTGACAATGTATCCCAACACGATATTTGTGTGAACGATTATTACTCAACAAGAGATGCAGAATTTGTCCCTTAATATTTGGTTGTCACGCAGAGTGGCACATTGACTTTTAAGCCCTCATCATAATTTAAGAATAAAACTGCATCCTGCATGCATTTTTGTTAGACAACACTAGTTCATCTACTTTTGTTAAGATAAATGTGCCTGGAGCTAAGGATACGTCCAGACTACCCGCCGTATCGGCAGGTAGCGATCAATTTATCGGGAATTGATTTATCGCATCTCATTAAGACGCGATATAGCGATCCCCGAACGCGCTCCCCGTCAACTCCGGAACTCCACCAGAGCGAGCGGCAGTAGCGGAGTCGACGGGGGAGCTGCGGCCGTCGATCCCGCGCCGTGAGGACCCAAGGTAAATCGATCTAAGATACTTCGACTTCAGCTATGCTATTCACATAGCTGAAGTTGCCTATCTTAGATCGATTCCCCCCTCCCCCCCCAGTGTAGACCAGCCGTAAGAAACTGGTTTTGAGCTTGAGGCAGGTGCATAACTCAGTGATAGTTAAAATGGCTGAAACAAGGTTAATCACACCTGTTAATTAAACAATTTTCTAGGTCTTTGTTAAATTAAGTGTATTGCAGGGTCATTCATCCATATTAGCTTTTTGTGTGTTTATATTTTTCTATATGTCAAACATCCACCGTTTAAACACAAAATCCAAAGGACGGCCCTGATCTTTGAAGAATAACAAGAAGTCATTTCAAATTCCTCTGAATCCCCCACCCTTTTCCTGAGCACGTGGTGCTTGCTTAGTTGAGAAGCATTTGATCATTTAGCAAATTAACATTGCAGAGACTTCTGAAGAGCTGTGTTAATCTAGAAAACCAATTCAAATAACAAAAAGGCAAGATTGTCAGTATTACCTAACTTCCCTGAAAAAATGACCCTACCAAGCTCCTTGTCAGTCTCCACAGCTGCTGGCACCCAGACGCCTCCTGGGCTATGCTACTATGTAAATTGCTCCCTAATCCAAGAGGATAATTGATAGCAAATGCCAGTCATGCAGCCATTGCATACTGCCTAGCATGTAGTAGCAAAGTCCTAGACTCCATCCAGTCCATTTGCTGTGCATGATGCCCAAGGAATGGCACAGAGAGAACCACTGTATGTGTTGTGGGAAGTGGTCTTCCCTGGTTAAATTCCACTGTCAGATAGATGAGAATTTTAAAGGAACAACATGGCCGGAAGGTGCTTCTCTGGGTGATGTCTCCTTTACAGATCATGGGCAGAGAAAGGGGAACCATCCCTTATGCTAATTATTTCCTTCTTTATGCTCTGCTGATCTCAAGCAGCTATCAAGAGTTAACACATGCTTTAAATATGGAAGCATCTCTCTCTCCTGTCCCCCACACCATTAGAATACCGATGAGAGGATGGTACCTTCCACACACACCCTACTCTGGCAGTTGGGGTCAAGAGCCCCAAACTCCATGGGGATCACCAATGTAGAGAGACTCACTGATTGCTTAGCCCCAGAAAGGGAATTGGAAAAAAGGGGGTTGGACTTTCAGAATACGGGGGGCTTTGGAACATGATGTGGGAGACTCCTCTCTCAAGCTGTGGTGCGGGTATCCAGCATGAAATGTGGGGTGGTGGTTATACTCTGTTCTTTCAGGGTGGGTGAAGGGTTTTCTGTACGCTCACAATCCATAACAGGAGTAGAGACCCCTGTGTTTCAGAACATTTGTATGAGAGGTCGACCTTGTGGTTAAGGCACTGGACAGGAGCTCAGGAGATCTAGGTGCAATTCCTGCCTCTGCCACTGACTTGGACAAGTTATTTGAACTCTGCCCCTCAGTTCCCCATCTGTAAAATAGGGACAATGATTCTTCCTTTCTCCTGCTCTGTGTCTGTCTCATCTATTTAGATTACAAGCTCTTCAGGAGGGGGACTGTCTCTTATTATGTGTTTTGCACAGTGCCTAACAGAGCAGGGGCCGGATCTTGGCTGGGCACTACTGTAATACAAAGAATAAATCATAAGGATATGTTGTTCATTTTTCCCATTGAAGTGGGGAATCACAAGGGCAAACAAGACTTTAATGATACATATATGCACAGCTTTCCACCCTGTACATAGCATTAGCACACTCAGTGAAAGAAATTATAATGCTTAGTGCAAAATAAGCCATTAGCAGTACTCTCTCTGTGTACATTACACCCAAACGCATGCGCCAGTGTTATTGACTGGTGATGTGGAAATGTTCTTACAAACTAGGCATTCATTAATTACGCTAAGATCAAATGCCAAGCCTTTACCCCAGTGCTAATGATGTGGAAGATTTTCTTTTACTTGTATTATTTTTCATGTTGATGTATATTTATTTTTTAGGAGCAAGTATAAAATGATATTTTTAGTCAAGAGCACTAATTAATAATTCATTCCTGAATAATCATTAAAGCAGCTGATTAAAATGTATGTCTGGCTTCAAAAGGAATAATCTTTAAAAGTTGTAAGTGCTTATATAGTCTGTCTATTCCCCTCTTTTCTCTGCTTCCCACTCTGCACAACAGGCAGTGATGCTCTCATTCACACATACTCTGTTATACGTACAAGAAGTTAATGATATTAAAGCATATGATTTAAAGTAAGAGATTATAATTTTCAGAGGTTCTGAGCATCTCCCATTGATGTGGACTTGGGGGTGCTCAGGCCTATGATGGAAAGTGTGTGATGTAACCCATGACAGCCATAACATCTATAACCTTACAGCCGAAACCCAGTGCCAAGTCACGTTGCTGTTCTTAGTTACTGTAGAGATCTCGGAATAGGATGTACCATCAGAACACTCCCCACAAAGGGAGGTATAGCAAATCACAGACTCGCTGGTGCGGCGCCACCTGCTGGTCGTCCAGGGAATTAGCTATATTCCAGCTCTGCAGTGCTTCCTTCTGGCTGGTGTCTCGCCTGCCTTAGGCCCCCGTGTCCCTCCCGGACCCCGGTGCCCTTTACCCTGGGGTTCTGCCCACCACAGTACCCCTCACTCTGGGTCCCCCCTCCCAGAGGAACCCCCAACCCTCGATCCCTACCTTGCCTCAGTGGCTACTGCCCATCCTCATCTAGCCCCCGCTCACTGGGGCAGACTGCAGTCTGTCATGGCCACTCATCATTGGCAAGGAATTTGGCCCAGCTGCCTCTGCCTAACCGTGGGCTGAACCTCCCAGCCCCAGTGCCCACATAGGCCTTTATCAAGGCCTCAGCCTGGGGAGTTGCCAGGCTGGAGCTTCCCAGCTCCTCTTGCCCTTCCCGAGCACTGCTCGGCTCCAGGTACCCTACAGCTAGAGAGACACTAACCCAGCTCCTCCCTGAGCCCTTATAACAGGGCCAGGTGTGGCCTGATTGGCCCCAATCAGCCCAGCCTTCCTCCACCAGAGTGGGTAACTGCCCTGCTACAGGAGGGTAGAGAGGCTGAGCATGAGACTTCCTCGATAAGATGTGCATGCTCCATAGCCCATAGGAGCAGCACCACAGCCTAGCTTACTGATGTCATGTTGTCACCAGGCAGTGTAACAGTAAATGTAATGATCTTGCGTGAATGGTATTGCATCAGAACGTAATGACATCCCACAAGTCCAAAGATCTCTTGGGAGGAATCTCTGTTTTCAATGCCTCACTTGACTGTTTAAGATCCACGCTTAATGCCTTTGCCCCGTAGGCCAGCAGACTATCGAGTTGTTTTAACCAGGGGAGAAATTTAGGGAGATCAGCTCCCAAATTTCCCTTTAGCTCTGAACTTCTAGGTGTATTTGGAATATGTCACTCACACACACTGAGTTTTTTTTTTTTCTTTTTTTTGAAGGGGGGGGGGGTTGTTTAATGTCTTTTTTTCCCCCCTTAATCTTTCTTTGGAGAAAAAATTAAAGGAAGCCGGCTAAAAAAGAAAAGCAATCAGAATGTATACTGTGTAAGACCACCTGTCGGGGCAGATTTGTCATGGTAAATTTGAGTACAAATCATTAGGTTGTCACTGTAAAGTGCCAAAAATAATAAAACAGCAGTAAAAACAAATCAAATCCGGAACCCTGAGCACCAGTGTCTCTAACATAAATGACATATTTGTAGGGGGCCATCTTATACCTTCCTGAGTGTCATATAGCCAGTGCCCTTTACTCCTTAGCTTAGTCCCTTTCTAGAACTAGATATAGTCAAGTATCTTGGTCTTTGACATATTAGACAGCACTCATTACTAACCTTTCCCCTTTTAGCTGATCTTGTTCATCCTGGTGACGTAGCAGTGACAGTATGTGGAATTATAATCGCTTCCATTGGTCTGGTCCCATTCCTTCACTCTCCTACTTTTCTCTCGTTCGGCCTAGATCCTCAGCTGTTGTAAATTGGCATAGTTCCAGCGAAGTCCCATTGATCTACACCAGATGGATCTGGGCCAGACTCTGTGCCTCTCTCTTTATTCATCCCCAGACTCATTTGTAAATATATCTTCATTTGAATAAAAGGCACCTTCCTTTTTTCCCGTGTAAATAACATGAAACCATAACAAACCTGAAGTGCTTGTAGTAGTCCCCAAAAAAGCACTGTGGGGAAAAAAAAAGAGTAGTATTACTTGACAGACTGTCCTGGCTCTTGCTGTTGTATCATGTTTTTTTCTGAACTCGAGTGTCATATCTGTGTCAACGCAGATACGCCTATCACACAATGTGAAACAAAGTCGTGTTACATGCACAGTGGGCAATGTTCAACTGTTAACTCATGTGTATTTGCATTCCAAACTAAATGACCTGCAAATTCTAGGTTAAAATGGCGAAAAAACTAATTTTAAAGAAAGGAGGTGCTAAAAAACATTTAGAACGGAGAAATCTTAATTTTCCAGCACCATCTGAAACTGGGAGGCCCCTCAAAATGTATAGGGACAGATCCTCAGCTGCAGTAAATTGGTGCAGTCCATTGACGGAGCTATGCAATACACCAGCTGAGGATCTGACCCATAATTTAAAAACATGCATGTAGAGTTTGGTAAGGGAATAAGGGAGCTGTTGATTTCTCAGTAATTGGCTCAGGTTCACTGAGGGCACGTCTATACTTAAAACGCTGCCTCGGCACAGCTGCGCCACTGTAGTGCTTTAATGAAGACGGTCTAAGCTGATGGGAGAGAGCTATCATAGAATAGAATCATAGAAGATTAGGGTTCAAAGAGACCACAGGAGGTCATCTAGTCCAACCTCCTGCTCAAAGCAGGACCAACACCAATTAAATCATCCCAGCCAGGGCTTTGTCAAGCCGGGCCTTAAAAACCACTAAGGAAGGAGATTCCACCACCTCCCTAGGTAACCCATTTCCATGCTTCACCACCCTCCTAGTGAAATAGTGTTTCCTAATATCCAACCTAGACCTCCCCCACTGCAACTTGAGACCATTGCTTCTTGTTCTGTCAGTTGCCATCCTGAGAACAGCCTAGCTCCATCCTCTTTGGATCCCCCCTTCAGGTAGCTGAAGGCTGCTATCAAATCCCCCCTCATTCTTCTCTTCTGCAGACTAAATAACCCCAGTTCCATCAGCCTCTCCTTGTAAGTCATGTGCCCACCCCCCTAATCATTTTTGTTGTCCACCGCTCGACCCTCTCCAATTTGTCCACATCCTTTCTGTAATTGGGGAACAAAACTGGATGCAATATTCCAGGTGTGGCCTCACCAGTGACGAATAGAGGGGAATAATCACTTTCCTTGATCTGCTGGCAGATCAATATAGCCCAACATGCCATTAGCCTTCTTAGCAACAAGGGCACACTGCTAACTCATATCCAGCTTCTCATCCACTGTAATCCCCAGGTCCTTTTCTGCAGAACTGCTGCTTAGCCAGTTGGTCCCCATCCTGTAGAGGTGCCTGGGATTCTTCTGTCCTAAGTGCAGGACTCTGCACTTGTCTTGGTTGAACCTCATCAGATTTCTTTTGGCCCAATCCTCCAATTTCTCTGGGTCACTCTGGACCCTATCCCGCCGACATAGTGCTGTCTACACGGGGGCTTGGGATGGTATAACTATGTCGCTCAGGGGTGTGGATTTTTCACGCCTCTGAGTGACATAGTTATATTGATATAGATCTGTAGTGTAGACCAGAGCTCAGGGTCAGTAGTGAACAAAAGTTGGTACTGTCTGGTGCTATTCAGAAGCTGCAGTTGTATGATTCCAATTCAGCAGTCTGTCCCCATTCAGTCAAACACGTGCCTAAATGCATTGTCGAACTGGTTCCTATGTGAAGTGAGTTATTGATGTTATATGCAGTCGTTGTAGTCGTGTCCATCACAGGATATTAGAGAGATGAGGTGGGTGAGGTAATATCTTGTATTGGATCAACAAAAAGAACATTAATCCCCCTCTTATTATCCTATGACTGCAGAGGTGTTAACGGGCCACTCCATCTTGAACAGTCCTTAAGAATATGTGCTAACTATCTATGCTAAACAATCTGTTCCACCTTGCATTTAGCTGTGAAGCTGGGGATACCTTTTCCCAGACCGGAAGAAGAGTTCTGTGTAGCTTGAAAGGTTTTATCTTTGTGTTGCCAACTCTCATGATTTTTGTCATGAGTCTCATGATCATCATAGTTTTCCTTAAAGTCCCAGCTCCTGGAGTCAAGTGGATATGTGATGATTTCAACCATCATTCTTAAAGAAAAAGTAAGTTTCTAGCCCGCAGGGCTGTGGAGAAAGCTTCAAAATGTGACCCCAATGCACCCTAAAGGCTCAAAAAGCAGAAGGGAAATAAAAATCTGTTATTTTGACATAATCTCATGATTTTAAAGCCAATCTCATGATTGTTAGTGAGCCTGACTCATGATTTTTGAACATTTGGGGATAGCAATACTGGAAGTCAGTCCAATAAAAGATATTACCTCACCCAACTTTTGTCTCTTATTGATTACTTCGCAGGCAGATGACCACAATCACAAGTGACAGTTTTGTTGGTAGTCTCTGCAGAGAGGATTGGATGGGCATGGAAACAACATATTTGTCCATTGAAGGTGGTGCATGTAGGTCAAGGACAAGACAGAGGGACAATGTGGGGAAGGGTTACATTGGTGCCACCTCGTCTGTGTTTGTTCTGTTTGCAGAACTCCGCCCAGAAGCACTAAATTCACTTAGACCCATTGCTGCGTTTAAAAATAAAAAGGCTCCTAGGTTGATATCTCATAAACTACGTATTGGCCTGGATGATGATTATGTACTTTACGGCTCATAAGCAATCCCCTGAAGAAGAGGGAGTCTAATAGCAACACTGACATTTAACTAGAGCAGCGCTACCTTATCTGGGTCAGTGTTAGTTTGTTCATCAGAGCTGCTATCATTTATTAATGTGTGTCTTTTCGAAATGTAAGAATGCTTTTGTTGACAAACAACAAATGGTTAGTCTAATAAAATAGCAAACATGGGTAACAAGGAAACTGGTGAAGGATGTTCAGGCACAAGAACAGTTCCTGTCGCTTTGCATTGGCTGCCTTTTGAAACAAGTACATGACTCTGCTCCTTTGTTCACCTGCCTTTTAAAACTCAAACTCATGGGTTGTACATAGAGCTTCAAGAGTTTTGCGTCTGCACCCATTGAAGTAATTGCAAAACTCCCGCTGTCGTCACTGGTGAAGCATCGGACATTAATTCTGCATTTGTACATTTACAAGCTCTAGCATCTTTCACACCCATCCCACGGCATCTTTATTGTCAGAGGTTGCATTGTAGTTAAAGGGATGCTGTCAACTTAAATTTGGCCCCTACACTGCATAGTGTATAAATAAGCTTTCGTACAATCCCAAGACCAAGAGAACTATTTCCACAAACGTATTTGTTTAAAATTGCATTAAGGACAGTCGTCCTTAAACAAGTAAAGTTTCTTCTCCAGCAGTTGACATTCAAGCATTGGCAGTCCTAATAACCAAAAGATGCAATTGGTGTATTGATTTTCATGGCCCAAGCTGAGAGAAATGTAAAAAATTAAGACCATAACAGTGATAGAAAACCGATTTTTAACTTTTAGTAATCCTGACGTGTTTTTAAAATGGATAGAGCTCCTTTAATAGTAATGAGGGGAATGAAAAGATTTGGTGTTTCGGCTCAATATGCCTTTACAGTCAGGGGTCAAATCCTCAAGAGGTGCAAATCCAGTCAGTGGACCAATGCTGGCTTACATCAGCTAAGGGTCTTGCCCCAGGTGCTTAGAAGAACTTTTTGAACTCTTCATTTACCTCTTTTCTGCCTACAAATTTCTTTCCTCCTCTCTTTCTATAACCAGACCTACCCTTGGACCTTGAGCACATTGTGGCCGTTTCCTGAATCCCCAGATTTTCTGTCTGCCTGCTCTAACTAATCTCTCCCCAACTACCAACATGCTCGACATCTCCCAGCTCTCTCTTCCTCTTCTCCGTGAGCTCCACACTTCACCATCTTCAAAGAAAGCTCCATTATTGGTCACCACTCCTACTGTCTTTCTTCCAGCAGGCTCCTTGACTGCCATGTCTGTCTCTCTCTCCATGACCCTAGTAACCTGACCCTAATTTTGAAGATATTAAATCGAGGGCACTTGAGTCTCTGACACATTGGTATTTTGATCCGAGTCTGTTTTCAGTTACTGTTGATCCATGAGCTTCCCTAGGTTAGAGTCATAACCCTAGCCCATTGTAGCCCATTCCCAGCCCTGTTCTGAATTATCAGGATTTGTAGGCCTAGCAGAGATTGCTTAGTCTTCACAACATTAGGTCAGCATAAATAGGAGCCTGTTGGGCAGGTTGAGTTGGGGGGTTGGTTTGAGTGGGGACCTTCTTATCTCCACTGGTCCTTTGGAAAAAAAATATAAATAAAAGTTTTGCAAAGGAAGAAGTTGGTTTTGCAACAAGGGTGAGAGCCCTTCTTCATCACAGACAGAGACTCTTACTGTAGTCAGTTCTGCTGCTCACAGAGATGCACATGCTGGCTCTTATGTTCCTGTATGTTAAGGACAGAAGGGACCATTGTGATCATCTAGTCTGAGCGTCTCGAACCACAGGCCAGAGAAGAATTTCACCCAGTTATTAGTGCTTTTTTTCATATCTTCTGCCAATAGGTGAGGAGGTACCCTTTGAGCCCCCAGCTGCCAACGTTGAATTGAAATGTTAACAGAGAGTGATATTTCCTTTTACATTAGCTGCAAAATACAGGTTATCTCACACATAAAATGATGGGAAAGGAGGAGACCTTGAAGGAAATGGACCATTTTGTCTAATGCACTGTAGAGATTGACCCTGGTGTGTAGTCATGGGTAGTGAGGCCATGTGAGATAATTCTTCAGGCCTCAATTCAGCAAATCATCCCTATTCAGGTAAGCATGTGCTTAAAGTTAACATATACATAAGCTTCTCCATTTTTGCTGTCACTTGCAGTGTCCAGATTATTTTTTATGCTCTATCAATTTTCCCTCCCTTCTCATCCCCACTCACATGCTTTCCTTTAGTTTAGGTTAATGTGTTACCACATATTACTTTCTACTCATAGATCTACGTAGCTCCTTTAGTAGCTGCTAATGCCATCATTGGCCTTGGCATCCTGTTAGTATTAACATGCTTATTAATATTCCAGTTGTAAATATTCAGTGGTAGGGAATTACTAAAAGTTTCTATCATTGAGAAGAGCCCCGGCTTCAGTAGGGCCCAAAGCATCAGAGATTTCCTCTGAGATAATAAAAGTTTATGATATTTACTGTCAATAAACTTTAATTGTGTCAGCAAGGGGGCAGAAAGGCAGAAAATTGCAGACTTTAAAATGCGTGAAGAGCTTGCAAACTAGAAGGGCTAATTAATTATTTATTTTGGATGGGTAGTACAGTATAAAACCCACAGATAACGATAATTGGGGTGACTTCATTCTGCGTTCACTCGGTTAACACATAAAAGGAACCATCTTTTTTTTAATCTAAAATTTGACATGAATAAACTGGTTTCATTAGTTTCATTGAGAAGATAGAAAACAAAAAGCAATGAGCTTGTATGTTTCTATAAAGTGGGATGCCGGCTTAATTCATCTGCCGCAGATTTAATGGGGCTTGATTCTGATCTTGCTTATACTGCTTCTAATTCAGGTGATTCCCTTGTGATCTTGGTGGATGTAAAACAGGAGATGAGAATCATGCCCAGTAGCTGTAAAGCAATCAGCAGTGTGCCAAATGATCAGAAGGTAATTTGGGTAATTGGAAAAAAAAAAGGTATTTGTCAAGTCAAAGAGACAGCAGAAAAAAAAACCACACTGTGTTTCTGTCCACTACAATAAATCCACAGTCTAAGATAATTATCTACAAAAGAATGCTTTTGACATGACTGTGACATATAGTAACAATTGGCTTGTGACTGCGCTTAACGGATAGCCAAGCCAAATTGGTGGGTTTTTTATCAATATTTAGGAACACTGCCCAAACCGTGTTAGTACACACTAACAAACAGTTTATGGTTCTACACAAATATATGTAAATGTACTGCATTAGCAATTTTATTCTATTTTATCATATGCCAAGCAGAGAGATGTGATGAATAAGTCATCTCTTTTTAGTGCAGTTTGAAAATATTACAAACTTGACAGAATGCAAAAAGATTGGGTTTAATGTTTAACACCCTTCCTTATTATGTACTGGAAAACAAATAAGTGGGAGACCCCAAGCTGACATACGTTTAGGTACGCTATTTGCTAAATACATCTTTCATTCTGTGGAGGATCCTTCCCTTTACTTTGGTATTAGAAGCCATACAGGGGATGTGGGATAAAGATGGCAGTATATCACCTTTCTGCTGCCCTGGAGTCATGAGGTCACCACTTGGATGGGGGAGCACCAGAGCAGCAATGCAATCCCTGTAATAAATTATAGCAGCTTTGGGGCTGCTCTAGTTTATGCTGTCAGGAAAGACTCCCTAAGAGAAGTCTACTGACTGATGATTATCTAGTATGCTGGACACTCCAACCCCACCTCTCCCCACCAGTGGCACAACCTCATTCCTAGTCACAGGGGAATCCTCAACTTCTGCTTTAAGGCAGGTTAAAGGTAACGATGTAGAAAGTGACCTTACAGGGAGCTGAGGACCAGGCTTTAACTAGAGACATTGGGCCTGATTCTTCACAGGGATTACTCTGCTTTTACTAGGGGATAACACTGTGGGTGTCAGTGTAGTGACCACAGCATGATGCAGCAGCTAACAGAGGAGAGAATTGGGGCTACTAATTCTAACTATGCCAAAAGTATGTCACTACCACTAAATTTAACACCCCCCAAAAAAGAAGATGTAAATTTGATTCTGCCAATACAGTGGTGCTTGCACATTTAAGCCAGGAATGGAATAGATGCCAAGCTGAACTCAATGAAGCGGAGGGCATAGTTGGTATTATGCCACCTTTCTGCCCTCTGCATTCAAGGGCTGGCCAGTGGTCTCAGATGTGCTGTGATGGGGTGGACAAGGCCTAGAGCCCTGCTGTTGGAGGCCTCAGTGTCCTACTACATCTTGTCCCAGAAAGGAGCAATAGAGAAATCCTCTGGGCTGCTTAGGGGGAAGCAGCCAATCAGAGAGACTGCAGCGACCAGCCAATCAGGGCCCAGGAGGTCCATACAAAAGGAGCTGCAGAGCTAGAAACAGTCAGTTGCTGCCTGAAGTTGGAGGAGTGAGGCCTGTGTTCCTGGCTGGCTGAATAAGGACTGGCAGGACCACAGACAGATCAGTTGCTGGCAGAGACTGGGGGGAACAAGAGAGAGCTCCTGGCTGGCTGCTGGGACTGAGTAAGATTTCAGCCCTATGGTAAGGGTGAAGCATTTGCAAAGGTGCTGGGACCATTGGGAAGTGGCCCAAGGAACTGTAGCAGCATAGTGACTACTTAAAGGGGATGCAGTGGCACATGGCTGCTGTTCATGGGGTCCCTGTGTTGGGACCCAGAGTAGTGGGCAGGCCAGGGTCCCTGCCCCACCCACCCCCATTAGCCACTGGGGAAGTGGCCTGAATATTGAACTGGGATACACCCCCAAAAAGGGAACTCAACTGTTAAGTGGCCTAGCTGGAGAGCTGGGCCCAGAAAGGATGAAGAGTCTCCAGGGAGGAAGCTCTGGGGCAGGGTTCCATATCAGGGTCAAGGGACTATTTGAAGGCTAGTCAAGAAGGGGCTGCAGGACTGATTAAGGACTGAACCCAGGAAGGGCTGCAGGAAGACAGTGTCTCTGGAGAGGAAGCCCTGGGTATACTGCCCCATACCAGGGCTAGGACTATTCGAAGACTGAGCCTGGGAAGGGCTACAGAGATACCATCGGAGGGGTCCTGGGATAGGTCCCCGTTGGACTGTACACCCCGGAAGGGTCTGTTTGTTTCACATATGTACTATGTGTGTGGCTCGGCCGGAGGGCTGAGTCATTGAAAACCCGCCTGAGAAACCACCGACGTGGGTCACTGCAGACTAAGAATGCAGGCACGCGCACCTGGACAGAGGGCTCTCGGGAGAGGTGGGTGATACAAAGAGCTGCTCCTGGCACAATTCCAACCTTGCGTCCCCACCTCAGCATGGCCCAGCCACCAGACCTGGGTGAGAGAAAGCTTTCCCAATCTGAGGAAATCCTCATCTACCCCTGTAGTGCAGCTCTAAGGTCAGTTGATGGCAAAAAAGTGACTGGATGAGGAAGTTCAGATCTTAGAAGTTGTCAATTTAAAGCAAAATGCATTCACTTGTTCTCTCAAACAGAATCATAAAAAGAAAAGGGGGAAACAATCACTTTTTACTCCTGCAGGTTTGGGAAATTCCCCATGAACAGAAAGTTTTCATCAGTAAGACTGTGGAACTAACTTAAAGATAGTGGGCCATGAAGTATGGAAAAATGCAAACTGTTTTGCAAAACAATATTAAGTGTTTAGTTTGATAATTAAAATTTGGTGGAGCCAAAAAAACCCATGGAGAGCTTTACGAGTCACTGTGACTGTTTCCATTGTTTGGGTTTATGCTGTTATATTTTGCGGGTTTTCCAGGCATTTTCCAAGGCAGTCATGCTGCAGGATGTGCATGATATTCTCCCCAAACACAAGCGGACTCAATCTAATTCCCTTTGAAATCAATGGGAGTCTTTCCATTCCATGGATTTAAATTAAGGTGGATCAGGCTGTAGGTGGCTCCCCTTTGCTAAAACTAACATTTACTATACAGTTCATCACCATGCACATCACATTACAATTGGATATTCATCATGTCTCTCTTACTTGGCTCAGTTTTATGCACTCTGGTTTTTGCCACGAGGTACATTTTTTCCCTCTGGGAGGGTTCTTCTTCTCATCCTGCCTTCCTTTAATTTGTCCCTTCCTTCCAATGTGCTAGAATAAAGCACTGCTAACAGTCTGGCTCTGCAAAGGAATCTTATGAAGAAAACTACATGAAATGGTTCGGCACCTTGATTTCAGCACACACACATTCCTTCCCTTGGAGACAAGTGCATCTTCCTTTCACAGTATGACACTGCAGGCTGCTTTTGGGGATGAGATTTAAAACAAGTCATTTCCCATAAAATGATGAGCGTGGAAACCCAACAAACGTTCAGATGAGTTAATTTATCAATGACCCGATTAGGAGAGCTCCAGAATATAACCACTAGTTCTCTGACACCACATCTAGCCATTCTCAGACCATATTGGGATAAGTGGGCACAGTGCCATTGCCTGGAATGCCTCCTCACACCTGGGCTGGATTTGCTTCGTGGTCTGTGAATGAAAAAAATGCGTACAACGTGCTTCTATTTTTATTTTTTTAAAGAAGACATTATTTTGTGCTGTCCCGCTCAACCTACCTCCTGCAGACTGAAATAACACCAGCAGTGGTGTGCATTTACCCAATTGTTGTCAAGTTTTTAGCTATAAAGCCAATTTGTGCCGATTGACAAACCGCCTCTCTGCCAGAATCTGTGCCACCTCAAGGTAGGATTGCATCTGCTCTTGGGAGCCCAGTGGGTTAAAGCGTAGTCAGTACTTAGGAGTCCACTGACGATGGTGGTGATGATTCTATAGCCGTTCTCAGTAAACGAGGCACTAAGGTAGATCCTACCCTGTGCTCTTTGTCATGTCCTGCTCTGTGGGCCCAAAGCTGTCACAAAGCCAGGGTAGAACTGCAATTCCAGTACCTGTGCTACTCCATACACCATACTATCCGCCCCAGCAGAGCGGGTGGCTTGGCGGAAAGGTGGTGTGAGGTCAGTCATGGTTTCAGAGTGCGAGGGTCCAGTCTGACCTGTGTTGGGAACTGGGCAAAGTTCTGTTCTAGGGCATATTTTATATGCACCAGAGAAGCAGACAGAATTCTTGTTGTCGGCATTTGTGTTTTCTGCAGATGTTTGTGGGCTAGCTCTTTAATGAGGTTAAATGTATTCAAGTCCTGGTCTTCTGAGAGCTATGGTGTGGGTGGGTGTTAAAAAAACAAACTTGTTTTGATCCTTCTGACTGATTTGCCAGATTGTGGTGTTGGCAATGTGAAGGGAATATTATTTTGGAAGGAGACTGGCCACTCCCCATTTTCTGATCTCAGATTTAGAGTGACCGTGGTAGAGAATTAGTCCTGCATAGCTCCTCTTCAGTCTCAGTTGTTTTCCCTGGGGCAGGCACTCAGAGCCGGCACCAGCGTTTTTGCCACCCCAAGCGGCGAGAAAAAAAAAAAAAAAAAGCCACTATCGGTGGCAGGTCCTTCCCTACGAGAGGGACCGAGAGACCCACCGCCGAATTGCCGCCGAAGATCCGGACATGCCGCCCCTCTCCATTGGCCGCCCCAAACACCTGCTTGCTGCACTGGTGCCTGGAGCTGGCCCTGCAGGCACAGGGGTCCATTGGATCGGGCATGGGCTGTGAGGGTACATTTACATGCCAAACAGAAACCAGTAGCAGTGAGTCTCAAAGCCCAGGTCTACAGACTCGAGCTCGTGCTGCAGTGCTAAAAATAGCTCTGTAAACATTCAGGTTCGTGCTGGAGCTCAGGCTTTGAAGCCTGGGGGATGAGGTGCCAGAGACCTGCTGCCTTACCTTGAGGAATTCATTTAATATCTTTGTGCCTTTGTTTTACTCTCACTGTTTGTCTCCACTGTTTAAACTGTAAGATCTTCAGGGCAGGGACAGTCTCTTCCTATGTGTAGAATATTACACCTGGGGGAATTCTGTGCCACTACACAAGTGCAGAATTAATGTCCCCCACAGATTTTACTCTTTCCCTGCAGAATAATTGATTCATGTACCCTCCTAGGCAGGGGTCCCGAGTGGGTGCATCTGGTTTAGGCATTCGGAGCAGCTGGGGGAGACGTGAATCACCACCTCGGGGAGAGGGGGAGGGTGTGTGTGTGTGAGAGACTTTGTCCCTCTCACTCGCTATTGCAGTGTGCCTAGAACCAGGGCTGGATTCCCCGGCTGGTGACTTCTACCAGGCACTGGGCTCCAACTGCTAGTCCCAGCTGGGCTGGGGGATGGGACTTCCTTTTCCTCTGCATGTGCTGTTTCCAGGGCCAGGTCAGACCTAACTCCAGGAACCTCTCCTGGCTGCAGGAAGCTCTGCACCCCACTCCCCCGCTTCCTGTCCCCATTGCTCCCCAGCTGAGGGGGAGCTGCCCCCCGTCTGCCCAACCCCTATGCATTCACATCCTCACACACACAGACTCCCCTCACCGAGTTCCCTCCTACATCCGCCCCCCCCACACACCTACATTCCCCCGCCGACCCCCACCCCCACATCCAGACACCCTCTGCACCCAGACCACCCCTGTTGAGCCCCCTGCACTCAAGTCCCCAATCTGGCAAAGCATTAGTTTCAATGGGGATACTCAGGTACTGAACTTTACACACATTTAAGTGCTGTGCCAGATCCTGGCCTAACTTCACTCCTAAGTATGTCTACACAGCAAAGAAAAACCTGCGTCTGGCCTGTGCCAGCCAACTCCAGCTCGTGGGGCTTGGGCTGTTTCATTGCTTTGTAGACTCATAGACTCATAGACTCTAAGGTCAGAAGGGACCATTATGATCATGTAGTCTGACCTCCCGCATGATGCGGGCCACAAAACCTGACCCACCCACTCCTGGAAGAATTCTCTCCCTTGACTTAGCTGTTGAACTCCCCAAATCATTATTTAAAGACTTCTAGTCGCTCAGAATCCTCCAGCAAGCAACCCCTGCCCCATGCTGCGGAGGAAGGCGAAAAACCTCCAGGGCCCCTGCCAATTTACCCCAGAGGAAAATTCCTTCCCGACCCCAAATATGGCGATCAGCTGATCCCCGAGCATTGCGGGCAAGATTCTCTAGCCAGACCTTCTGGGAAAGTTCTCTGTGGTAACTTTTAATATCCCATCATTGACCATTGTTATCGACCTATTGACTAAAATCACTGTATCCCATCCCCTCCATAAACTTATCAAGCTTGATCTTAAAGCCAGAGAGGTCTTTCACCCCCACTGTTTCCCTCGGAAGGCTATTCCAAGACTTCAGCCCTCTGATGGTTCGAAACCTTCGTCTAATTTCAAGCCTAAACTTCCTGACGGCCAGTTTATATCCATTTGTTCTCGTGTCCACATTAGTACTGAGCTGAAATAATTCCTCTCCCTCCCTGATATTTATCCCTCTGATATATTTAAAGAGAGCAATCATATCCCCCCTCAGCCTTCTTTTGGTTAAGCTAAACAAACCGAGCTCCTCGAGTCTCCTTTCATACGACAGATTTTCCATTCCTCGGATCATCCTAGTGGCCCTTCTCTGTACCCGTTCCAGTTTGATTTCATCCTTTTTAAACATGGGAGACCAGAACTGCACACAGTACTCTAAATGAGGTCTCACCAGTGCCTTGTATAACGGAACCAGCACCTCGCTATCCCTACTAGAAATACCTCGCCTAATGCATCCCAAGACCGCATTAGCTTTTTTTATGGCCACGTCACATTGCCGACTCATAGTCATCCTGCGATCAACCAGGACTCAGAGGTCCTTCTCCTCTTCCGTTACTTCCAACTGATGCCTTCCCAGCTTATAACTAAAATTCTTGTTAGTTATCCCTAAATGCATAACCTTACACTTCTCACTATTAAATTTCATCTTATTACTATTACTCCAGTTTACAAGGTCATCTAAATCTCCCTGCAGGATATCCCGATCCTTCTCCGAATTAGCAATACCTCCCAACTTTGTGTCATCCGCAAACTTTATCAGCCCACTCCTACATTCGGTTCCGAGGTCAGTAATGAATAGATTAAATAAAATTGGACCCAAAACCGAACCTTGAGGAACTCCACTGGTAACCTCCCTCCAGCCTGACAGTTTACCTTTTAGAACGACCCGTTGGAGTCTCCCCTTTAACCAGTTCCTTATCCACCTTCGGATTTTCATATCGATCCCCATCTTTTCCAATTTAACCAATGATTCCTCATGCGGTACCGTATCAAACGCTTTACTGAAATCGAGGTATATTAGATCCACCGCATTTTCCTTTATCTAAATAATCTGTTACTTTCTCAAAGAAGGAGATCAGGTTGGTTTGGCACAATCTACCTTTCATAAAACCGTGTTGTAATTTGTCCCAATTGGCATTGACCTCAAGGTCCTTAACTGCTTTCTCCTTCCGGGCTCAGGCTGGAGCCTGGGATATAGGACCCTGCAGGTTGGGAGGGTCCCAGAGCCCAGGCTCTAGTCTGAGCGCAGAAGTCTGCACAGCAATGAAACATCACCAGACCCTGAGCCCCGTGAGCCCGTGTTAGCTGGCACGGGCAAGACACTGGTTTTTCTTTGCTATGTAGGCATACCCTTCATGTTTTCTGTGCTTGAAATACATGGAAGTGTTAGTATTGCCATCTGCTCTGGTGAGCCATATAGATGTGCTATTATGCCGAGTAAGGAATCTATTGTCAGAAAACATGTCCTGTGTCTTTTTTGTTGTCTGTATTGTCACGGACATACTCACTGACAGGTATTTAATGAATTACCAAAATATTTGAAAATGGCGAGATTATATTGTCCAATTTTGACAAATAAAATATGCAGAATTTTAAAATATTAGATGCAGAATTTTAAATTTTTGGTGCAGAATTCCCTCAGGAATATAAATTACAGTGCCCAGCATTGTGAGGCCATTAGAAGCTGCTGTGATGCTAATAGTGTATTTATTTTTCAAATTCTTTAATATTTTTTTTCTTCCTTTTGGATTGGATTACCCAGGCCCCCTAATATTCAGAGTTATAATATTAAATTGTGCGGTTACTGCTTTTTTTTTTTTAACACATTACATTCTATTAATATTCCTGTAGCACCTTCAGAGCACTTTTGCCCAAAGGGTTAACTGTTCAATGAAAACAACTGCTCTCTACATGGCACTTGTCAAAAAAGAAACCACAGTTCGGCTGTATAAAGAAGCAGAGAGTAAATAATACTGAAAATATTATGACATCACCATATAACTCAATTGGGCACTCTCACTTGGAAGACTATGTTCAGGGCTGGTCACTGCATCTTGACAAAGTTATAGCAGAAATAGAAGGGGCCCAAGGATGGTGAACTAAAATCATTAGTCATTGAAAGAGGGGCTTCCACTGAAAACATTGGGATTGGTTAGTGTAGAGGAGAGATACTGGTATGTAAAATGATGAATGCTATAGAAGCTCCTATCTGCCCTTTTTGAAATATATAAGGTCACAAATGTGAAAATAATAAAAGGAAATACTTTTTTACACAACAAATTATTAGCCAGTGCAACTCACTGCCACAAAATCTCATTGACGCCTAGAGCAAGGTAGGATTCAAAAATGGGTTAGACATTTGCATGTACAATAAGAGTTTTCACAGTTATGAGATGCTTCAGGGCATAAAACCACTGCTATCTGCCTAGGAGTCAGAATCAACTGTCCCTGTGAGTAGATTAATCCTCAGAAGCATCTGATACTGGCTGCATTCAAAGATAAGATATTGGCATTCCTGAACCTCTAGAATGGTCTGGAATGGGAGTACCTTTGCTTGTGTACCTTGTAATGTCTTTGTTAGCTTCCTGTAGTTAATTCCATTTAACCTACCGAGTATAAGCCTTTAATTCTGAAGTTGGATTGTTGTAAAATGTATATTTTTCCAGAGGTCAATACAAAAAGGCTATTGGCTATTCAGCCACTTTTTAGTGATGTCTCATGTATGAACTATTAATCTTGTATTTATCTTTGCAGTGGAACTAGATTTTTACCACAGCAAAATACTCTTTCAGGTTCACTGAATGCATGTTGCAATTAGTCAGCTCATTTGTTTGACAAGATTCTTCTAAGCCAACTTCTAGTGATGGTTCCAACTTGTAGCTGTCACCTCTTTCGGGTCTGCATTGGCTGTTTTGCTATTCCTTTTGTTCTTGCTTGTTTTTATGCTTTGATTAAAATTCATCAGCTGTACTGAAGAAAAGGAGGAGAATGGTTCAAGGCAGGAGAAAATAAGGTTTGTGAAGATGAAGTACAGCGTAAAGGATGTTTTTTTGCAAAACAGATCCCTCTGAAGGTGAAACTTAAGCAACCCGCTAACTTTGGAGTGTCGGATTTGATACCGCTGCTCTTACTGAACTCAATAGGCTTGATTGTTATTAAGACTAAGGCCGCTTTACGTTTCTCATCTTAAGGGCCTTGTCATTGTCTTGGTGCTGTAAATGCAAATGGGAATCAGTTCCAACGGAAGGTTAGCCCGTGTAAAGATGGCAAAATCATGCTTCAGAATTGTATTTTACAAGGAAAACAAGGGGTGGGGCCAGATTTTCTTTTGCCTTACAGCTTGTACAGCCATTCGCTCCAATGCAAAGCAGGTATAAAGTTGATGCAAATGCTACCATTCCTCACTGGTAGTATTTTGCAGTCATTTTGCACAGATGTAAATGACTACACATGATCAGTGCAAGGGAAAATAGAGCCACAGAAAAGCAAATAAATAGTTGGGACTTTATTCTCCACTCCCTTGTACATTGTGCAGTTATTTATATCTATTCAAACTGTGTGAAAAGTGGAAGCAAAATGCTGCCAAATCAAAAATGGTAGCAACTTCCACTTGTGCATTCAATGTGCTTGTGTGTAAATGACTTCACAATGTGTAGGGAAATGGAGGACCTCACCGATACAAAACCAGGAGTAACCCCACTAAAGTTAATGGAGTTACAGTGGTATAGAATTGGAGTAGGTGAGAGGAGACCCAAGCATTCTGGTGTTTTACAAAATCTCATAGGATTAGACAGGTGAACAGTTAAATCTGCAGTACATGAAATATGTATAGTATTCAAAACTTTAACATTTCCTTTCAAGTAGGAATGAAGCGTGTTGAGTAAGGGCATGAGCCACTCCTCATGGAAGTCAACGGAAGTTCTTCTACTGACTTCACTGTGCATTGGACTGGACCATTAATTCTTTAGCTTCAGTTTTTAATCTTTGATTCTAAACTGTCTGAAACCATTCTAAAGATCAAACCCCTGATCTGAATCTCTTCAAGTGAAGCATTAGCAGTCATAAGATCAGTATCCAATACAGCAATTTAGTACAAGTTTGTATATGATTGTGCAAAAATGAGTGACCTAAAGTTCTTGTCTAATACAGTATTCACATTCTTGGCAGGCAATGTTGCATACAGTTTTCAGAGGCCCACAGCCCTCTTTGAATTAAACCTACAGATGGTTTTTACGTTTTGCAAGGCAAAATGTATTTAAGTAGACTCTTTCCAATATCACTTAACGGGTAACAGTCCTTTAAGTGTGTGAGAGTTAATATCTGGTCTTAAAAGTCTTTTTTGCCATGGGGAACAAATGCCAAAAACTCTTAAGTTATTGGTTTTAGTCGAGATCCTTAGGAATTGTAACACTACAGCCAAACAATGTATGCAAGACCTTTATTGAAGGGTCCAAACATCACTGAAGCAACGTAACAAAAATTGTGTATTTTAGCAAACCTCTAATTAATATTCATGAATTTTCATTGCATTTCCCTTACATTTGTTACTAATTTGTCGACAAGCGTTGTAACCGAACCATCCTCCAGATCCTTTTGTTTATTCGTTCTGTTTGCAAAGAAAACACATCTTGCTTATACTCCTAGCAGTGCTGTTTATGTGATGAGATCAACCCAAGCTCTTCTGCAAATTGGTGTTCTTCCACCTTCTGCACACATGGGGTCTGAGAAATGGAGAGGATTAGAGAAAGGCAGTCACTTCTTAAATTATTGAAATCCTGGACACTGGATGCAGCACAGAAAGACTATTATCCATACTTTTGACACAATATTTTGATTTTATTGCAGTTTCCATGAAAACTAGGTTCATAATTCCATTGTGCAAAACACTTGTATCTTTCTACAGAATAGTCAAAAGAGGAGCCCAGATTTTGTGGTGCATCAAGGCAGCTTTACCCTGCCACAGCTGTCCATCCATGCAGGCAGCAGAGGGCGTGCGTCCAGGGCCTCTCTAATATTCCCCTCTATCCTCAGCTGCCGTAAACAGCCACATAAGATACAGGAATCACTTTTGCCAGTGTGACAGCTGCCATCTTTGAGCCGGGGGTTGGACTAGATGACCTCCTGAGGTCCCTCCCAACCTTGACATCCTATGATCTTGGCCAGCCCTGGGCATTGACCTGGGGATCTCCAAAGTTGAAAAACATGACTCTGCAGCTTGAGCTAGTGAGCAAGGCAGATCCATATCCTCTGTGAATCACGCACAGGGGAGGGCATGAAACCCACACTGAGCAGTGGGTTAGATGAGCAATGAGGGAGGCTCAGATTTCGCTAGCATGTCACCTCTCACCTGGCTTGTTCACTGGTTTCACAATCTCTTCTGCAGTAGTCGATTGAGATATTACAGGCACTGGATTTTGACAGGTGTCAGTTAAGCTCAGCTGAGTGTCAGTTGGTAAAATATCATTTTACTTTGCTGTAAGTAGCTGCTGTAAAATTTGCCAAAGTGTATTAAAAAGACAGCAAATTTCAGACATTTGACAAGATCATGGCATAATTCCCCAAAGGATCAGTTTGCAGGGGATGCAAAATTAGCAAGATTTTGCAATGTATTCCATTTTTGTAGCGTAGCCTACCTCTATTTAGCAGGGCTAGATGGCTTATCAGCAATGAGGTGTCATATCTGACAAAGGAATCCCTATTGTTTCTCTCACTGTTCATCCTAACTCTTGTACCTTTACACAACTCAGATAAAAATAATGCATTAGTTAATGTATTTTTATTATGGGACCACCTAAGGACTCCAACTGAAATCAGAGCCGTATTGTTCTAGCACTGTACGAATCCATTGCAAAACAGCCCTCTCCCTGCCCCCAAAGGACTTGTAGTCTAAAGAGATGAGGCAGAAAGTATTTTAATCTTCATTTTGGTGATAGACACAGAGAGATCAAAATGACTTGCCCAAAGAGAGATTGGAGGTCTCTGACATAGCTGAGAATTGATTCCAGATCTCCTGAGTCCCAGTCCAGTGTCTTAATCACAAGATCAAACTTCCCCTCACTACAGCTCTTCTAAAGATGGAACAAAAGAATGTTCTGTTTGAAATCGTAGTGGTTTGGATAGCTTTTTATTTCAAATCCTTTAGGTACGCTTGAATGTTGCTGAGCTTGAAACACAGGACAAGAAGGGGACTGTAAACCTGACAGCTTTTGGGGTTGCAGTACTGGCCGCTCCGCATGAAGTTAGCGGTGATCCCCTGTTGGAATTCTGCAGCCGTTGCATTTGAAGATGCAGAATTCCATCAAATTGGCATTGATGGAAACAGAAATTCTCCTAGGAAGACTGAAGGAGGGAGATAGGATGACTCTGCTTTATAATTGGCAATAAAGAAGGAACTTGACAGTTACTAGTTAAAGCCATAACTACAGAAACTCACCCACTTAAATTAGCCATTCCAATTCAGTGGAGGATTTTAGACAGAGCCTTAGTTGAATAGCCCTTGTTTCTCCAGTGAAGCTGTCTTGTACCAGAGTTTCTAACCAGCTCATTTTTTTTGCAGCACTTATTTTTTTAATATTTGGGCAAAGAGGACATTAGCCTAGGGATCAGATGGTTTACAGAGTGGAAAAATATTGCTTTATAATAAAAGGAGGATATTGAATAAAGCCCAGATTTAATACCCAGCCTAACAGAACACCCTGATGAATGTAATTGCATTTTAAGCATTTTGATTAAATTTTTTGATTCATATTGCATTTGTTTTGCTTGTGAATTTTTTATGAAAAAAAAAGTGTCTGGAGATTAAAGGATTAGTGAGTTCTTAAGAAGCCCAGGCAGCTGCTAAAGCATCTGATTATTCTTGCTTAAATTTGGTGGGAAAGCTGTATTAATCTCGTCTGTTCTAGTGAGCGATATGGCTAAAACCAAAATAGCTGGAAGGGAGAAGAGGTCCAAGGGATAATTATTTCTACAGGTGGACAAGCCCGAGGGCATTAATGAGAGATGGAACAAAATAAACAATGCCATAATTGAAAAAGAGTTCATCTGTTATGATTATGGGTGAGGAATCAAGAGTTTTCCTTTTCTCTCTTTTCATTTCCAAGATGAATGGCAAGTAAGGAATGCGTGGAAAGATTAAGGATTAATTTGCATATACTCAGATCCTAAGAGTCACTCTTTCTTTTTTTCTTTAGTACAAGGGAACTGAAGGAGATAGTAAATTAACATGCTGACATTTAACTCCTAGAAACTAGGTTTAGATTGCTTTTGCAAGCAGGCCAGTAACTCAGCTGCAGAACGGCACTGATGCACAGGAGGTAGAACAGGTTGTATGCAAATAATAATAATGCAAATGATATGCCTAATAAATGATTAACTTCATTAAACAGGTAGAATGTTTAAAATCATTTGTTGTTGTTTGTATTACAGTAGCCCCTAGAAGCCCCAGTCACGTACCAGAACTCCATTGTGACAGACCCTGTACAAACACAGACACAGCCATTTACAAAGGGCGGAGCGTCACCTGCAATATCCCACAAGTAGCCCAGGATGCCTTGTGCCTCAGAGACCCCCCCCCTCTGCATCACAGCTCCTCCCCTGCTTCTTACTTGTGGGCAGGTAATAATTTATTAAGGTGTATCCCAACAGGAAATTACAGCATCTCCCATGATGGCTCATCTACTCTAGCCAATGGGTAGTGAGTGGGGGAAGCTAAGGCTCTGCCTCTTCCTGCCCACTGCTATGGGAGGAAGTAAACAGGTGACCAAAGTGATTCTGCGTACTCCTATGTGTATAACTTTGGGTACTAGTTAAACTCTCCTCCACCAGTCCACCAGTAGAGTGCAAACTTGTGGTCAGTTTGGAGAACATCTCTTTCTATTGTTACATTTGAATTATCCTACATAAAGATCTTTTTTTTTTAATGGACTCCCCAAAGCAGACGTGCAGAGAAGCAAAATCGACCCCTCTGAAGGACAGATTGAGTCCTACTGAGCATCAGAAAGTTAGGGCAGGTCAGTCTGATTCACTTTAACAGGCACTCCCAGATACAGCAACATGTTTCCCCTAGAGCTGACTGCCTCTCAAAAGACTGTGCTACCCAAAAACCTCAAACAAAATCAAGAAAACGACTTCCAGTCTGATCCTTATACCCCGTAACTGAAAGGCAAACACATCAGTGCTAATACTTGTGGATAACCATTTTTGATCTCTATATGTAAAAGATGCACTCTATGCAGTGATTGCTAAAAACTGAAAATCAACTGTTAACAAAATAAAGTCCCAGCTGTCGTGTTGTCCTGAAATGGTACATGTGATATTTGTTTATTTCCAATTTTTCCAGAATTGAAATAGGACATTTGAGAGGTAACCCAACATTAAAGTGCATTTAGCATAATTTCTGTGCTAGTCAAAACTTCACAAACCATTAAAAGTGAGAAGAGAACTAAAGGAAGTTAGACAACAAAAGCATGAAAGTAATGAAAAAATGCCTAGGGAAACAGCTTTTTAATTTCTTTTACTTCCATCCAGTGTCTTTGATTAGACACACAATATTTTTTTGTCTTTTTCTTCAAGTTTATATAGGGTAAAATATTTTTGCGTTTTTTTTTTTTTTAATATTAACCTTTCTGAATTCACAGTAGGTAGTCAAATCACCTCTGCAGCATTGCAAAGTCCTTAATGACTTTGTTCAACTCAATGAGTCATTGAATATATATATAATGCAAGGTAGAAATCTATGTGGTTGGTCTTAGGGATCACTGAACCTGTGCAGAAAAAAAATAAGAACCACTCTCAAAACCTTTATCCACCTGCACAGCCAAACACAACCAGAACATTTTAAAGGTTCTAACTAGTTCCCATGAAGGTTGGGCTCTGTCCAGAATTCCAGACCTGAATCTGTTTTCCTTCCCATAAAAAAACCCAACCAAAACCAAAAGGGAAGTCCAGTTTGATATCCTCAGCAGATCTCAAGTGTAGCAGTTATGTCCCAGGGAGAGAGGCGATCTCTTTTGTAGGAAGGTCTTAAGCAAAGTAAGCTGTCATGGGATAAGAGGGAAGGTCGTCTCGTGGATTGGTAACTGGTTAAAAGATAGGAAACAAAGGGTAGGAATAAATGGTCAGTTTTCAGAATGAAGAGAGGTAAATAGTGTTGTCCCCCAGAGGTCAGTACTGGGCCCAGTCCTATTCAATATACTCATAAATGATCTGGAAAAAGGGGTAAACAGTGAGGTGGCAAAATTTGCAGAGAATACAAAATTGCTCAAGATACTTAAGTCCCAGGCAGACTGCAAAGAGATACAAAAGGATCTCTCAAAACTGGGTGACTGGTCAACAAAATGGCAGATGAAATTCAATGCTGATAAATGAAAAGTAATGCACACTGGAATGCATAATCCCAACTATACATTTAAAATGATGGTGTCTAAATTGGCTGTTACCACTCAAGAATGAGATCTTTGAGTCATTGTGGATAGTTCTCTGAAAACATCTACTCAATGTGCAGTGGCAGTCAAAAAAACGATCAGAATGTTGGGAATCATGAAGAAAGGGATAGATAATAAAACAGGAAATATTGTATTGCCTCTATAGAAATCCAGTACATGAGGGATATTAGCTAAGATGGGCAGGGATGGTGTCCCTAGCCTCTGTTTGCCAGAAGCTGGGAATGTGCGACGGGATAGATCACTTGATGATTACCTGTTCTGTTCATTCCCTCTGGGGCACCTGACATTGGCCACTGTCAGAAGACAGCATACTGGGCTAGATGGACCTTTGGTCTAACCCAGTATGGCCGTTCTTATGTTCTTATGCCCTAGGACAAGTATGGCATTATAAGTTGACTTCAATGCTTTCAGCTCCATTTGGAAAACCCTAGGCAGCCAGTACAAATCAGGGAGCACTGATTGAATATATTCATAGTGGGACACTTCGTGTTTGAGGTGTGACAGGACCTAAACTAGCAGTTTAGCAATGCCAGGCTTTACATGCAAAGGCCAGCTTGTTGTTTACTGGTCTGTGCACACCAAAGCAATCAGGGACATTAGGCCAATGTGCCAAACGTGGCACCTGGACAAATTCCTCTTATTTGCACACTCAACATTTTGCCCCTCCTTTTGCCAGAAAGAATACATTTAAGAGGCGGCTGCAAAAGGATAAAGCCTTTCCAGCATTTAAATAGTGGAGACTGCTTCAGCACCTTGACAGTGGGGTGAAATTTTCAAAGGAAAGCATGCAGATTAGTGTTAACTATTGAAAGATTCTGGATGAAAAAAGTTACTGCCACCTGCTGGGGAGGGACAGTCAATGAGTGGTTTTAGGTGTGCCTTCAGTGGTCTGCATTCTGTATTATATTTTCTTATTTATTTTTTGTGCAGTAAGCAAAACTTTTAGCATGGCAAAAATCTATTTCTCCTTACTTAGACAGAGAGGATATCTTCATTGCAAATAAATGGTGTGTTCAGGCTAGCTAAACCGTGTTAGGTAATTCGGGTTATAATAGAAGTGAAGACATGGCAACTTGGGTTAACAGCACAAGACGATGCCCTTAGGGAAGCCTGGGCCTGAACTTGAGGTTCTCATGCAAGTTAAAAGCTGAGTTGCCATGTGTTCACTGCTAGTTTAACCCCAGTTAACTAATGTGGGTTAGCTAACCTGAATACACCCTAAAAGGTAATGTTTGCCAGTTTTTCCTGTGTGTAAATTTTCACACAGGCCTATTTTACCAGTAACTACAGGAAGTTTTAAGCCCAGATTCACTAATGCTTTATTGCCTCCTTGTGCCACTCAGGACCTTATACCAGTGGCATAGTTTAGAGCTAATTCTAGCAGCTCCTGTAATTTGCATTGCAGGTCGGAGCTAGTGGTGAGATTCCTGGAGCCGTAAGCAGCTCCCTCACTTCCCACCAGCCTTCACGTACCTCCAGCCAGGGCCAGTTCCAGGCACCAGCTGAGCAAGGTGGTGCTTGGGGCGGCAGATTGTTGGAGGCGGCATTCCACCCAATCCTAGGGCCGCTTTTTTGTTGTTGTTCTTGTTCCGCTCCAGCCGCCCTGTAGGGGGCAGCGGCGTGGAGAACCAGAGCGCCCTGGAGGGCAGTCCTCTTCCTTCCCTCCTCACCGACCGGAGCGGAGCCCTCGCGGCAGGCGGCAGGAGGCGGCGCAGTGGGAGGGGCCGCGTGGCAGCGCCCCTGCTGTAGCCCTGGGCACCCCCTTCTCTCTCTCTCCCGTCCGCTCTCTCTCCTCCTCCCCAGCCGATCCCCCTGTACCTGTGCTCCGGCCGTGCTGCAGGGTTTTTTTTTGTTTTTTGGGGGGGGGGGTTTCTGCTCCAGGGCCGGCTCCAGGGTTTTTGCAGCCCCAAGCGGCGCAAAAAAAAAAAAAAAAAAAAAGCCATGATCGCGATCTGCGGCGGCAATTCGGCGGGAGGTCCTTCACTCCGAGCGGGAGTGAGGGACTGTCCGCTGAATTGCCGCCGAATAGTTGGACGTGCAGCCCCTCTCCGGAGTGGCCGCCCCAAGCACCTGCTTGGCAAGCTGGTGCCTGGAGCCGGCCCTGCCTGCCTCCAGCTGCAGGAGAGACAGTCTATGCCTTAGTTCATTTGAGCTGCGACTGTTTCTTCTTATCTACGTTGTACAATGCCAAGCACATTGCCAATGCTCAATAAATACGAGCAGTTATTGAATAGCAGCAAACTGCAGTGGACGCATCCCTTCCATGCTGGGAAGTAAAGCATTGCCTTTCATTATTCAGAATTATGAATTGCAGTGCCGAGTCTATTAAATAATTTGATGTCACACAAGCACCTACTTTCATGATCAGTAATTTTAAAGTCTATGGAAAACATATCTAAATATGAACAGTGCATTCCATATACAGTTACAACAGTACACCACTCCTGGTGGGTATAAGTGGGTACAGGAATCACTTTTGCCAGTGTGAGGGCTGGGCCCTGGCACCTCTAGGCTTAGCAGTGCATAGCCCTGGCATCTCTGGGATTGCTGCGTCAGTTATGAATTGCTTGAGCCCCGGCATCTCTTTGATTACAAATTAAGCACCAGCTCTCGGTACCTGCCTTGCATGTGTTTTGGCTTTGTAATTTCAACCACTAGAGAAGTGCAACAAGAGCCTGCTGCTCTGCTTGCTTGTATTTTATTGCTATTGGAATGTAACTTGTGATTATTTTTATATTTTATTTAAAAACCCATTAAAATGGGGAGGGGAAGTGGGCATTATCTATTGTATCCTCCCGCAACAAAATATAGTCAGATGATACGATAACAGAGTCCCGGGTAAAGGGATTAGAGAAATTGGTAGGGACCAGGATATAAACACTCTAACAGGGTGGCTTGCCCCTTGGCTGGAGACCCTAAGGACTAAGCCAGCTCTGATTACAGGACAAGCCTCACCAGGGTTGAATCAGGTGATCATAGAATCATAGACCTCAGGAGGTCATCTAGGCCAACCCCCTGCTCAAAGCAGGACCAATCCCCAACTAAATCATCCCAGCCAGGGCTTTGTCAAGCCGGGCCTTAAAAACCTCCAAGGAAGGAGACTCCACCACCTCCCTAGGTAACCCATTCCAGTGCTTCACCACCCTCCTAGTGAAATAGTGTTTCCTAATATCCAACCTGGACCTCCCCTACTGCAACTTGAGACCATTGCTCCTTGTTCTGTCATCTGCCACCACTGAGAACAGCTGAGCTCCATCCTCTTTGGAACCCCCCTTCAGGTAATTGAAGGCTGCTATCAAATCCCCCCTCACTCTTCTCTTCTGCAGACTAAACAATCCCAGTTCCCTCAGCCTCTCCTCATAAGTCATGTGCTCCAGCCCCCTAATCATTTTTGTTGCCTTTGATCCCAGGATAAAAACGGCAGGAAATGGCAGGGGTGGGGGAGCCCAGGAGACGGGCGCTGTATCTGTAGATATGCATGGAGCAAGAAGGGCCCTGAGTCAAGAGGGAAAAAACTGAAGAAGCAGGAGAGAGCTCTCCAGTCAGGGAGGCTTGAGAGACTGTCAAGGCCAGCTGGGATGAAGAATGTGCAAGTTTGAGCCAAAATACCACAGAACACAATCAGGAGAGAGACACTGAATTGTGCTGGAGGCCTAGAGAGTCAGCGTGCACAGGATGACGCCATCAATTGGACCTCAAGAGGGGATTTGTTTGAAACTTTCTTTTGAACTGAGTGAAGAGCTCTTCAGAGAGTTCTGTAGAGGGAGATTGCAGAGCTGTGCAGAGGTACCCTGGCCATGCAGGAGTGCTCGGGAGGTGGCTGCATGATACAACAAATGCCCTTTCCTGCTTTTTTGAATAGACTTAGTGGTTTATTTTTCCCCTGGCTTTTTTTAAGGTTTTCCCCTGAAGCTCAAGAGCTCTTTCATCAGCCGTTTGTGGCACTTTAACTCAATTTATTTTGTTAGGTAAATCAAATGCCCCCATTTCCACCACACCTCCAACCTTGCCTGGAGAATATTGAATGCTTCCCATTTTAGTCCCCAGTCTTACTCTGAGTGCCATGCAGTCAAACCTGTGTCGGGCTAGAGTCCTCCTGACGTCAGTGGGGATCCGTGTACAGGGCCGGCTCCAGGCACCAACCCACCAAGCATGTGCTTGGCGCGGCGCCTGGAGGGGGGCGGCGCGGCGGGGCGCTCCGGCCTGGGAGCGGGGCCGCGACTGGGCTCGCCGCCCTCCCTGCGGCGCTCTGGCCACTGGGGAGAGCGGAGCCGCAGCGGGCTTGGCGCTCTCCCCCCGGCGCTCTGGCCACCGGGGGCTCTCCGCCAGGGAGAGTGGAGAACCCTGGCCGGGCTCTTCACCCTGCTCCCGGCACTCTGGCCGCCGGGGAGAGCGGAGAGCCCCAGCCGGGCTCTCCGCCCTCCTCCCGGCGCTCTGGCTGCCGGGGAGAGCGGAGCCGCGGCGGGCTCAGCGCCCTCCCCCCGGCGCTCCGGCCGGTCGGGGATTGCGGGCCCACGGCCGGGCTCGGCACCCTCCCCTGCTGCGCTGGTGGGGGAGGGGCGGGTGGCTTTTTTGCCTAGGGCGGCAAAAAAGCCAGAGCCGGCCCTGTCCGTGTATGCATTGCTCAGCGTACGATCAGGGCCTTAATTTTTACAGCAAAATGTGATTTGAGCCACAAAAGCTGCTGCTGAAAAGGGAAGCTTTGCGCCTTACAATGGGGCAGTTATAAGGTTTCCCATTTTCTCCTCCAGCCTCTCTTCCTCTCTCCATCAGCTTGCTTTCTTTAATGTCCACTGCCCCAGGATGCCTCTCTCATCTATCTGCCCATTATCTGTTGCAACTAACAGGCATAAGGGTATGTGGGTTTTTTGGGCATGAGATCCCAGCTGTGCACTGTTGGAAGTGGCAGCATCAAATAAAAGCTTCACAGGCCATTGAGAATGCGGCTTTGGACAACCTCTGCCAGACTCTAATAATTCATATTTGGGTTTGCATGTATCTGTCATTGTATTACTTATAATAATAGTGCTTATAGATATGGAGCTTAAGATCATTTTGCTGTTTTTGTTAGGAAGAGGATCCCTAAGCCTCTTGTGTATTCAGAAGAGCTGGTATAATTCATAGGAGTTAAGGGATGATAATGCCTGAGGTACAGTATTATAATTATTTTTGCTAGGGGAAAAAAAACCCCTATTAATCCCAAAGTCTCCTCATTGACAGCAACAGATGCAAAAGCAGCAGCAAATCATTCTCGTTCTTGGGAAATAATTTTCTAGTTGTGTTTTTGCCCCAGCTTTGCAGTTTTCTGACCTCTTCACTGCACCATATCTGATGCAAAGGGAGGAGTATGGGGATGGAAGATCAAGCCAGCAGCTCTCGATAACTTTGAGCGTGGGGCTCCTCAGTGGGAGTGATGTATGATGGATAGACCTGTCACTCTCATCCCCAAACCAAAGCCTTTACCTCCGTGATCCACTCTGCTTCTTCAAGGCTGGAGAGTGAGGCAGCTCTTACACCTCAGTGTGTGTGTGTGTTTGTGTGTACACATCTGTAGCTGATGTATAGCCAAGAAAATTATCTAAATGCATAACTTTGCTGGAGCGAAAATATTTCTTTTTGAAAGGCCAATTCCTTTAGCATCAGTTCAGCCGGGAATAATCCACCTACAATATCTATAGGGCTGAAATTCTTAAACTGGACCATTTCCATGACACTTACAATTTATGGCCCAGCATAATACTGTACATATTTAAATAGATGTTAGGTATGTATTTGAAAGACATAGTTTTAAATATTCATACTTGCATTGTGAAATTTAGTTAAAATACAAGGTGACATGTTACATATTTTGAATACCAAAGCATTTCACCATGTTCATATCTTCAACCTTTTCTACATATAATCAAATGTATTTAATGTAATTAAACTTAGCCCATTAGTCAGTGGTTCCCAAACTTGTTCCGCCACTTGTGCAGGGAAAGCCCCTGGTGGGCCGGGCCGGTTTGTTTACCTGCCGCGTCTGCAGGTTCAGCCGATCGCGGCTCCCAGTGGCCACGGTTCACTGCTCCAGGCCAATGGGAGCTGCTGGAAGCAATGCAGGCCGAGAGACGTACTGGCCGCCGAACCTGCAGACGCGGCAGGTAAACAAACTGGCCCGGGGCTTTCCCCGCACAAGCAGTGGAACAGGTTTGGGAACTACTGCTTATAACTTATAAAGGGTCTGATCCACAGCCTATTAAAATCAGTAGGAGGCTTTCTACTGACTTCACATTGGACATGTGGGTCAAATCCTGTAGTCTGTATTTGTATTCACTGCTGTGGGATTTACAGTGAAGTCAGTAGTAGTTTGCCTTAGGAAGGGCCATATGATTAGGCCTCAGATTGTTTTGTAGTATGGGTTTCCAAAACCACACCCCTCGCCATGTTGCCAACTCTGGCAGTTTTAGCATAATCATTGCATTTGATGGGAGTCACCTGATTATGTGAGATTCAGCTTTCATTTCTTCGTAATTGATTTTTCTTAAAGAAACAGACAATGAAAAGTAGGAAACGGTTAACTTTTTTATACATTTCCAAATACCTCACTCTTCATGGGATCGCCAATAGAATTATGGAACTATGCAATTTTATGACTTGTCAAAGCTGCAGAAAACCAGACAATACACCATAGATGTAACATGTTAGGGATAGGGTAACAGTAATAAATTACGAGAAGTCATCTATGAGTAGGGAGAGGAGGGGGGAAGGAAGAAATCAGAAGGAAGGGAGGGAAAAAGCCAGAAGGGTTAGGTGGAATGGAGGTCTGGCATTCTTTGAGCTATCTCAACATTTTATCCAAATCTATCTAGAAACTGGGGCCAAATTTCTTCAAATTCATATAATTGCTCTCTCTCTCTTTGGCTGCTAACTCAGACAGGTCTGAATACCACGGATCTGTTTTGGACATAAGCCCACCCTTCCATTTTTGTAAAATCACGCTAGCTTTCATTTTTGAGACGTTGTAAATTTCTCCATGGTTGTGGAGAAAACACAGAAAACATCAACCTAATGGCTCAAACCCTCAGAAAGCAAACAAGAACCCAAAACTGATTGGCTCGAAAATCATGGGGTTTTATTTTATTTTTTTATCTCATGATTTTGGGGGCCTGACTGCTGGTTTTTTAAATGCTTGGACTTGGCAATACTGACCCTGTGGGCTTTAAAGGGTTTGTGTGCTGCTCCTTACAAACATCTAGTAATGACAATGTGGCATATTTACATTCTACTGGACAGCCACTATCATAGTGTTTATGGTGACTGTCTCTGGAGGTGCCTTCCTCCAGTATCTCACCAAACCAACGGGAGAAGTACAGTCACAGCCTATGATGGGAATGGAGAGAGAGCGTTGTGGGGAGGAAAAGACTGGCCTTGGAGGGTTTTCTAGCAGGAAGGAAGGGGAATGATAAGGGCCCTAGGAGCACAGAGAGAACAATGAAGAGGCAGAAAGAGAGATGAGGCCCTGTAAGCAGAGAAAGAGGGAAAGGGGCAGGGAGATGGCTGGGGAAATTAGAAAGTGAGAGAGGACAGTTATTGCTTCAGGTCGGGGGAGCAAAATGGAGTCCTCATTAGGCAGGGAAAGGACCACAAATAGTAAGCAAAGCAGACTGTGAGAAATGCAGCTCTGTCTCCTCAGCTAGCAGCAGCTGCTATCCTGTCTCCATGCCTCAATGAGTGCTGCTCTGCTCCATTCTGCCCGGTGACAGGAGAGGCCCCGTGTCACCAGGTGGGAAGGACATTAAGTAGCCAGAGGGGAGAGAGCTGAGAGTCCATCCTGTAAGAGAAAGGAAGGGAGCTGTGAAATCCCTGGCAAGGGAAGAAGAGGCAGCCCAGTGGGGGAACCCTACTAGACGAGGAGAGAACCCCACAGATAATAAGGGAGAAGGAACTAACTTGCTTTGCTCCTTGTTGAGCATATCTCCTCCAGTATCTGTCTAGCTGCTGCTAGTTTAAGTATTCCGCCTCACAGCTTCATAGCTTTCTCTTTTGACTCCATACCAGAAAACTGAGAGTAGCTTTCCTACCAACTCTTTGACCTGCAAATCTCTATGAAGACGTTTTTACCCCTCTCCAAATATATCAATGACCCCTGTGAATGTGAACTCCTTTCCAAGGAGTCTTTTCTCCAGTTTTCCTTCTCCATGCTGCACCCTGTCACCTTGAGATGGTGCAGTGTTGTATTACCACATGACACAACACCACAACAGCCCGCAAGATTTGTGAGCTCCCCTTCTTGTTCTGGGATCCCTTTACAACTGGACAGAAAGTCAGAGGGTGAGCCCTAGCCCAAATATTATCTCTTAGGACTTTAAGCTCCCAAGAATGACTCACCATCCAGGAAATGGAGATATGACTGAGAATAGTTTGTGCTATTTATGTTTAAATGTCACAAATTACAGTGTACTGAGGGAAAGCAGCATTCAGTTAATTTAACATGATAATTTTCCAGGAATCAGAATATTTTGGACTTTAGAACATTGTGTGTGTGTGAAATGCTTCCTTTTTGAAAGTTTTATTTTTTTTTAAACTCTTAGAAACAGACACTCAGACATTTTGTTAATGTATGAGGCTCTCTTGCTCGTAACAAAAATTGGGGCAATGGGAGTATACTCCAAATAGCTGTAGGTTCAGGTGTATGTACCTAATTTCAGTCCAAAGTGCTGCTTCAGATTCAGACTTGTTGCAGGGAATGGAGCTGAGCCCTTTTACTCAAGGACTGAATTTGGCTCATTGTAAATAGTGATAATTTCAAGCACTGTTCAAATGCAGCCACATCTTGGGAGGAAAAACGAAAGCCATTTCACACAGGTAACATTACTCACCTCTTTTTAGGAGGGGAAGTGAGGAATAACTTATCCATGTGAACTCATGAAAGAATTTAAGTAGGCAGTATGTAATAGATTGAATGGAAACATAGCTGGGATATTGGAGTTAATTATACTCCAATTATGTTGAAAAAAATGCTAAAGAATTTTTAACGTAGAATCATAGAACTGGAAGGGATCTCAAGAGGTCATCTAGTCCAGTCCCCTACACTCATGGGACTAAGTATTCCCCATAGATCCTGTTTTCTAGACCTCTAATAATTTTGTTGCTCTTCTCTGGACGTTCTCTAATTTGTCCACATCTTTCCTAAAATGTGTCACCCAGAACTGGACACAATAATCTAGTTGAGTCCAATAAATTGTCAGGACCTTCATTTTATATATAATCTAAAAAATGGTACTATTAGTCCTTGTTTGCTTATTATATATTTTGTGGCTACCTACTATGGGTGTGTTTGTATGTATGTGTAAGATAATAAGAGAGAGAAAGTTAATAAAGGAGAGCTGTTTGGTTTAGTGACCTTAATAGATACCGGACTGCATTGTAATGTTTCAGTTGTCCCATTGATATTACTAAAAGTTGATAACCCTCTCTAATTTTTAGCATGCTTATTTAAGGACTAGGTACACGGGAAACCTCTAAGTCAGATTTTCAAAAGAGCTCAGGGCCAGATTTACAAATTCTCAGTACCCAGAATTGAAGACAGGCTTGAAAAAAAAAATCATTTCCCATTTAGGCACCCAAATAAGAGCCACATTTTTCAGACATGCTCAGCACCTAGCAGCTGCTTTTGTTAAACTTAAGGTCCAATTTTCTGAAGAGCCACCACATTGAGTTATTTTAGGCCAATATTTTCAAAAGTGATTTTGGGAGCCTCCGGTTTTGGGTGACCTTAAAGGGTTCTGATTTTCAGAAAGTGCTGGGCACCTACCTACCTACCCACTGACATTTGGGCCCCTTTCAGGTGTCTCAGGTTGGGCTGCCCAAAACTGAGGCATCCTAAATCACTAGTTCCTTTTGCCTACATGGAAGCTGAACTGTTTTGAAAGTCTGATGCTGATTTTGGGTACCAAGCTCTTTTGAAAATTCTTGCTTTAGTGTATTCTAGTTAGAAAAGGTTGGAAGAAAAACAAAGTAGACAGATGAATAACAAAGAAATTACATTTGTGATTATTGTTTAGACAAAAGTTTATGATTTTAGAACTACACCTCTACCCCGATGTAACATGAATTCGGATATAACGCAGTAAAGCAGCGCTCCGGGGGCGGGGGGGGGGGGGGGAGTGTTGCGTGCTCCAGCGGATCAAAGCAAGTTGGATATAACACGGTTTCACCTATAACGTGGTAAGATTTTTTGGCTCCCGAGGACAGCGTTATATCAGGGTAGAGGTGTATTTTTAACAACATGTTCTCAACATTTCCATTATCTTTGGAAACTCTAACCCTTTTTGACTGTTTGGGTCCTATTGAATGATTCATTATACAGTATGCATGTAATACTAAGGCACACGCATTATTTACAGCAATCAACACCTTTCTAGGACCTGCTGCTTCTCTCTCAGCTTTTCGGAGGTATTGTCAGGATTGGATGGCATAATAGCTAATGGTTGCCAAAAACTCATTTGAAGGCCTTGACAAAACATGTATAAAAAGCTATGCTAGCTATATATGTATTTTCATTTGGTTATTTATTTAGTTATTTGCAAGTACTGACAACTAAAGACCAAACAAAAATGAATGTGTCATCTTGCCTTGCAAGCTACCTTTGTGGTGTTTTTATTTTAAAATAACATGACTGGTTGAATTTTGATCTTATGATCGGGCGAGGTTTTCTTGTTGCTTTGAAGGAAGAAATCTTTTGTTTAATCTTAGGCGAAACACAGTGAGATGCCAAGTATTTTTCAGGCAAGCACTGGGGGGTCCACTTGATCAGCAATGATTTTCTGGCCCTCTGGAGCATTGAAGTCATTAAAGGGCTACAGATACATCTTATGCACCTAGCCAGATGATTTAGCAGGAACGCACCTGGGCAAAGAAACTCTGTTTCTGGTTCCCTGAATGAGCATGGAGAATAGAATGTTGTGGGGATTTCACATGAGGCATCTACAGATGTTCAAAACTAAATTAATGAATGCCTAGATCCCAGACGGTTGGATTGAAGGCTCTCCTTCAACAACTGGAGCTGATCCCTATTATGATAAAGATGCCTGTTAGCATCTTTCTCTGAAATATTTGGTCTTTGCCTGGTAAAAACTGTCTTGAAAGAATGGGTAAGGTGCCATGCACTGTGGCCCTGATCCAAGGCCACTGAATTCATTGGAAAGACACTCAAGGATTTCAATGTGTTTCAGATCCAGCCTTTCTAATGTTTATATCTGTTTAAAATTATTGTGGCCTAGTTCTCTATGCCTGATCTGTTGCATTTTTGTCAGTCCTCCTGTCCTCTTGGTGTCAGCAGACTCCCTGGGAATGTCTGCTTGGAGCTCTCCTCATGTTATTTCTGAAGACAATATATGGTCATGGAGAGGCATATGTTCAAAATCAGAGTTACTCTGAGGTGGTAGAATTTGTTTTTTCACTTAGGATTTGCCCAAGGCATATGGCAAAATGGACAAGAATCTTGGACACTGTATGAACAAAACTTTTCAATGATTTTATAAATTAAAAAATGATTTCTCAGAGATGTAAAAAGTCATCTGCTAGTTGACACTAGATTAAAGCAGTTGCTAGTTCCAGCGAAAATAAGAAGTTTGTGGATACATTTTCTGGGACATACATGAAAATCTAAGCATATGTGTCAACCTGCAATGACCATCCTATAATATTAAGGGGAAAATCCATTCAGGTATTAAGGATTTTAATGGTCTGGAAGGGAGCCTTTTTTTAAACCTCACCATGTGTGTAAAAGGAAGCAGTCAGCTTGTAAGTACTGCCTGCTGTCTCCGGAAGCATCTGTGCCAGGATTTCAAAGTAGGAGACCTCCTATAAAGGTTTAAATGTTGAGCTTTCTTCCCAGCAATGTCAAGAGGGCACAGATGTTACTTCATTATATGGACATTTTGCTACTGTATATATAAGCTCTTGGATGCTTCAGTGGAAAATCAGGGGCTGTTATAATTATGAACTATCTGAGCTGCTAGTCTGTAAAGCACAAAACATCACATCACATCCTCTGTTAGAACAATCTATTTAGTACAACAAATAGCAGTATCTCTCAGTTCAGGGGAAAATATATATATTTACACACTGCAAGAAAATAAAAGCTCAAATTTTGTAATACACTGCCTTGCTGAAATGAGCAATTAATTTCCAATATGAAACCCCTTTGAGATGTTCGGTCTTCTGCAACCATGTAAGAAGGTAGGAAACAGGGCATATATAGCAAATCTTCTCTCGGCTACTTAAGAGAAATTATAGAAACACTGTAATCAGGGCTAGAAAAAGGAGCATGTTAGCCGAATGCCATTTGGAATCAGTACGTCTGATCTCTCACAGTGCAGCTTGTCCTAGCTGAAGTACCAAGTGTGATTTGATTGACTTAATAGTTCCCAAATTAATAACACATGTGGCCACAGATGGATTTGTCTTGATTAGAAAAAGTAGCTGAGCTTAGGTCAGGTTTAACTAACACATGCTAGTGATGTCCAACATATACTTGATCTTTTTGCTAGTGTAGATGTGGGGTAACACCTTGACCTTGATTTGAGCTGGTTAAGCAGGAGCTTAGGCTGTAACATGACTATATAAAGTCAAGTTTACACTATTACACTAGGAAAACTGTTGAGTTTAGCTCATGCTTAGCTAGCATGTTTTAGTTAAACCCTACCTAAACTCAGCCACCTTTCCTTGTCAAGATAAACCCAGATAGCTATAGAAGGACCTAGTACAAGTTGTGTCATAGCAACCATGAGAGAGGGGAAGTCACAGTGAACAGAATGGGTGGTGCTTCTGTGTATAAGGAGGAAGCATTTCCATAATAACTACTTCAGATTGCTCATACAGACACCAGAGTCATAAATATGTGTGAATTAAGCAAACCCAAAGACCTGGTTAATCTATCATTCACATTTGAAAACGCTCATAACATCTGCCCCTGTGTTTCTAGCGTTAAATTTGCATACCACGGCAAACCATATGACTACAGTAAAACAACCAGAACGTTAATTCATTTACAGTCTTTTGCAACAGTGCTTACTCTCTGATCCATACTGGCATGTGGATTCTAATGTTACGGTACCATTCTGCATGTGAAGAATTTAAGATAATTTAAAGAATCTACAGCACTAAGCCCTTACAGTTCCATCTTTTGTGGAGTGAGATAGCTGCTCTTGAAGATGAATCATATTTTCCAATACTGAGTTCCTGAAATGAAATAAAATGAAATACATTCCCTCCCTTTAGAGCTCCAGCACATAGAGATCCAGCACTCTAGAAAGGCAGCCACCTTCTGCAATCTCAAATAGATCACCGAATTTAGATTATCCCTTTATTCCAGTAAATCCAGGGTTACAACACTTACCAAAGAGCTACCTTGGAATTCTGGCTCCTTACTATCATGCCTTGTGCCTGTCCACTGTTTACTTTTATCTAACTACATTTAACTGTGTGTCCTGTATTCTGTTGTGCTGTAGCTTTTTATTAGAGTTAGGCTTTTATAGCTCGTGGGACACGGCATCTCTTGCAGATAAAGGCAAACATCTGAATCTCTGTTGTATAAGGGCCACCTCTCTTCTGAGTTTCACTGAATACACACAAATGCAGTTGCTCAACCCAATTTTGTTGGGGCGAGTGCTGTCTGCCACAGTGACGATAGAGGTTAAACACATAGGGTCATTCTGTGCAGATGTTGAAGATGCAATCCATTTACAATGGTTCTGAAGAACTGTAAGAAAAAAAGATCCATTATAAGAATAGAGGGTGCCTGTTTTCACAATAGTTAAGTCTGCCGGTATAATGACAAGTCTTATGTGTCAACAGTAAATTAAGGCATCTAAGTACAGGAAGCCACTGACTGTAGGTTTTATGAAGTTATGTAGTCTGAAAATGTTGCAGATAAGTAGGTTAAGGCAGAAATGACACAGATGAACCAGCATCTGATATTTGTTCCTTGGAGTGTTGCTGTCCTCTAGTAGGCAGGTCGTTCTTTGAATTTAGCCACATGTACACTATAGTGGGTCTATGATGCAGGCATAACTTCGATCTAATGGCACAATATGGTGCTTGATTACTTTAGTCTTTTACCATCGTCTTCTCTGTCCCAACTATGATAGTGGATTGATGACACAGGTCCAGCAGACGGCTAGGCACAATTGCAGTCCCTTTGCTCTCCTGAGTGGCACCTTCAGAGGCGGTGGAGAAGGGGACAAGGCAAAGTTACGGCCCTGCAAACCCCACCATCACGATCCGATCCCCTACTCATCCATAGAGAGGAAAGCATGCTGGACACACTCCTACGGATGGTTTACTGAGCATGCTCCCACTGTACTTTCAAGAGCTTGGAGAGGAAGTAGGAGTGCTGCACACACAGGTGGTGACAAAATTAGCAGGTCTCCAAATTGGATATGTCATCTGTCATTTAAGTGAGAGAGCTACTTTCTGCTGTGCAATAATCCCGGTAAATACTAACAGTGTAGCATTCATCAAACTCATGAAACCTCATACCAGATGCAGATGGTAAATTTCTGATTTAAAGCACTGGGTTACAGCACATAGATTTTCTTTTAACAGAAAATGTGATGATGTTTTGTGCTTTGCAGTTTGGATTTCTTTTTTTAACAACCCCTGATTTTCTGTAAAAGTAACAAAGGGCTTCATGTACACAGCAGTAAAATGAAAGGAACCAAAACATTTAAAAGAAAGTAAATTATAGGTTGACAAGTCAATTACATTATAAGTAATATGCATATAATAGGAGCAATCTTTGTTTCTTATGTAAAGGTTCTTCCTCCGCATATCTGTATGTCACTCATGTACTTCTAAATTATCCCTTAGCATGATAACCAATATTTGCTAACTGAACTATGTTTGTCTTTGGGGATTATACCAGTACAGTACTTAATTTTTTTTTAAAGCATGGAAAGAAAAAAACCAGCATCTTTAAATGTACACCGTTAGAAGCATCGGTTCATTTCTACCTTGACCGGGGGGGGGGACACCCCAAACATTAATTTCAAAGTCTGTTCCCCAGGGTCTCTACAGAATATTGTCTTTGATTAAAGAAGAAATAGTCCTGAAAGTCCCAAGAGGAACTTCTTTATTTATTTTTGGACTGAACCACAGAAGGTGGGATACTGAAAAAAAAAAAAAAAAAATACACACACACACACACACACACACACACACAAACACTCAACCCAAAGCCCTCACCCACACTTTAAGCCTTCAGCTACTGAAAAACTTAAGTGTAAACTGAAATGGAAACACATTTTTGTAAAAGCTGATATAAAATCTGATTATATGAAAGAAATACTTTCTTGCATATTTTCTTCAGCTAGCACTAGTGGAAATAATATTTAGCATTTCTATAATTCCTTTCATCTTAAAATCCCCCTCCAAGTTCTATATAATTTCTACATAGACTGAATGCAGCCAGTTCTGGGGTAGAAGATGGTAGCTGAGAAACAATGTGCGAAAACACTGGATAACTATTTGGGGCAGGAGGTAAAAAAAAATATTGCATGTAATGGAAATGGCAAGAGGTATTTGAATGGCACCGGAGTTTCTCATTTCAATACAGGGAAATAACAAACTCATATGTAAGTGTCGATAACATTTCACTTAAGGATGACCACTGTCTTTCACCTTTAAGTGTTACAATTTGGACACTAATATATTGAAAGGAAAATATAAGCATATCTTCTAACACTTAGCAATGGACATATCAATCTGCTCTTTATCCACCATTGACGCACAACTGATATATCAAACAACCAATGGATTGCAATTCCTCTGTAACTATAGTTTGTATTTCATTGGCACATTATAACACAAGGCAGTCACGTTGCCTTCTTAAATAATATGAATTTATCTAAGAATGAATAAACAAGCTTCTTAGAGGACTAAACTAAGCATGAGTACTAAGGGGGAGGCAGCTCACGTGCATGTCACTCGTTAAGCCAATGCGCTAGCTGTTGTGTTACTAAGGCCACCCAGTGCTGCTGTCTTGGTGCAAAACCTCTGTACCTGTAAGAAGTGGGGGCATGTCCACATCCGTAGGTATCTCTTTGCTGAATCTCTGACTCCAGGATGTTATGACACTAAACGCTGATGAATTGAAGATGACAGATCTCCCCCAGAACCACTTTGTTGTGCAGCTGCAAAATAATAATGACTATAAATACCAGGTTGTTACATGTATCTCAAAGTGCTTTACAAAGGGGGTCAGAGAGAAAGGGGCAGAATTTGCTGTTCCCTCTGCTGCAGGGTATTCTCTCTCCTATGTCATCGGTAGCATGTGGTACTATCTGCTTTCAACCAGGATGTAAAAGGGCAGTTTATGATGTGGGATTAAGTTAATGTCATAAAGTTCTGGGTCCTCTTGTTTTTAGAGAGAACCAGGACATGTTCTGTGAGTGACTTAATAAAGGAACAAAGAGTCCTGTGGCACCTTATAGACTAACAGATGTATTGGAGCATAAGCTTTCATGGGTGAATACCCACTTCGTCAGACACATGCGTATTCACCCATGAAAGCTTATGCGCCAATACATCTGTTAGTCTATAAGGTGCCACAGGACTCTCTGTCGCTTTTTACAGATCCAGACCAACATGGCTACCCCTCTGATACTTAATAAAGAAAGGGACTTCTAGCCAGGAGGTGGTTCTCTGTTTCTCTGGTGCCGCACATGTTGCTTCTCTCTCTCTCCGTCCATCCGTACTTTGAAATGCCCCCTTCACGGTAGTGTCAGAGCACCTCGCAATCTTTAATACGTTTAATCCTCCCAACACCATGGTGAGGTAGGGAAGCCCTTCTACAGATGGGGAAATCGAGGCACAGATCTACTAAGTGACTTGCCCCAGGTCTCACAGGAAGTCTGTGGCAGAGCAAAACATTGAATCAGTCCCAGGCTACTCTAGCTACTGGGCTATCTTCCACTCTGGATCGTGTTCCCTCTCTGCTCCCATAACACAGTGTCAGACGTACCTCTCTCCACCAGGCATGCAAAGGAAAGAAAAGATTGCCAGCAGCAGAGAGGTAATGGGGAAGGTTTGAAGATGAGGGAAGGTAACAGAGATCTGCAGTGGGGACAACGACATGGGACACAACCTTCTCTCACTTGGACCTTGCTAAAAATGTCTAATGTTGACAACTCAAGCAGCTGGGTCAGCAGCTATGAAAGATTCCAGAGGGCTTTTAGTTTAATAGACGAAACACAGGAATGCCAGGTAAATGCCCCTATATTTGCCAAGTGTGATTCTGCTGGCAACATCTGGCGGGTGCCCTACTTCTTTTAAAGACAAAGACTGATCTCAGCTGGAGCTTGTGGAATAGTAATTAATAAAAAACAAACCAACCAGCAATGCCTCCCATCACCCCATCCCTGTTTTACAAATAATGTTGTAAATGAAAGCACTGCGTTTGGTTCATGTGGCCTTATTTCTGTTGTTCATTCATATTCAGCCCATCCCTAGGTGTCCAAGAAACTGTTAATGAGTCCTGAAAGTTTCATGAATTTCAGGGAAAGCGATTATTCATCCAAACAGCCCACCCCGGAAGTGTATTACTCATTAAACTCCTGGTACAAAAAAGTTTCAGTTATCCAAAGTTATCACATTTCAGTTCCTTGACCATCTGCATACGAACAGGGCCTGATGCAAAGCACAGTGAAATCAATGAGGGCCTTTTCAGTGAGCTTTGGATCAGACCCCTAGGGACTAGATAAGTAAAGTATTTGCAAACGTTCATCTGAATAATTCAATCAATGTGTACAAATAGTGAATACATTTGGGAAAAAAAATCAGGAGCAATTCACCAAGGGGCTAAATTCATGATAAATATTATTTGTAATAAATAGTTTAACTACCTTGATTCTGATCCACTGCACTGTCCTGTAACATAGTAAAGTAACGCTAAAGATGCTGGGAAAACTGCCATGTGATTTGACGTCTACTTGAGGGTTTCATCTTTCCTGTTGTCTGCAGGGCCAGCTAAGTAATGTAGTCATCCCTTTATCGTTTACATTTTCTAGTAATCCTTCTGCTTGAAGGTTTCACACTGAGGAGGTGCTGTAGAGGATGTGTTCAGACTCATTTGTATTGGGTGTTAATACCGCAATGACCAACTCAGTCATTGTTTCGGTTAGAGGCTCGATATTAGCTTCTTGTCCTGCATCTGCACTCTCTCCTTCGCAATAATTTTCAGCGTTCCCTTGAGGAATGATCTGCAACTGTCTGAGATTTCTCCTTACAGTTCTTTTCTCTTTCCACTTCATAGGATCTTGGCAAAACATTTGTTTTTCCTTTTCACAACTAGTGAAAGTTTCTGTGTTTTCTCTTCCTTCAACTTGGCATTTCCTAGACTAGTTTATCTGGAATCACCCCAATGAATATACAAATGTATCTTAAGCTTCCCAAAGACGCTGAGATTGGCGATTTCAGTAAAATACGTAAATGGAGTTTCTTGAAAAATAAACATTTGCAATGAAATATTTGTGTCTGTCTCAATCAGACAGGCCAATGCAAACTCTTTCAAGAGTTGTTGGGCAAAGCGGATGGTATCACAGATGCTTTTTCTTTGTGTGTATTCACAACTAACTTGGCAATGTCTGCAGACAGCACTCTCAGGATAACTTTTAATTTACTTTATGGAATCCTAATCTTTGCCTGTTTTCTGCACTTGGTAATGTCCTAATGATCCCCAGGTTTTCTTGTCTCCATTTCTTCTTTCAGGCTGAAGGGAGTTCCCCCTTCCTCCAACCCCCTCTCCCCTCCCCCCAATGGGAAGCACATTTTTAGACTCCATGCAATAATTTTTTTTTCTGCATTGAAAATTCTCATGTTTTGAGGCATGGCTTTCATTATAGCTGGCTCTAAATGTGTGGCAAATTTCTAATGAGTTTATTTCAGATTTCATATACTTCAATTCAGTTTTTTTCATGACACTTTGGGGTCTAATATTAAAGCAAACAGGGTGGGTAAATACTTCCCTAATTTAATCATATATCTAACACTTGTTCTACAGTAACATGTCTTAGAGAAGACAGTTTTTCAGTTGTCTTCTTTTTCAGTTTAGTCTCAGAGCATGCTCTGAGATGCCCTAGAACAGTTGGCTCATTTGACTGAAGTACACGTTTTTATTTGTTCAGCTCTAGTTACGTGGCCTATGTAATACACCACATGTCCTAAGTAGAGCTGGTCAGAATATGCAGTTTTGTTGAAATTGAAATGCTTTGTGAAATCAAGTTGATTTCAGCAGAGTTTTCATTTTTAACCTTTCATTTTAACCACGTACGTGAAGCTACCCCAGTTTACATCGGCTGAGGATCTAGTCCTAAATCAAAATACCATCCGTGCATTTCTCTGCTAACTGCAGCACTTCTGTCCTTTCACACCAGGGATTTTCAACTGAACTTGCTAATGCAAAGTAGTGGGTGTTGGAGATAATAATGGGTCAGACATAGAGTGAATCTGGCACTCTGGACATGGCAGCATCTGTCAAAATCTTGCTTGAAGTGTCTAGCAATGGAAGAACATATGCATCTCTTACTTAGGGATTATGTGCCTGAGCCTGGACCACTGAAGTTAATGGGAGCTTTGACTTTACTGCATACTGGGTCAGACCCTATATCTCATAATCATGGGAAAATATACAGTATCTCTTTCCACTGTGGATCAGTTTCTGAATATGGTCTACTTAGTGCTATGGAAGAGTTAGGTATTAAGCAGAGGAGATCTCTCTCTCTCTCTCTCTCTCTCATTTGGATATTCAAATTGGGCTTTATGGGGAATAGGAAATGGGCATAGAAAACATTAGCACACACAACTGCTGCATCACTCTGCAGTTTTTCCGTCCTGTCATTCTCAATTTTGGGCAATAATTGATTCAGGACTATATAAGCCTTAAAAGGCAATGTCCTTTCCTAGGGCTTTATCTTCAGCAAAACAGTTACCATAACTCTCGTATAAACCTCTTCTGCACTATGTATGTATCACACTGCAGAAAACACAGCAGTCTGATCATCTTTGGACCCATCTCTCATGTGCACTTTTGACTCTGATGTTTGTTTGTAATCTCCTCTGTAAGCATCCCTTTGCAATGGAATTGTTCCCATGGATTACCCAGAATATATTACTAATAATGAATTATGATGTTATTATGCATTGCAACATAGGAGCTCAACATAGTCATGGATCAGGACCCTACTCTGCTAGGCGCTGTACAAACAGAACAAAATGATCATCCTGTTTGTGGATTTATGCTCAGGCTGTTGCTGAGGATTGTTGGACATAGACGTTATACCTGTGCCTGGGTTTATTTTAAAACTGACACGTCTTCTATAAATGGGCAAATTCACCCTCTCTAGCTCATCACTGTTTTCGTCACAAGTGGCTACGTCCAGAAAGAATGCTGCATCTTGTTCATACGCAGTGGTTCCCTTTTCCATCCCTTTTGTACTACACACCGTGTATCGGGCCTTTTCCTCACTTTAGGCCCAGTTTCTCCATGGGTGTAAATCAATGTAGTTTCAATGAAGCTGATGATCTAACTAGCCCTTTGTGTTCCTGGCTTATCACTAGGCCTCAGATATGCAGCCATGATTACAGCTTGTGCACCACCTGCTGCTTTTCTGACCTGTCCTTTGATTTGCCCGGGCATGCTTGCTTTGCCTCTACAATTTTCTAGGTTTAGGAGCTGCACATTTTTTGTGACTTCCTTAAAACTTTTTTTTTCCCCAGCCCCATGACTGGTTACCTGGAAGGATCATTTCTGAGTGTCTTGCCAGACCTGATTTTAATGGCAGCTACTCTGATAAATAATTAGAAATGCTAATGATGAGTCTGTCTCAAATGTGCTCACTCTTACTCGCTTCAAAGTTGCCGAGCTCTGCTAATGTCTACAGGCTTCTAACAGATGCTCCAGCAGATTCCCCAGCCTTGAGGCTGTGCTGGTGAAAACAAGTCCTTTCCTAGAGAATGCTATGTTTAGGCACAACACACATCGCATTTGTGAAGGTCGTTCATCAACTTTTTCCTCTCTCAGAGGCAAAGACTCTGAAAATGTGCTCAGTCTTTCTACCAGTGGCATCAATGAAGGAGTTCACCTGGATTTTGCCTTGCTCTTCTTAAACTTGGTGGCAGCCTGAAAGCGGGCAGTGCAGCGTTTACTCTAGTTTTCCTGTGGGCTGGTTAAAAATGAAACATTCTGAAGGGCTAAATGAAGACATTTCTGATCGCTTGCCCGGTGCAATCTTTGCTCCGGTTTATTTGAGACACCACGTCATCATATCTGAAACCAAAGCCCTTCTGAAGCAACATGCCTTCATGTGGGACCAACAGCACTTTCCCAATAAACAGGCAAAACTTCTCCCAGTCCTGGCACAGCCTTTGTTTTGCTTCAATATAAGAGACTGCAGTGGAATCAGGTTTTAGATTACACTGATGTGGACGAATTTTACAAAATGTTGCATGTTCGCAAAGCCTCTATCAATTCAAATGTATTCCAGTGTTAAGTGTTTGTGTTGCATCAGATATGGTACATAGTAAAATCACAGCCTGTTCCTTACCTTAAATTCAAAAACATGAAAGTAGGCAGTTGAAATGAAAAAAAAAAACGAGGAGTAACGGAATGAAATTGACCCTCAGCAGAAATTTACCAACAATAAAGTCTATTAGACTGTGGTATATCCTCCCAAGAGGAGTGGCAAAAGTTCTGTTTCTTGATTTATTTAAAATTAACCCGGAGAAAACATTTTGGGACTGTATTGTTAAGAATGTTCATACTAAGGCTTAGGGACAGGGAGGATGAGCCAAGCTATTTTTGTTCCATCTTCAAATTATTTTTCAATTAAACCAAGATCATGCAGATCCCTGTACGTTTGAACCAGAAACTCTTTCTGTTCATTCAAGATGAGCAGTTAAATTATTCTAGAGAAGCGGCATTTTTATGAACCATTAGTTCAACACTTATTTCAGATTGCCTGTTAAATTGTGGAAAAACAGAAATAAAAAGCATAGTCCCAAGCACAGCATATTAATTCAAATAAAAGTAAATAACAATTGTGGTTAAATAGTCCCGATGGTGTGGTCTAACCATATTCTGAATCGGATCAAATTTCCAGGCTGCTCAAGGCAGACACTGTGCGCAACAACTGAGCAAATGTTTTAATTTAACTGTATCCAAATAGCAGTTGCGGTTATCACTATTACTGGGCCGCTTTTGACTTGTGGCTGTGAGCTAATACTGAGAAGGCTGAGTACATTCAGGGCAAAAATACATGTTAAAACAGAACCATAGGGTCAGATCCTCAACTAGTGTAAGTCAGTGTAGCTCCACTGACTTAATTGTGATTCTCCATCGGGGGAAAAATAATGACGAGACTTCAGCACAGATAAGAACCTGGGGCCATGAAGGTCCTGGGACGTGAGAGCTGCTGTCAATAGGGTTGTATGCCAGTGGTTCCCAAACTTGTTCCGCCGCTTGTGCAGGGAAAGCCCCTGGTGGGCTGGGCCGGTTTCTGTACCTGCCGCATCCGCAGGTCCGGCCGATCGTGGCTCCCACTGGCCGCGGATTGCTGCTCCAGGCCAATGGGAGCTGCAGGAAGCGGCGCAGGCTGGGGGATGTACTGGCCACCACTTCCAGCAGCTCCCATTGGCCTGGAGCAGCGAACCATAGCTACTGGGAGTCGCGATCAGCCGGACCTGCAGATGCGGCAGGTACACAAACTGGCCCAGCCCGCCAGGAGCTTTCCCTGCACAAGCGGCGGAACAAGTCTGGGAACCACGGCTGTATGCTAATGGTCCCCAAGGGGTTCTTCTGGTAGTGGTGATCACTGGAGTGCAGGGATGCCCTTTCCTTGGGCTCTGACCCCTGTAGTGGCACCAGAGAAGATAGTGGGTTAGGAATGATACAGTAGCTCTGTGCCACAGCAAAAGATTCCACAGGAAAGAAAAATCCACCAGTGGATGGTAAGGCTGACTCTGGGTTGCTGGAGCATAGTGCAAAATAGCCTAAATGCAGGTTATATTAAAATAATTCCCCAGACATTAAATTGGAGCTAGAGGAAGTTCAGATGTTGATTCCCAACGTAGTGATTTCAACAGCACAAATGCTCATATCTTAAGTTCAACAGCACCAGGGATGCTGGAAGAATTTGTATAGGGGGGGTGCTGAGAGCCATTGAACCAAAATGTGAATCCTGTATATGATGGAAACCATTTCAAGCCGGGGGTGGAGGAATACCCCCAGCACCCGTAGACCAGCACCTACAGCACACATTTGAGCTGGGAAATAAATACTGGTTCATTTCCAGCTCCCATATTTCACCTATGATACCAGCTATCAAGTACTAGGGGATGGGCGTGGGGACAAATGGGTGAGAGAGGGGCCTTCTTCTATTTTTATTTAACTTAATTCTCCATCAGAATATTCCACTACTGATCAAGTGGAACATTTCTTGGAGAAACTTAATATACTATGTCTCTGAGGGACAGAAAGCACAGTTTGAAGCAGCAATATCAACAAAGGAAATTGAGAATGCAATATCAGATCTTCCAAGTGGCAAATCACTAGGTACCATATGGCTTCAACTTAGAATTTTACAAGTACTTTTGAAAACATCTGGTTCCTAGAATGAATCAGCTGTTTCAGTTCTCTCTGAACAGATTCTAATGTGGAGACTTGTCTTCATCATAGTGCTCCTGAAAAAAAAAAAATCCAGAGTGCAAAACATATCTGTATGCTTTTGATTAATGGAGATAATTAAACACTTGCCAAAGTTGTAACCTATTCTCTCTCCTTAATTCTGCCTGTTTTCATATGCACAGTCCAGTCTGGCTTCATCATAAAAGGTCAACCAGCCACAACATCAGAAGAACATTGAACATCCTCCACCAGCAAAACTTGCAAGATGGGCGGGTTTTGATTCTGATAAAGCACTCAACTGGGTTCTTTAACAATATGTATTCTTATTACTGAAAAATGTCAACTCTGTCCCATCCTTCACAACTTCAGTCATGTTTTTCTGAAATTCTCCATGCTGTTTCCTGTGTTTCAAAGGGACATGGTCAGACTCTTTTGCATCGCAGTATGGTATGAAATAGTGATAACTCTTATTCCCACTTCTATTTCTTCTGTCACTCAAACCAACTTGCCATGGCAGTACAAAATTTACCTAGTATCCAGGCCATTAAAGCAAAAGACAAGGAACACAAACTTCCACAAAGTTAACACATCAGTTAAAATACCTTCAAAACTTATAACAGCAATATACTCATGTCAGGTCTCTGGGTAAATTTATCAAAATCATAGGACCTCAACTAATTGGTACTTCATCACCAGTGTTCAATGCCAGTGATCCCCTAAAGGCCAAGTCTGCTCTGTTGTTACTAAGTTATTATTAATCACTTAGATTATGCTGTAAGGGATGGATATTCAAAGATTGGACATGCAAAGATGGCAAAATTTACGTGGGTGGCTTGGAGTGGTGAATATGATTATCCTTCCTCAAGCTCTTATAATCTTGTTATAGAAGAAAGTTGCATAAGTACATGTTTGTGAATGACAGGTAAGAAACCATGTAAAAGTATCCTCAGACTACAAAGACAAAACACCTGTGGAGCAACTAATCTTCCCAACAGGCAGCCACCCAATCATGCCATTTCCGTTAACACATACTTATAGAACTGGCTTACCTATGGGGTTATGCAAGAAGCCATCTTGACGTGACAAAGTGTGCTTCCTTTCATTGTTCCTCTCTCTGACTGCCCAATCTTCAATATAGGGGCAATATGCTTTCTAAAGAAATTAATCATCATCCCATAATCACACCCACTATGGCCCTGATTGACACTCCTGACTTTAAGCGTGTGACAACAATGAGACTACCCTATTCACTTTAGGCACATACTTAAGTATCTTGCTTTATATGGAGGGAAGCAGAGACAAAGATAACCTTCCTCCACATTGCCTCAATCTGTGGATTTACTGGGGTTTCAAATAGGGCAGGCCAATCTTAATTTCTTATAGAAGGAAGTTTGAGGCCTGCAGTGAGGAAAAAGGTGCTTTTTTTTTTTTTTTTTTTTTTTTTNAGGAACCTAGGGGTCTAACTCAGGCTTTGTGGATTACAGTGCTATTCCTGTCATTTTCTAAGCACCTACCTCCCTTTGTGGATCCAGGCCTTAGCAAGGTGTTTTTTTTTTTTTTTTTTTTTTTTTGGAGACCTCTCTCTCAGATGTTCATAGGTTGTAAAGCCAAAATGGGCCATTGTGATTATCTAGTCTGATCTCCTGTGTAGAACACAAGCTCTAGGGTTTCCCTGAATGAATTTATGTTTTAATTAATCTTTTAGAAAACCATCTAATCTTGATTTAAACATTTCCAGTGATCGAGGATCCACCATAACCTTTGGTAAGTTGTTGCAATGATTAATTATCCCCACTGTTAACAATTTTCACCTGATTTCTCATCTGAATTTGTCTAGCTTCAACTTCCTGACATTGTGTCTTCTAATACTTTTGCCTGCTAGATTGAAGAATCCTCTATCATCACATTTGTGTGCCCGGCGTAGGTATTTAAAGATTCTAATCAAGTCACGCCTTAAGCTTCTCTTTGCTAAGCTACACAGATCGACTCCAGGAGCTCGATCGCTATAAGGCATGTTTTCCAATCCTTTAATCATTATTGTGGCTCTTCTCTGAACCCTCTCCAATTTATCAATGTCCTTCTTAAAGTGTGGACACCAGACCTGGACACATTTTTCCGGTAACAATTGCACCAGTGCCAAATACAGAGGTAATATAACCTGCCTACTCCGACTCGCTATTCCCCTGCTTATCTATCCCAGGATCACATTATCATTTTTGGCCACCGCATCTCACAGAGAGCTCATCTTCAGCTGATTATTCACAATAACCTCCAAGTCCTTTTCAGAGTCCCTGCTTCCCAGAATAGAGCCTCCCCTCTCCTATAAGTTCTTTGTCCTAGTTGTAAGACTTCGTATTTAGCAGTATTAAAACTTGTATTGCTTGCTTGCACCCAGCTTATCAAGTGATATGGATCCCTCTGTCAGTGACCTGTTCTCTTCATTACCTATCATTCCCCCGGGCTTTGTGTCAGGACTTTGAACACCTGGGATTAAGAACTAGTAATTGTAGGAATTGCTTTGAGATGGTTTGATTGAGCAAAAATCTTGTACCTAGAGTATATAGCCTTTGCATCAGAAACACTCGTGGCTAAATGCTCCGAGTAGTGAATCCTCGGCTTGAGATATTAAAATGCCCATAAAAATCCTGTTAGGCAAGAAACCTTACAATATTCATCCAATGCATTCATCTATACATACAGGCAAATGCAGATCTATATTTTTTACACAGGCTGTATTGTTCAGCTGACATTTTAAATAGACTGCAACCCTCCTTAGGCTCCAATTGTGCTAAATGTATCTGTGTGCCTCAGCTTTTTTACTGTGTTGCCCACAAAGCTCTGTTTGTAAATAAATAACTACCTGGCTTTGGTCTACCACTGTGTGAAAACTAAAGTGAGAATCGATGTGGACTTCAATTTGGTGCTATATCTCTTGGACATAGATGTGAAGCACCAGTTCGTGAATGCTGAACTGAAAGGAGAGAACAGTATGCTACTGATAGGGAAGAAGAAGCTGATTCTTTCTTTATTGACTCCAGCTTTCGTGATGTGCTTCAAGGATCTCAAATCTTATCTTGGCCTATTAAAACTAACACATCAAGGCCATGGCGCAGAAGAGAACTTCTGTTAAGCATGAGCTCTACATACGATTGTATTCTGTATTAGCTGATAGGGCTCAGATGCATTTCTTGTTCTGTTGTCTGTTTGCACTGAAGTGGTGGATAAGTATAATGTAGAAAAGTAACTCTAACAACAAGGTAAAACCCATTTAGTACCAGGGTTCTGGCCTTTCTCTGAAGAACTGTTTTGGGACAAATGGAAAGATGATTAGTTCACTTTACTGATGTGATTTTTTTGTTCTTGTTGTTATAGTTTAAAACTTTTTTGGCAGAAGCTATCTGCACAGGTTCCTTGAGTTAAAAATGTCCAGGTTATCTAATCTTCCCAGATTAGAAAGAAAAGAAAATGTTAGTGTGGGTTTTTCCCCATCTGTCTGTTAAGAATACATAACTATATATTTATGTTTTTAAAAGCTCTGAATGTTTCTGCTGTGACTTTTTTTGGATAAATGTGTGATGCTATTTGCCTTCGTGACTTTTTGTTTTAAATGACACATCTGATTTTAAAGGCACTGCTGTCAGATTTGGTTTACATATTTGATAAGGGCATGGTTTTCCTCCTTTTGAACCATGTGAATTTACCAGGGGGTTGATTGTTTTTTGTGCAGCAGTATTTACTTTGTGTATAGAGCAGTGAGGTTAAGAATAAAGTCAGGAATTGGTCCAAGAATTTAAGAACTCCTAATGAAAATAGGATTTGTAAGTGTGTTTCATCTAATCCATTAGCTACAATAGCAGCATCTCAAGGTGGAGAAGTTTAGGCTGAGGTTCTTGCGTGCTTCGACTATAGTTGTATAGTTTCTCCATTTGTTTGTAATGACATCCCCTGGCACTTTGACAGATTGCCTTCTCTTTACTTCTCAGAGGGCAGCCATGCCATTGGAGACATGGGCAGGGCAAGAAGGCAGTAACTGTGACAGGTGCTAGAGCAGAGGACATATTATGGTGAGACCAAGGTTATCACTGTAATATGAATCCCATATATAAACAAACATTTGGAAAAGACTGCTTGTCTGTGTTTACAAAAGATGGCGATTTAGGCCTTTGCATTGAGATAAAGTCCTAAATAAATACTCAAGCCTGTTACCATTTTATACCTTCAGCGACTGTTAAATTAGATCCAGTCCGTCTGTCTTTATTTGGAATTGTTTACACAGTTTAAAAAAATTAGTTTTCATTTTTTTCCTCAACCAGATGGGTTGGAAATAGAATGGTGCTTGTGCAAGTGGCAGAGAAGTAAAAAATGACAATGCCAATGACATATTTTCTACTTAGCCCAACCTTGCCCGTGGGGATATCATCAAGAGGCCAGTCACCCTGTATCCTAGGAATGTTTTCCGGACAAGAGCCCTAATGTTGTCCTGGGATCTACTGGCATGGATCCCATCTCTCTATGGTATCACATTCTCACTAGTGGATCCTAATGCAGAATCATGGTATAAGTTCTTTGTAAATTATTGGAGAAATAGCCATGCAGATGGAGAACTATATGGATTTGTACTTTGATATTTTTGTGGACATACAGAGACAGATTTTCAAAAGAGCTCAGGAACAGATTTTCAAACACTCAGTACCCAGAATTAGGGCCAGATTTTCAGCTCAGCTCTCATTTATGCATCTAAATCTAGCCACTTGTTTTAGTGCCTGAATGGGAGCTGAGCTGTTCTGAAAATGTGGCCCGTACAATGGTTACCATTTAAAAAGTCAACCACAGTTGCGTGGAGTGATACCTGAAATTCGGCATCATTTCCCCCCCCCCCCCATGTACTTAGTATAGGAAATAATGGTGTTACATCTCTGGAACTTGTTGTTGGCAAATATTGACATTCCTTTTGTGGTGTAATAACACGCTACCTTGTCACTTTCTAGGTTTTCCTTCCTGATAATAGAAGTTATCTGGTTCATTATCTGGGGGGGAGGGATAGCTCAGTGGTTTGAGCATTGGCCTGCTAAACCCAGGGTTGTGAGTTCAATCCTTGAGGGGGCCACTTGGGGATCTGGGGCAAAATCAGTACTTGGTCCTGCTAGTGAAGGCAGGGGGCTGGTCTCAATGACCTTTCAAGGTCCCTTCCAGTTCTAGGAGATGGGATATCTCCATTATATATTTACTAAGTACCACTATTGCATTAGCAAAGCTTTTTGCCAGTTTCTAATTGCCACTGTGGGAGCTGACTCACTGAATTATCTTAGCTAAGAAACAGTTTAGGAAAGACAGTTATTTGGGGATGAATTTGCTTTCTTAAAGACCATAATTATTTAAAAACTTAAACATTAGTTGGTCTTTTATTTGCATATATGTGTTTTATTGACCAAATAGGCAATTCAAGTTTGCTTTCTAATAATGAATAGCACTAATCTTGCATGTAGTCACTGATGCATTTGAGGAAATAGAAATAAGGATGGAAATATTCCTAAATCTTGCAGCATTTTTTAATATTAGCTTTAAATCACTGAGACAGTACAATATTTAATGTTGCAACTAGATGTTGATCTTCAGATGTAAGAGGAATTTGGACTAATCAGGAAATAGGTAAGGAGCAGGTCTGGAGAGAACTATACACCATTTATTCTATTTGGCTTTTTTCTGTTTGTGATTTTTTTCACAAGTTTGTTGCTTATTCAACATTGTTTGACAAATACTGTATGTGAAATATTGGCTTTGCATTCAGCTATTTGTTGTTCTTTATTTGTGATGTGATTGGTCACCTAAGTCTTGTGGTATTCTTTTTCGTTCCCTGGTGGGATGACTGAAAACTTGTATAAGCAGAGGAGGAAGATTGAAGGGATTTTAAGATTTTAAGTCTGGTTTAAACTGATGCACAACCTCATTTGCACTGGTATTGAGGAAATATTTCCTTTTTTCCTTGAGCAAGAAATCACCTGTACCAGCAATCCTGGAAAACAAGTGATTTTTTGTTTGTTTGTTTGTTTGTTTGTGTCTGCAAATTTGCATGGGGAATGAGCTATGTGTCAGCCCTTAAGAGCATTGCTAAGACAAGACAGAATGCAGAGGTGCATAGCCCCTGGCGCTGCTTCACCACTCTGGTGCAGCTAGGACTCTAATTTTAAGCATGTGCTTAGATGCTTTGAATACTCAGGCTAAGGGGAGGACTTCAGTTTCCATTGTTTTTAATACAAGCTTTTAGGAATCTTCAATTTATTGATATATAATAAAATCTGGGCGATCCCTGTGACAGGACACATCTCTATGGCACCCCCTGGTGGCTCAATGTGGCACTACTCACACTACCACAAGGATCTCTAGATGCTGTGGTTCTTTAGCCCCACAGCGAAGGCATGCTTAAGTCCCACCTCTTTTGGAGAATTAAAGTCCAAAAATTAAAAAAATACCACCTAAGAACTCCAAACAGGATCCTCCTGCCCTTCCGGTTGAAAGACGTATTCAAAGAGTAGTAGTTATCAATGGCTTGCTGTCAAATTGGTAGGGAGTATCTAATGAGGTCCCACAGGGGTCAGTCCTGGGTCTGGTATTAGTCAATCCTTTCATTAATGACTTGGATAATGGAGAAGAGAGTATGGTTATAAAAGTTGCATATATCACTAAGTTGGGAGGGGTTGCAAGCACTTTGGAGGATGGGTTTAAAATTCAGAATGCCCTTGACAAACCGGAGAATTGGTCTGATGCAACAAGATGAAATTCAATAAAGACAGGTGCAAAGTACTTCACTGAAGATGGAAAAATCAAATGCACAACAACAAAATCGGGAATAATTGTCCAGGTGGTAGCACTGCTGGAAAGGATCGGGGGGTTATAGTGGATCACAAATTGAATGAGAGTTGGCAATATGATGCAGCTTCAAAAAATGCTAATGTCATTCTGGGGTGTATTAACAGGAGTGTTGTATGTAAGACAGAGGAGGTAATTGTCCCACTCTGCTTGGCACTGGTGAGGCCCCAGCTGCAGTATTTTGTCAATTCAGGGCACTACAGTTGAGGAAAGATGTGGACAAATTGGAAAGAGTCCAGAGGAGAGCAACAAAAAATGATAAAAGGTTTAGAAAACCTTACGTTTAAAAATAAACCCTGGCCATGTTTAGTCTTGAGGAAAAAATAGACTGAGGGGGGACCTGATGATACTCTTAAAATATGTTCGGGACTGTTATGAAGAGGATGGTGATTGATTGTTCGCCATGGCCAGTGAAAGTAGGAGAAGAAGTAATGGGCTTAATCTGCAGCAAGAGAAATGTAGGTTAGATATTAGGCAAAACTTTCTAACTATAAGGGTAGTTAAGCTCAGGAAGAGACTTCCATGGAGTCCCCATCATTGGAAGCTTTTAAAAACATGTTGGACAAACACCTATCAGGGTTGGTCTAGGGTTACTTCATCCTGCCACAGTGCACGGGGCTGGACTTGATGATCTCTCGAGGTCCCTTCCAGCCCTATATATCTATGATTCTACTCAGAGCCTGTCTTCAAAGAGCCACTCGTTTGGTCAGTCTACACAGAGCAATTTTTGGCTGTATTACCTGCAAGAGATGGGGAGAGACAGAAATTCCTGCATGCTGTACATCTCTGCACTAATATAGCTTAGGCTAAAAGCTCAAGACTCCACCCAAGACCTGGATTCCTTAATCATTGAAGCAGACATACAAAAGAAGTGTCACTTTAATATTTCATACAGTTTCTAAAACATTTCATATGTAACCCAGCATGGTCTGCATAAGATCCAAGTTCTAGATGACCTATTCATTCTGAACATGTGCCCACTGTACTTCCTTAGCGAGTCAAAGCACATGAAAGCGCTCAGTGTAGTTTTTCACTATTTCTCTCCAGGGTTACTTTTTTAGTTCAACATCTCTCTCTTTCTCTCTGACCCTCCCATTCAGCCAGGAGTATTAGTTATTTACGGAACGCTTCAAAATTATGAGGGAAGAAATCCTAAGCAGTGTCTTTTCAGTGTCTTTTAAATATGAACTGCTGCTAATCCAGTTCCTCCTCTTTAGGATGTAAAGTAATTTGTTCATTTCCGAAGTAATGGTTTATGAAACTAAGGTGCAGAGTGTTGTCAAGGCAAAACCCTGTCTCCTATTTGTCTGTAGGACACCTGTGTTAAATGATGATGACAAACTAATTGATGGTAAGAAAAATCTTCCAACATCAATGGAGAAGCTTGTTTTACTGCTTTCTAGAAGGTATTATTATTAGTAATTAGTGTACCTCTGTTTATAAATGGTCTGTATCTTCCTCTAAGACATTAGTATACAAGGGGAGGCATTTTTGGCTAGGGAAAGTGCATCCTTTTCTAAAATGTAAAAAGTGTAACCAATCTTAGTTTTAATTAAGAGAGTTGTGTGCTTAAGTGGGAAATTCGAAAGGAACCCCCTAAACTGATTTAAAAATAGAAGCATCTTAATTTGTTTTAGCCTGGAGATGTTTTCAGTGCCCTGTTTATTCTTGTCTGGCAAGAATCATTTTATACACTCTGAAAGGATAATTATCCCTGTAGGTGAATCTAATTCACCAAAGGAGAAAGATCTGAATTTTTAATAAAAGGAGGGGTTCTTTTAAAGCATCATAAGTACAGTAATTCTTCTGTATATGTGTGTGCCTCTGTTCTCTTCCTGCCTTATAATATATTAGTTTGTGTGTGTGTGTGTTTTCCCCAGCTATGATTTCTCCATGACCCCTAAAGAAACCTTAACCATATATAGTGCCATATGGTAGCTTTACTTTACAATGCGGGATGCTAGTGTAGCATGCCATTTCTGCCCTTTGAAAGGATGCGAGTTCAAATCTCTGCTGTGCCAGCCGAGAGTCAGATGCAGATGAAAAGCTGCCAGAGCTTTAGATCGCTGTCTGCCGTGCCAAAAAGGTGAAGGACGAGTGGACTCCCGAAGGAAATGTGGTTGTCAAAATACTGTGTATTGCACAGGGTTTGGGGCAGTGTTAGACAGAACTCAGCCTATTGGATTGTCACATACTGTACCTAAGACAAATGCATCCCTCTTTTAAGCCAGCTACTGATTTTTACATCAGATGTAGAAAATTGACATCCTGCGCTGAGCTTAATGAAACTTCCCCTGGACTATATTGTCTCCTATGTGAGTTACTTAGATGTAAAGGGGAGGAAACTTTTGAGGGGTTTAAATGAGTGATGTTTCCTTCTAATATTTTTGTCGACGGTGTGTGCTTTGTGTCAGCCTGGAGTAGGGAGCCTTTTGACTACCAAAACCAATGGATCCATGTGATCTACAGATCTCTCAAGGAAACCACCAAGGCCCTGTGTCATAACTATAAAGGGAAGGGTAACAGCTCTCCTGTGTAAATCCCTCCTGGCCAGAGACTCCAAAATCCTTTTACCTGTAAAGGGTTAAGAAGCTCGGGTAACCTGGCTGACACCTGACCCAAGGGACCAATAAGGGGACAAGATACTTTCAAATCTTGGTGGGGGGAAGGCTTTTGTTTGTGCTTTTTATTTGGGAAGTTGTTGGCTCTTGGGACTGAGAGGGACCAGACATCAATCCAGGTTCTCCAAATCTCTCTGAACAAGTCTCTCATATTTCAAACTTGTAAGTAAACAGCCAGGCAAGGCGTGTTAGTTTATCTTTGTTTTCTCAACTTGTAAATGTACCTTTTGCTAAAGTCTTTATCTCTGTTTGCTGTACTTTGAACCTAAGGCTAGAGGAGGGGTCCTCTGAGCTCTTTAAGTTTGATTACCCTGTAAAGTTATTTTTCCATCCTGATTTTACAGAGAGGATTTTTACCTTTTTCTTTAATTAAAAGCCTTCTTTTTAAGAACCTGATTGATTTTTCCTTGTTTTTAGATCCAAGGGGGTTGGATCTTGATCCACCAGGAGTTGGTGGGAGGAAGGAGGGGGGATGATTAATTTCTCCTTGTTTTAAGATCCAAGGGGTTTGGATCTGTATTCACCAGGGAATTGGTAAAGAGTCTCTCAAGGCTACCCAGGGAACGGAATTAGCTTTGGGAGTGGTGGCAGCGGACCAGATCTAAGCTGGTAGTTAAGCTTAGAAGTTTTCATGTACCCTAAAGTTCAGAGTGGGGAAGCAGCCTTGACACCCTGTGACACCCCCTCCCCACACACTCTGACTACTTTACATCATTCCCCCTTCTAGCTGGCAGCCAGTGGCATCCTCTCCTCTGCATTCACGTTGTGGGTGAGGACGGTGCCTGTGATAATTCAGACAGCATCAGCATTAACTCAGGCACAGAATCCCAGTGGATTTGAGGAAGAGGGATGAACCTGAGGAGAGTGGCTATTACTAAACTTCTCACCCTTGGCCATCTCTTCTCCTTCTCCAACTGCAGTGACCCCAGCAAGAGGCCTCTATAAGGGGTGAAGTGCTGAGAATAAGGACGCCTAGAAGTTCCCTTTCCCCTCTTCTGCACTGCTCCCTTCTGGAATCTGCTTTGATCTCTGTATCCAATGATAATTTGGACCTTAGCAAATGCAAGCACTGCTTAAACTGTCTGCAGAATTTCTCACCTCAACTCACCCTGTTGATTAAAAAAAAAAATACTTGTTGCTGCTTTAGTCAATCACTGACTCCACTGGGAAGCAGCAATTGGGCTGAGAATGAAAACCAAACGCAAATGTTTAAAACTGGCACACGAGGAGAAGTAATGGGCATTGCAAGATTGTGCCTGTGTGCGTGATCTATCGAACCGCAGGATGGTAACTAAACTGGAAGGAAACTGTGACAGACGGACGATGTGCAGAGTGAGCCGCAGTCACTAACTAGAAAATATTATTCACACCAGGAAAAATGACTCCTAGAAGGAGAGGAACCGTAACACCAGTGAAGTTTTAAATTGACTGTGGGCATTTTAGTATGGCTGAAATTTGGAATAAGGAGAGGGCCCTGCTGAAACAATATGTACTTCAGAAATGCCTTTGCTTTGAATTGTCTTGTGTCACACCATGGGACAGCATAGGCCTTCGTCATGCGGTGCCTCTCTCTCCCTGCATGTGAAAAGCTTTGTTAATGTAGAGTTAAGGTTGCAAGCCCTGTGCTACTTGTGCCTTTGCAGAACACCAGGATCAGACTCTACCACGCTTCCTGGAGGCAACCTATTATGCCTCTACAATGATTCCCAAGGCAGGGGGTTTGGGCTGAAGGAGCGATGTTCCAAAGCAGTACCTTCACAGGGGAATTCTCCCTTGGCCCTTTAAAGGTTTTTTTACAGGCATTAAGTGTGGGCGGATCACGGGGCAGAATCCCTCTCTAGGAGTTTGAGTCTCAAAACACAAATATTGCAAAACAGAGAAATGTGGAGTGAAAGTCTCTTTACTTATCACTTACAAGGAGAATGAAACACACACACACACATACACGCACAAAAGAAATGCAGATTGAAGGTGACATCCCTCACCCCCTTAACTCTGTCCCTTTTAATGGCAGGAGATTATAGTGCCTTAAATCTCCTTCAACCTTTCATCCAATGTGACCTCTGTCAATCAGCAGTTCCAGTACACCCTGGATTAATGGTGATGTGCAGAGCATGCTGAGCGTCCATTGGAGCGCATGGGTAGAAATACTCATGTGGAGTTGTGCACAAAGAAAATGACTGCTCTCGATCAATGCAGGTGAGATATCAATTTATGGCTCCCAGGAGACTCCCTGTCTCCCATCAGGGCTAGAAAGCCATGTGTCTCGGGCCTACAGAAAATGGTTCCCTTCTAGGGACCTGTGTTTGACTCGGCGGGAGGGGCCCAGCTCTGCCCATTTCAGCACCTTCTGACCAGTCCCAAAGCTGCAGCAGCTCAGCTGCCTTCTGGAAAGGCAGTAATTGGCCTTTTCAAAGTGCATTTTTGATTCAAAGTATTGTGAATATGGATTAACAGTAGCTTGGTGCATATGGTCCTTCCAGCATCAGTATTCTGGAACTACCTTGAATAGAATACCAACTGGCTGCATACTGATGAAGCTGAGGGAATAAATGAATAAAATATATAAACAACTGAACTTCTGAAAGCTGGAAAGCCTGTAAAGTTGTGCTGGGCCTAAGGAATCCCCTGGTAAACAAGACAGGTTTTTTTTTTTCGTTTTTACACTTTGAGATCACTTCTTATTATATTATCTTGTCTGTAATTAGAAATCTTGTGAAACTAAGAACTGCTAAATTAATTTAATTTTTAGTGCTGGGAGTTTGCCCGGAGGCACTCAACTAACTGGCCTTCATGAGATTTGACTTTCCAAGAGTTTTCTTCTCTTCCCCACCTCAGTCCTTTGTAAAAGAAACCATCTTTTCCATCTACTAATTAACCCTGTGGCCAACAAGCAAATCTTTTGTAAGCTTTGAAGACCGCGACTAGCTGCCTGTACAAGTAATGCTGGATTAAGTTGACTTTCATATGCCATTTTGAACAGAACTTTTAAAGCCCAAGAGGAAGAAAGTCTATTAAACCAAGTGAGGAAAAAAATAACCCAGAGTATGTTATTTACCTATTTTTATCATCTAAATGTTCCTGTCCTTTTACTCACTGGTAACCAATTTTGGGGTGTTGCAGTTTCTCAGGGGGACAGAAATTGTCAACAAATACCTATCTATCTTATAGAACTGGAAGGGACCCTGAAAGGGCATTGAGTCTAGCCCTCTGCCTTCACTAGGAGGACCAAATACTGATTTTTGCCCTGATCCCTAAGTGGCCCCCTCAAGGATTGAACTCATAACCCTGGGTTTAGCAGGCCAATGCTCAAACCACTGAGCTATCCCTCCCCCCGTAATATTTGCTAGCATAATGTACTTATTTACAAAATGCATTCAAAGGTCCAGTTACCTTAAAAAGAGAGGGCAAAAAAAAAAAAAAAAAAAAAAGAAAGAAAAAAAAAAAGGCAGTAAAGCTAGTCATTTCAACTTGCAGAGACTCTGGCTAGCACTACTGAGTTCAGTCCTGAAGACATGCAAACAGCTGCTTTTGTCTAAACCCTCCCCTTGCTCGTATCACACTGCCTCTTCCTGTGTCCTACTTCCCATCTGTCCATTCACTTCAGAAACTCTAGGCCTTTTTCTCCATACAAAGCAGGGACTAGTCCTGGTGGTTCTAGGCATTAACTCTTTCCAACTTGGTCTCACTTCACTTCACTTCTTGACTCCTTTTCCTGTTTCCATGGGGTCAGAGGTGCCCATGAATCTTCATCATTCTTTCTGGTCCAACGCACGCGTTCGTATGTCTCGGAGTTCCAATCCTTTTCTCTTCACAGAGTTTTTCCATAGTATCCTAGGTCTTCCAGGTCCTTTCTTGCTCTCCTCTTCCTCCCATAATTTCTTGGCTGGTCATTCATCCTCCATTCTTATCACACATCCAGCCCACCTCAAACATGCACTTTCTAGCCTACTGCATCTTCCCCCCAATGTCTTCCAAGCCCATCTTTCTAGCATTGTCTACTCTATACTGTAAAGGTTTCAGGGTAGCAGCCGTGTTAGTCTGTATCTGCAAAAAGAACAGGAGTACTTGTTGCACCTTAGAGACTAACAAATTTATTAGAGCATAAGCTTTCATGGACTACAGCCCACTTCTTCTATACTGTAAAACTGCTCTAGAAGAATGTCTGGAATGGATGTAGTTTAATCAGTGCTGAATCCAGCTTAACCAGAAGTATAGACAAGGGTACTGTTTCCCTACAGATGAATCAGTTTGGAATACATTTAATTGCATAGTGGTGGTAATATTAGAAGATACAGCTCCTAGTCCAGGAATAAAGTGTGTTCTGCAACTAAATATGGGGACGAAAGCACTCAGTGGCACAAGAAAGGTTGCAGTGATATTGGTCAGATACAGGTTAGAATGGGAGACTACCAAAATGTGGTAGGCTATGTTAAAAAAAAAAAAAAAAAAAAGCAGGCAGTATCCTTTGCTAGACAAGACATTGATCTTACAGCAATTGTATGCCAATGTTTATGCTGCTTCAGTACTAAATTATAAAAGAGGCAAAAAATTGGGCATAATTAAAGTAATTTTGAACAGAAGAAAATGGGTTAGCTGAAAATACTGTTGTGACAGAATGCTAATAAGTGTCTAGGATTAGTGAGTACCATCTACATTTGCACAAGAATCATCACCCAGCAGTATAGTACATGCACCAAGGCAAATTCTACTGACAGTCCTGCCAGGATTGGAAGCTGAATTACTAGTCAGACAAAAACTAGGAATAGAAAAACCAATGGCATAGTAGCAGTTATTAAAGAAAAAGAAAACTAAAGAGACTCTTAGCCATAAACAAAGGTGTCATTAGAGGAGGTTTTGGAACAAATTGATAAAATGAACAGCAATAAGTCACCGGGACCAGATGGTATTCACCCAAGAGTTCTGAAGGAACTCAAATGTGAAATTGCAGGACTACTAACTGTCATCTGTAGCCTATCATTTAAATCAGCTTCTGTACCAAATGACTGGAGGATAGCTAATGTGACATCAATTTTTAAAAGGGCTCCAGAGGCGACCCCAGCAATTACAGGTAAGCCTGACTTCAGTACCAGGCAAATTGGTTGAAACTATAGTAAAGAACAAAATTATCAGACACATAGATGAACATAATTTGTTGGGGGAATGGTCAACATGGTTTTTTGTAAAGGGAAATTATGCCTCACCAATCTACTGGAAGTCTTTTAGGGGGTCAACAAGCATGTGGACAAGGGGGATCCAGTGGATATAATGTATTAGATTTTCAGAAAGCTTTTCACAAAGTCCCTCATCAAAGACTCTTAAGAAAAGTAAGAAGTTCTGGGATAAGAGGGAAAGTTCTCTCATGAACTGGTAACTGGTTAAAAGATAGGAAACAAAGGGTAGAAATAAATGGTCAGTTTTCAGAATGGAGAGAGGTAAATACTGGTGTCCCCCAGGGGTCTGTACTGGATCCAGTTCTATTTAACATATTCATAAACTATCTGGAAAAAGGGGTAAACAGTGAGGTAGCAAAATTTGCAGATGATAGAAAACTACTCAAGATCGTTAAGTCCCAGGCAGACTGTGAAGAGCTACAAAAGGATCTCTCAAAACTGGGTGACTGGGCAACAAAATGGCAGATGAAATTCAATGTTGATAAATGCAAAGTAATGCATATTGGAAAACATAATCCCAACTATACATATAAAATTATGGGGTCTAAATTAGCTGTTACCACTCAGGAAAGAGATCTTGGAGTCATTGTGGATGGTTCTCTCCCAACTGCTGAGATGAAAACATCCACTCAATGTGCAGCGGCAGTCAAAAAAGCGAACAGAATTATGGGAATCATTAAGAAAGGGATAGGTAATAAGACAGAAAATACCTTATTGCCTCTATATAAATCCATGGTACGCCAACATCTTGAATACTGCATGCAGATGTGGTTGCCCCATCTCAAAAAAGATATATTAAAAGGTTCAGAAAAGGGCAACAAATTTGCCAGAGAGCAGAGGGAGGTTTTGTAGCCTGTCACATAGTTTCAATACAGGACATTTTCAAGTAAAAAGTCTTAACTGGAATTCCTGTTCTCATAGTTGATGTTGTCTCTCAGGCATGGCTAACAAGATATAAAGGAAATGTGATATCTTATTTAAAGGGAATGTAAGTAGGAAATTTCAAATTCAGTGGATATGGACTCCACTTTGGAGTCCAGCCAGTAGCTTATTAGGTCATGCATTTACTAAAGTTGACATTAAACTTGATCCATCCCAAATACAGGACAGTAGGCAAATGCCTGTACTGAAACACATCTGGAATCGACTGTAGCACTGCTGCAGGATTATCCCACACTATAGCTACATTGTGACAGTTGTAAAGAAAGAGGTTCCATGGAGCTGGGACAATCAGTTGTATAGCTTTTCCGAGAATGAAGGATATCGTCATTAGATCCAGTTCTTAGGGGTTTTATTTATTTATTTATTTATTTAATAAAGACATGGAGTTTTTCCATGTTGTTGCCTTGTTGGATGGACATGGGGCAGCTCTGCTCCGAGATAGGCCATTGGCCTCCGTGTCAAGTACATTAACCAAGACTCATATGAGGAGTGCTTACCAGGGCCGGCTCCAGGCACCAGCCCACCAAGCTTGTGCTTGGGGCGGCACCTGGAGGGGGGTGGTGCGGTGCAGTGCTCCGGCTCCGGCCGCCAGGGAGAGCGGAGCCCCAGCCGGGCTCGCAGCCCTCCCCCCGGTGCTCTGGCCGCTGGGGAGAGCGGAGCCCCGGCCGGGCACTCCGCCCTCCCCCCGGCTCTCTGGCCGCCCTCCCCTCGGCGCACTCCCCATGGCTGCCGGGGAGAGCGGAGCCCCAGCCGGGGCTCACTGCCCTCCCTTGCCGCGCTGGGGTGGAGGGGCGGCGGCCGGAGGCTTTTTTGCCTGGGGCGGCAAAAAAGCCAGAGCCGGCCCTGGCCACTGCATTCAGATGCCACCTCCCTATCCCAGCTGTCCCCGCCTCCCGCCCTCCCCCCCCAAAAAAATATATATAATCTGTAGAGGATGCTACTGATACTAGAGTCATTTGACTTTCAAGTAGAAAAATTCTCCTGGAAAGGAAGTAGCAGTGGCAAACTGTCATGATACATTTACTCTCAAGAGTAAAGAGTCAATAAAGAGCGAATGCTAGAGGAGCAGGGACAGTCCCACAGTTACATATCTCAGCAGTTGGGAGAGATAAATTGAGAGCTGCTACTGGCAGACATGAAACATTGAAGGGTTTGATCAAAATATTACATAGAAAATGGCCTGGCAAGGGAAAGCATTTAAAGCAAAGTTGTGGCCAGACTGGCAGCATAAGAACGAGTTAGCCGAGCGAATAAAAATACTGCAAGAGGACAGGAGTACTGCAAGAATTCTGAGAAAATTATTGGAGAGCCCTCCTGGGTTTGGTCCATGTGATCTGAAGTTTGCTTTGCAATGAACTAACCCAGATGGTTTGCTTAGAAGTTCACTTTGGCTACCAGGCCTCCTCTCTATTGGACATCTCAGTGAAGCCTGGTCACTTCCCTTCCTGTCCTGCAATTGGATGCTTACTCCATGGCCCCACATCTCTTCTGCAGACTCTATTGACTGTTGTCAAGTAGGGTTTCAGTCTGTGCACTCGCGAAAGGGTCTCTGGGAGACAAGGATGGGATGGGTCCCCAACAGGGCAGTTGGAGACAGAAAATACCGACGAGTCCTGCTGTCATCAGCTATGATTAGCTAGTCATAATACCCTAGTCTATGGAGGTTCACCGTGTAGTTGGGATTACAAGGCTTCCCTCCAGTGCACCCTTGAAGAGAACTTTGGGGCGCTCCCGTAGTAACAAAGCTGGGAGCAGTGGGTGTGGCACTGTTTCCAAGTGCCTTTTGCCATGTTTGGGGATTTGATCTGCTACTTGCTCCTGAAAGGACCTGTCTAGAGGCTGCTTGTAGAGTCTGCAGGTGTGATAGCAGCTATCTGATGCCCCCTGCAATCACAAGGGAGCAGCGTCAGAATCCCCTGCACTGGCCACCCATGCTTAATGATGTAGACTACACACTGAATTAATATTCTACGTCCTCTGGAGAGAAGCTGTAATCACAGCACCAACACCAGACAAGCTATGGAAGAAATTGGGCTTGGATCCAACATGATAGGACAAAAAGGATTATCTTCTTGCAGCTTATACCTATCTGGAGCTGATCTGTCTGACAGACCAGAAAGCTATTGCTGTAATAATGCTGTATCACTCTGCTTTTAGTCAGACCTGTTATGGGCTCAAGAGTGAGAAATTTTAAATGTCCCATGGAGTGGGAAGCAGAACATGTGACAAGAAATCCCGTGTATCTTTTATTAAATGGTGTTATAGGACACTTGGCACCAGGAACCCTAAACATGTGAAAGGAGACTGCCAGGGACACACTGGATTAGCTACTTTGGACGGTGGGCTCACAGAAATACTGGGTAGTGCCCGGCAGGATTATCATCTGAGAACTGTTAATAGACAGGAGCAACTACTCCCAATTCTGGGAGGTCTGATCGTGACACACCTACGGTCCTTCTGTCAAGCCTGCTCACAGACCTGCTGGCTTCCAGTGGGGATTTTGGGAGGAGGCAGTTCCTTCCCTTAGTCAGTGCTCTTTGGGCAGGCAAGCTTCATCTCCTCCTCCCCTCTCCCTGCTGCCCTACCAGCACTCAGCCAACAGGGAGTAGCTGGCTGAGAGCAGAGAAGGGGATTAGGGAAGTGACACACTTGCAATTCAACAGATTTATCAGCTGTGAGATGTTCAGAGGGCCACAGCTGTGTTTTTTGTCCCGAAAATCCTTTTAGTGCAGCAGCAATTTGCTATTGTCCGTGAGTCGCTAAGATGAGCACAATCAAATAATCGTGTGTTAAAAGAGAAATTATTAGGAAGGAACAAACTGCTGTGTTGTCGTTTGGGTGAGATATTTACCGGTGACTGTGAGCACCCGCCCCTGCTCTACGGTCACAGTCCACATGTTATGCAGTGTCCAAAATTGCCCCCTTCCAACAAAAAAAAAGAAAAATAAGATGAGCTTAAGGTTCCTTCCTCTTGACTTCTCAGCCCACACCCTAGGTCCGCTCCATCTCTCACAGAGCCTCTCTCACCTTTCTTATATACAGGTGAAATAAGCTGTTTGCATCTGCGAGACAGCATAATCCACCTAGTTATTCCCTAGAGCAAGCTGCTTACTTTAGTGCAAACACACCCTTACATTAAATCTTTGTCTTTTGGTAATAGGTGTTACAAACAAACCGACCATTTGTCTCTGACTGTTGGAGCACTACTGCCCTTCATATTTAGCAGAAGCATGTCTCTTATCGGCGTCAGCCTTTAAAGTGGTACCATCCATAGACACTTGGTTAAACTTTATCAGAGACTCATTATCTCTTGAATAACTTGATTTCATTTTTTCTGAAAACAGAAGCCAAAAGATTTTGAGACCTAATGGGCAGCAATTCTTTCATTCCGGAAGCAACAGGGAGTGGAAGTCTATATGTCCCCGGCATGGGAGTATGAACAGTGACACAGACATAGATTCTGTGTGATGAATACTTTATCACTTATTTTACAACATGTCACACACATGAAAATAAGATATATTTCTTTCCTTTGCTTTTTCTGTTAGATTATATTTGTTGCCGAAATTGCACGATAAAAATGGCAAACGCCTTTATGAAAGCAGGAAGAGAAGTTGTTTAAAGATAAACATTTCTATTGTACTTATGACTGTTACGATTAATCCTTCTTATAGTGCCATATATGTATATTACATTCTAAGAAACTATGTTAAAAGAATGTTAAGATTGTAAAATGAAGCACTCAGAAGTTTGAAAATGCCAGAATTGAGGTTGCCTGTGCAACTTTAATTCAGGTCCCCATGTGTCTACATTATAATGCAGTCTGTAATTACATGATCTCATAACTATTCTCCTGCAGTAACCCTGCCTTGTGAAAGTGGGGAATGTGGAGTTGAGTTGAACTTGTAGAGTTGTTCCATCAGTTACCAGATCAAAGCAGATTATGTGGAGTGGGAAGACATGGTCAGAACGGAAGGAAAAAGGTTTTAGCTGCTGAGTTTTGGTCCACCTGGAGGTCAGAGAGATGAGAGTGAGGTGAACCAGGCAGCCGTGGGTTGTTGTCAATAACAATAATGATGATGATAATTAATACTTGACACTTTTGGAGCACCTTCCATTCAAGAATTTCAAGGTACCTTGCTTTAATAAATTTGGCCTCACTAACATGCCTGTGAGCTAGCTACGCTTTTACTCTTCCCATTTATCCTAGGGGAACTGAGTGGTTGAGTGACCTGCCTAACATGAAAATGATCCCAACTCACTTGGATACCAGTGAAGAAAGGCAGCAGTGCAGACTGGTTTTCTTTTAGATTTTGATGGAAGGGGTGAGAGCAGCACCGTGGAAAGTGGGAGTGTGCAGCAGGCTAGGAAAAGGGAGGCGGAGATTAAAGAAACAGTCACCTCCTAATTCAGTTCTCACACGATCTTTAAGAAAGGTATCCACTGATTTACTGTAAGTCACAATAAGGCAAGTTGAGCAACAGGAATGAAAGCCCAGTTGAGATAAAACTATAACAAGAGAGACTATGTGAGGATTTTACCTCTAATCATGCTCTTAAGCCCTGTGGCTCAGAACAGGATGATAATAGGAAAAGTCTTTTTTGCTTTATTTGCTTCATTTAGCTGCTTCTGTTGTTGTCTCCAGTTATTTGCTCTGACTCTCCATTGCCATGACCCTTCCACAGTCATTTACACTAGTGCAAAATCAGGGCGATAGTGCTTCAGACTCACTGTGCACTGGTGCAAATAACTGCACAAGGTCCACCGAGAATGAGGCCCATTGACCAACATTCAGTTATACGCTAATTTACAGCTCCCTGCAAATACAGAAGATGCATGGAACAGGTGATGGAAACCCAGCATGTTTACTGGTAAAGGCTGGAATAATGTGTTTCGTCTGTTTAAATTTTGTATTATTGTGCTGGATGAAAGACTCACCTTTAAAAAAGGCACTGTCAGCCTGCATATCAATTAAAACCCGATTTCCCTCTGCACTGTAACACTAAAAAACTGAAACCAAAACCAGGCGGGGCAAGTATGTGCTATGCATTTAATATTAATTTGACTTTGTGTACTTGGGACCAGAATTTTCAAAAGATCCCAGCAACCATCAGTGGGCCCAGGTTTTCGAAAGAGCTCAGCTCCCTGTTAGACTCCATGTTGAATGCTGAATGATTTTGAAAATCTGGCCATAGGCGCTACAATGGGAGCGGATGGTTGCTGTACGCTTAGAAAATTTGGCCCCATGCATGGTCGGCATGTATCACTGAACACAGTGGAACAGAAATAAAGAATATTTTGCCATTGCCGCCAAGCTTTGAACTGGCTTCCAGCTAATGACCCAGATAATCTTTACTTGAAATTGTATAATTGAGATGGAAGGCTGTCCGGGGTTTCTAGTTGATACGCAGCATCCGCATCCATGAGCTTTTGACTATGGTCATTGAGCCAAAATACAGAAGGTTAAATCTCTCATTTTCATTATCCAACTGCCCCCATTTCCCCAATACAAATGTGACATTTCAATTTTACACAGTCCAACTCTTCTTAAATCATCTGTACAAAAACTTCAGATTTTGATTGATGATGGATGAGCTATTTTCTCCTAAACCACCCAGTTCTCATTACCCTTTAAAGACATAGCTTATTAATAATGGACCTGAAGTGTTTTCCCAGTGGGCCATCAGCAATCCACTGTGCTAGTAGCTCAAAAGATTTGGTTTAGGGAGCAGGCATGAAATTTTTAGGCCAAAGCCATTCCGGAGGTGATGTATTCAGCTTCCTGGATGAAATATGACAAGGTTGTAAGAGTAATACAGTATATGACAACAGATCGGTGGGTGATAATGGGAAAGATGTGGCAATGTCAGCATCCGGAGAGGTATCAACAACGGTAATGGATGCTGGCCTTGAAAATTAAGGACAGACAGCCTCAGTCTGGAATATCTAATTTGTATGTGTAGGATACATCTTGCATGATATACTGTGAAACAGAGTTTTCCAGAGAAAACTCTTAGGAGGTATAAGATGGTCTCCAGTTTTGTTTCTGAAATTCAGATTTGCAATCTCTCTTCTGACTGGTTACAATGGATGTTTAACGACATCCTTGTGCCCTATTGAATACTTACTATTCCCCATCCTCCTTAAAAATAAAATGCTAACAAAAACATAGTCTCTCTCTCTCTCTCTCTCTCTCTCTCTCTCTTTTGCCTTGCCATCTGATTTGATAAATCCCAAGGTAGAACTTTAATTTTTAATCTGGAGTAGTAATATCACTTTTAGATCAAATGGAGAAAATATTTAGGGCCAGCAGAAAGGCACACGCAGCCTCCATTTGAAATAGAAGTGAAAGCAGTCAGAGTTGCTCGCAGTGAAGGATACCTTACGGGATCTGAAAATACCTCACTACCTTAATCTGGACAGGAAATTGGGAGAAGTAGAACATCAGTGATTGTGCTGACAAGCCATTTGTGACTGTTCAGGAGAAGAGCCTTTCTTGTGTTGCTTGAACAGATGGATAAGAAGAGAGGTCCCTGTCCCAGAGAACTTACAGTCTAAACAATGTGCAGACAAAGATGGGGGAAGGGATGCAACAAAAGCCTTTTCCTTCGCCTACTGTTCAATTATATTTTTTCTATTATATTGATCATATGTGCTTTTTTATAAGAGTTTTTTCCTTCATACTTCTGACTTATTCTACAATGAAGTTGCTAACATCACCACTGCCATTCCATGGTAAAGATTAAAGCTGGTCAAGCTGTTCATTACAAATAATATTTGTGCTGGATTTACCCACTTTTGGTAATTAGCAAACCAGTTATAAACTGATCCTGATGTTCTCATCTGCTCATTTTTCATAAATATTCTCTGCATGAGACATTTTTGCCCTGTTGGTTGTCTGTGAACTGTTTGCTTTAGCTGTGAGTTGCTAATGTTGTGTGATAGGTTACCTAAGTCACGTGGTAAGAGTTCTGCTCCATTATTGGCTGATTGAAACTTTTTAAGGCGCAGATATTATGGGTTGCTCATTTCTGGTCTGACATTCTGGGTGAATAATCATTCATAAAATATTAGAGATTCATAAATATTTTTTTTTCTCAAACGACTGGCAGCTCTGCAAATAACAAGTACAGTGTCCCCATGACTCATAACAAACTGAACGTGGTGCTTCATTTTAAGAAAATATTGGAGTGACAGCATTTCTCTCCCCCCTCCCCCCCCCCGGCCTTTTAGTTTTGTTCCAGTCAAGTAGCTCTAGTAATGATGATAGAGATTTTCCATTCAGTTCAGAATCAAGTGTCAAGAGTAGGTGGGGCTATTCTCTGCTCTCAGAATCTGTTGCAGCCTTTATACTGGAGTGGAAGGCGGTGCTCTTTTTAGAGCCAAATCTCAGGGCAGATTTTCAAAAACACCTAACGTAGCCAACAGGACTTGTGCTCCAGAATCCTTTATCCCACTTTGTAAATCTCCCCTGGTGGAAACTCTGAGGCTGACTTTTACCCAATATATTGGGTATTTCAGGCAGCGGCAGACCAAGCTTAGAGTGCTATACCTGCTATATTAGGCAGAAGTGCAATGATTAGACACTAATAACTTTCCAAATTTGCAAAAAGGATTTTAAAAGCAAGAGAGGACAAAAGCTAAAAATGATGATATTTAAGTAAATGATATTTAAAATACATTCCCATTGTGAACATCTCTTTCCAGTGCTTCTTGTACAGAGATTAGCTCCTATCTGCACAGTTAAAGAGCATAAAATGCACTAAGGGAGCTGTCATTCCATTTCCTATTCTAATCTCCCAGAAAGAGTTCAGCGAAAAGGAACTTCAGGTGTTTCATTTGGCAGGGAAGGGAAGTCTGTCAGTATTTTATTTTTTGGTCCACCTTTCGCTACCAACTTGTTTTCATAATCTGGAATCTCTGCCTTTTTTCCTTTTGTTTATTGTTTAACATTATCTCTTGCTTTCAGTGCAGTAAATTAAAATTAGATGATGACTTTATGATGATGAGTTCATTATACTGTAACTCTATTGTATAGTGATTACAGTTGTGCTTCATTTGCTTAACACGTATCAGGGTTTATTAGGTCTTTCCAAGTATTGTTCTTGGTAAAAGAGCAGCAGGAAGTAAATCACATTGGGGCCAGATGCCTGAGCCTGTGTAAATCAAATGTAGCTCCACAGAAGTCAATGGAGTTGGGCTGATTTGCACCAGCTGAGGACCTGGCTCAAGAGGACAAAGAAGAGATCAAACTGAAGAGGAGGAGTGAGTGTGGATTCAACAGAAAGGGAGGAGGACTGCAAAAGTATTTGAAAGAAAAATCTAACCTCGGAACTTGAATTAGCTTTCTTATTTGCAAAGGCCAGATTCTGAGATCCTTTGTCCAGTTTACGAGTGTCTTCCTTCATGAGTGACCTTGTTAACTTCAGTGAGATAATCCTTGGACAGGGGAACTATTCTTTGGGAAATAAGGAATCTGGTTCTAAGAAAGGCCAGGGCAGACAAGGAGTGGGTGAGGTTCTGTGGCTTGCAGTGAACGGAAGGTCAAACCAGCTGATCACAATGGTCACTTCTGACCTCAAAGTCTATGAATGCAATGCTTATTATTAAAATGAAGGGTTGCTAATAGAAGTCAGAGAACTTTTTACATTTACCTTGAGTTAACATTTGTGACAGCTTGTGATTCATTGTAGTTGCAGGAAAGGGGCCTGATTCTTAAACCCTTATTCAAAATTAATAGCTTCTTACTCTACATATAGCCCCGTTGAAACTAGCGGAACTATATTAGAATAAAGGGCTATTGAATGTATCAGAATGTACAGAAGTTTCCTATCAAGCAAATTGAGGCCATTTTTGATAAGCATTGTCAAGTGAATGCATGTATAAATAAATTATGTCTTTGGCAGGTATTTGGATATATCAATTGTTAGCAACACTATTTAAAATCCATTTGTAAATGTTTAGCACGAGATGAAAGTAGATCTTCAATGTATGTCAGACAATATTTTTTTGGATTAGGATTCGGGGCAGATTTGCTAATTGTGTGTCGATGGGATAAAAAGGAGAAATGGTCACTAACCATGTTTTCAAAAGTCCTGCTAAATCCTGCCTTTCTCTTGGGACAGAATTGCTAACAGCTGCTGTGCGGGATATGTCAGGGATCATAAGAATATCATACAGACAGATCAGTAGTGTACCTCTAATCTGGATTCCTTTCTATGCAAAATAGTTATTATTGTCTCCATTTTAAGCCCTTTTTCAGTGGAAAAGACAAGCTCTTAAACCAAAGGTTTCCTAGAAATAAATGTCAAGACCGGTAGCTGATTAATGTGGAGGAAGGAGGAGTTTGCATGTGATCCCTTATTTAATATGTTATTTTATGGAGACTATCTCCTTTATATGATATGTAAATCCTAATATTCGTAGTGAAAAATGCAGGGTATTTTTTCCTTCTTGTTTGTAGATGTTAATATTCCCCTGAGAAGTTTTTAAAGATTTGCTCTGGATCCGTAGACTACAAATAACCTTAATCATCGGCAAAGTAGGCAAGATTTACTTTTAATGTGTCCTTAAGAAGGATGCCACTCCTAGCAGCAATAGCACCCTTAATGTCATTCTAAGATGCCATTAGTAAGTAACCTTCAAATTTTCTTTGCTAGGACTTGCATCTGTGACACTGAGTGATTCATGGGGTTTTAACTCCACAGCTCTTACCTATGAGAGTAATGATGAGTCACATGGCTAAAAGTTTGTCCAGTGCTTTGAAACACTGAGGGCTGGTCCACACTAACCCCCCAGTTCGAACTAAGATATGCAACTTATTATTCACGTAGCTGAAGTTGAAGTACCTTAGTTCGAACTACAAAGTACTTACCGCGGGTCCACACGCGGCAGGCAGGCTCCCCCGTCGACTCCGCGAACTCCTCTCACGGAGCAGGAGTACTGGCGTCAACGGCGAGCACTTCCGGGATCGATTTATCGCGTCTAGACAAGACGCGATAAATCGATCCCAGAAGATCGATTGCTTACCGCCGAACCTGGAGGTAAGTATAGACATACCCTGAAAAACAAGAAAGGAAACAGTGGAACCAACAGGATTTCTGGAAGGTGTAAAGCAATTGTTTTGAAAAGAAATCCTGCTGCTGCTGCTTCTATCTCGAGTAGATAGCCTTCTCTATTGAGATTTGAGGAATCAGATCTTTAAGGAAATAGAGAAATAAGGAATGCTTAAAAAAAAGTAAGCCTTGCCACAGAAATTATGTAATGACTAGATACTAATAACTTCACAAATTAGCAAAAAATATTTTAGAAACAAAGAGGACAAACAGTAAAAAAGATTATATTTCAGTAAGTTATATTTAAAGTACATTTCCATTATGAGTATCACTTTCTAATACTTCTTGTACATGGATTAGTTCCTATCTGCACAGTTAAAGAGCATAACATGCACTAAGGGAGCTGTCATTCTATTTCCTAGTCTAATCTGCTAGAAGAGTTCAGGGAAAAGGAACTTCGGGTGTTTCGTAGAGGGGAAAGTCTGTAGGGTTTTTGTCTGCCTTTCTCTGCCTACTTGGCTGTTTTTCTCTTGCTTGCAGTGCTGTAAATTACAATTCTTACGTTCAAGGAAACATTACAACTATCAGGTTAAAGCCCCCAAAAGTGAGAGCCTCACTCCCACTCTGGCTCCTTTATGCCAGGGAAAAGGACTGGAGCAGTGTAAAGGGGGCTGTAAGCTGGGGAAGGATTTCTGAGGACAGCTGCATGTTGCCCAAGGACTAGGTGACCATATGTCCTGTTTTGGCTAGGACAGTCCCCCTTTTTAAGCCCTGTCCTGGACGTCCTGACTTTTCTGGCAAAAATGGGCATTTGTCCCAGTTGCAAGTTGCTCTGATCAGTTGGCAAGAGCAAATGGAACAAATGTCCAGTTTAGCCAAAAAAGGGAAACATTTGGGGAGGCCAGTGGCGACACAAGGTGGTGGGTCTTGGGCAGACAGCCCAGGGCTCAGGCAGTCAACCTCAGCCCCAGTCCCAGGCAGCCAGCCCAGGGCGGTGCGGGGCTCGGGTGGTCAGCCCCAGTCCCGACTAGCATGGGGCTTGGGCGAGCAGCAACGCCAAGTGGCTCAGGACAGCCCTGTGTGGGGTACGGGTAGGGCTCAGGATGCCAGATTGCTCAGGCCAGCCCTGCGCTGTGTCCCAATTTTACTTTGGTAAATATGGTCACCCTACCAAGGACCCCATCAAAAGCCCTTGCATACATGGTGTCCTCAGTAACGGAAGGTGCGTTTCAGAGCAGGGATGGAGCACATATATGTCACTGCAGAGATTCTGGGCTGGGCTGCCATCCGCAGGGACTGGGGATAGGCTGCGTTCATTAAGACGGCTTCTCAGTGTTGCCTATTATTTCAAGGACAACTTTACCCCCTGGAGCAGCCCATTCAGGATGGTGCAAAGCCATCTGAGCCCTTCCTTGCCTTGTGCTGTGAGTTCTGTGCCGTGCCACTTGGAGGCACAGCACCAAATCCCTCACCCCTAGAGTTTGGGGTGTGGATCTTCTGTGTATTTTGGGTAAAAGCAGATGAGTTTCCTCTTATCGACTTATTTTGAAAAAGAACAAAGCAGAATCTTTTACTGAACCAGTTTCAGTTACAAAACTCAATTTTGGGAGCTATAGGTCACCTTTTCTGATGACAACTCTCCAAGAATAGGAGACTTTCATCAAGAGAATGCAAAATATTTTGGGGGATATAATCAATGGTGTTTTCTGAGCTTTTTTTCATGGAAAATTTTGACAAAAGTGGAAAGAAAAGTTTTCATTTAAATTCTCCAAGGAAAATTTCATTTTTTTTTCACCGGAAATTCAAAAACCAAAATATTTTGTCTGGAAACTGAAATATCTTGGTTTGATTTGCAAATGCTGCCACAGGGCCTTATGGAAGTTGTAGTCCGGGTGCCTCATGATCCCATTCTACTCTATAGACTGGGCTCCCTAGTGAGACTACAATTCTCACTTATGCACCATAGTCTCCCTAATGAGAAGTGGCAATGCCTCATGGGAGTCCCTGATCATGGTGCATCATAGGAGAGGCAATCCTGTTGAGAAGCACAGCCCATAGAGATGAATGGGGAGAACTGCAGCTCCCAAATCAAAATGCTTCTGGGTTTGGGTGTTTTGGTTTTTCGATGAGAAATTGAAGCCAGCATTTTCACACACAAAAATCCTTTTGTCAAAACCCCCAATTTTCCATCATAAAACAGTTTAGATGGAAAAAATAATTAATTGCTGATAACTAGACGTTTAATATATGATTGAGAAGACATGCACTTGAAAGGAGAGAGGCTGTTTCTGTTACCCTCGTGATAACATGTGGCCCAATCCTAATTCTCTGTCTATTTCCATTCCCCTGCATACACCCGTTATGCGAAGGGCTGCAAGGGTGGTGGTGGTATTGATCAGGAGAATTCTCAGTTGCCTGAGGAAGGACAAAAGAGCTGTGTCTGGCGTCCAGAACCTGGCCCATAAGGCCAAAGTGTGGTCGACAAACACACAGCTTTTCTCCGCTACTGTATTTCAGGTGCATGAGAGAATGTGGCCTTTATCATAGAAGACTCTAGAGGATTTAACCTGAGAGTTGGCAAGTCATGCATAGAACCATCTCTTATCATTAGAGAATAGAATGAAGATAACCGTTCAGATAGACTGCATGGCAGTGTAATCACAGAACGCGCTTTTCAATGATCATGACACATGCACCAAATTCTACCAGTCCTAAATAAGTGAATTCCTATCTTCCCACTGCCAGTAAGACCATTTAGTTCATATGTTTTTAATTACATTTACAGCATGGGATTGTGTGTGTCTGATTCTGACTAGAAGAGCGTACCATTTCATTATTTTATCTCAACAAAATCTTGGACGTTTCCACCTCCCCCCTCCAAATAAATGAGGGGTACATTCCTGAGTAGACTAGAACAGCAGATGTTGTTCCCACAAACTCATCTGGAGACTGTCAAATCCCTTTGTATAACTGGTGTGAAGAGCTTGCTCTGTAATTTGTGGCTATCTTCATCGGGACTCTTTTGTGTGTAAATAGATGGTCTACGTTTTCAAATTCTTCTAGCTGTTTGCCCTTCAATTTTCAGAAAGTTACAAGGGATTTTAGCCATAATACTCGCATTTAAAACCAATGTTACTTCCCTACCCCTAGAAGCAGTGGTATATTTAATCAGCTGTACATCTTAATGCTGAAGAATTTGTTGTCTTCTTCTTTGATACAGAAATACTGAATGGAGGGGTATACGTTGGCCAGAACAAGTTTCTTTGCTACGCCGACACCATTCATTGGCAGGATATCGTGCGTAACCCACGGGCTTCCAACTTCACTTTGGTTCCAACAAATGGCAGCTCAGGATGTAAGTATTCGTTTTATTTCCAGCCTCGTGGAGAGCACATCATGACATAATATAAATGCAATCTCAGGTATTCCATGGATCCTGCTTTAGAAGACTGTTAGCAAATTCTCCTTCCTTACTGTCCGTTCTTTAAAAATTCATTGATTCCTTTGGAAAAATGTTTTGTCTAGAGGCGATTCTTTTTTATATGTGTATTTTCTGTATTTTTTCCTTTCCTATTTATTACTAGAGATGCTGGTATGAAGACAGGATCTGTATTGTTAGAATTTCTTTGCTCCTACTGCTTATTCTCTGCCTTACATCACAATCCCCTGCTTGTGACATCATAATTAGTTGCTGTAGTAATTATGGTACAAACACAGGGTTATTATTACTTTAGATGATAAATGAACTGTTTTATTGTATAATCCCAGCAATACAAAGGACACACAGGAAAAAAAGATACAGAGTAACCAAGTGTTTTTAAACAGAATGTTTCCTGCTTTCCCAGACTTTGAGTATATGTAGAATTATATTAACCAGTTGACATTTCCTCCAGCACTAAGGAATCATTAATCAATAATATTTTGGGGGAAAGGAGACCTATTTCTCAGTACCGCTATTATTTCTTCCCGCACCCTCATGCTATAGTAATAATATGAAACCTAATGTGCAGAGGTGGTAGTGGAACAGTAGTGCTAGGTGCAAATGCTATGTAATGGAGCAAATTACATTCAGAATAGAGTATGATTATGTAACCCAATGTCCCTGGGTGGGCTGTCATCTGCAGGGATTGAAACTGCCACCTCTGGATGTAAATGTATGAGACCTGGGAGAGCCCTGCCACAAGCCACAGTATCAGGGTTTGTTGAAGGTGTCAAGGGGCAGGGTTGGAGCCCATATATTTCTGTAGGGCTATTGGGCAATGAGGACAGGCTGCTGTATCTTAGGCAGTCTCCAAGGGCTAGCTAAGTTATACTGATGGCCCTGCTCGCCTCTGCAGCAGCTCCAAACTGGATGGGAGCAAAGGAGGCTTAAAGGTAAAACTGCAGAACAAAACTGCACCCTGGGTAAGAATCACAGGTTTTGTACCCATATTCATAAAGAAGAATCCATTGTGAACGCATGTACTTGTTCTTCACACCGTAATAGCTTATATAGTGCCAAGAGTGAGATGGCCTTTCCCCGTCTGTCTTCTCTCCCAACCGGAAAAAAGAGAACACGACTGCTTGAAATACAGGGATCAAGTCTCATAGTCAGCTGTGAGCATTCATTTCCTCCAGGAACCTGTCAGATTTCATTGTTCCTGCATCCTCCAACTCAGGAGCTGATCAACAGCTTCTGCCTCCCAGCAGGCACCTTTATTTGTCTCTGATTTATACAGCTACAGTAGTGGCACTTAAAAAGTTCATTCCATTTTGTTAGAGAATTCCCCACTGATCTTCCCCATTTTAAGTATAAGGAATGAAATCAGTATAACCTTTTGAAATAGAAAGAACCTCTTAAGAGTGACCCACTGCAACAAGCAGCAGACTTAATTGCAATTTCTCTCTTGTTTTGATTTTGTTTTCTTTGTCTGGCTTTTGCATTTGTCTTGAAAAATCAACAAAAAACAATGCAATGAATGAGACATTTAAGGATGGATTTTTCAGTACACCCACTGAGAGTTTTACCATTGACTTCAGTTTAAGCAGAGCTAAGCCAATGCCAAGCTCTTATGGAAATCTCATCCTAAATTAATGTAGCAATCATTATTTCCAACCTCAGGACAAAAGAATGAAAATATATAGGCCTACTGCTTTATGTCTTTAACTTCTGTTTGCTTTATTTTTGAAATTTTAACACAAGAAAGGGCCAATACATGACCATAGGATGCATGTATATTAGTTACAAATGTGATCTAACCAGTGTTGTTTTATTAATGAAATGCATGAGCAATGTTATATAACAGCTTCATAAATACCTCCATGTGGGAACACATTTTAATATATTTTTCTCCATTTCTGACCCATGTAGAGTTAGTTGTATTTTTCAAAAATATAAAATTCCATGTACAATAAATACAGATTCTATCCAAATTAAACACAGGAGTAATATAAATATTAGATGTACCCGGGGAAGCTAAACCACCTCTATCTACACATTGTGCATAGATAGGAAACTAAACCCCACTGTGTTAAAAAAATAGCTAAAATGGGATGACAAAATGTACTGAGACTTTGGAAGACATCAGAGCAAATGACAGCTTTTTAAAACTTGTTGAAATATTATTCAGGTTCCACGTGCGGGCGTCACCCTTTTCAAATAGCTGCAATTAAGTAATTGTATACAAAAAAGCCTTCAAATCAAAGCACTCAAAGAAATGGGAGAACGTTATTACTACCTGTCAAGAGTTAGGGGAAAGTGAATATGTTACCTTGGTGCATTACAAAAGACTTAATACAAGTTGTTTGTGCTGATACTGAAAGGACTTGGTAAAATGATTTGAACATTTAATACGACCCTCAGAGTGGAAGTCCGTACAGAAGTTCAGAAGATGAGGCATATGTGCCTCACTTTTGATTTAGGGATCACTCTTATCCACTGGTAAAATGGATCCAGACAGACCAACCTGAGCTAGGGGTTATCCCAATCAAACATATGCTGAGTGTTTCAGAAAGACTTAGATCTTTTTTTTTACATAGATTCTGTGGGTGTATTGTCATTATCTGTTTATGGATACAAGATGATTGTACTGTTTTATGTGAATTTGTCTGAAACTTCAGGTGCCTCCAAATCTTAGAAACTACACAGACCTTTATTAAGTGCATATAGGAAGTTATTAAATAAAGTTAATTAGTTGCGGTGGAAACACGTGAAGTAGAAGAGATGACCAGATAGAATCCTATCGGAGCACCTGGGGAGAAAGGGGGTGTTCCCTTTACTACCCCGAACTATCTGTTACAGAGCAGGGAAAATAGCACACGGGAGAGCCCCCTCATTTACTCTTGCAAGATCACACAGATATGACTACAAAACCTCGTTGTCAATGCTGACTTAGCAGAGGCTGTTGTTAGATTCAATAGAGTCTGTGCAGATGTGTTACCTGTCTCCATTGCTAAGAGATCATCAGCTATGGGGAGCAGTATTGTCTATATAGTGTGCTGGGCTGACATCTAAAACTAGACTGGAGGAATTGAGGACAACCTGCAGTAACATACTTTGACTGGTTACTCCTACATCACCTCAGTACTCTTCCTCAGAGGGGACGTGTTAGACACTGGGTGACAATTGGCAAAGCTGTTAGTGCCAAGTGTTTGGTCTGGTCTCTGCATATTTAAGGGTTGCAAGCATCCTGTCCACCTATGGTGAGGTGTTATCAAGCCTCCTCAATAATGATCACAAAAGCTCCCCACTGCTCCTCACCAGCCATGGCTCTAGCTTGATACAAGGATCTCACAATTGCCAGTTTTGGCCTCCCCACCTACCGTTCTCAAGTCCCTGAATATACCCAAGATCTCCCTGAGCAGAACAGATTGAACTCCAGCAGACATGGTAATGCATTTATAACCTCCTGACCTGACCCTGCATCCATATGCCTATGTAGCGATCACAGCCACCGTCCACATTCCACGCCTGACTTCCTTGTTCCAGACTCCCAGTGCTGCTCACCACCCCAGGATGTGGACCAGCTAACAAACCCTGAAGCACAATAGTAACACTACAGGGGATAATTTCACTTGGAGCCCTCCCCTGCTGTCCCAAGGCACTCAGTAGAGTAGGATTAAGGAAAGAGAGCTGAATGAAATTAAAATGCTCTGAAGTGATACCAGTACCATGCTGTGGAGTTTGTGTCACTGTAGCTGCTCTACTTCAGTTACTCTTGATTTCCATCAGTATTACGACAAAGCTGAGTTTGGCCCATGGGCTCTAGGAATTACTCTCCTTTGCTTTCCTTCTCTGCAGCCTGGGCAACGACTCTCATAGTTGTATCAGTGCTAAGAAGCCATCTGCAAAGGTCAAAGCAGCTTAACCTATCTGGTAGCAATAGTGCCAATAAATTAACACTAAGCGCAGCTGCTACTTTATTTCTTAGGTGCATTCTCATCATATTTTCTCAACACATGCATGCAGAAAAACTCTTATGTGAGGCTTCTGAATTACATGGTTGGTGTTGGTACTGTTCTTAAGAAGAATACAACTCGTAGCTGCCAGCATTCTGCTGACTGTGCATCACTGAAATGTAATAAACCAATACTGCAACAGAGGACCAACCTGCTTCACTGCTCCGGGTCTAAGGATGAGTATCCTTGTCCCATGTTCTGATTTTTCCACTCAAATAATAGTATTTACCATTTTCAGTGATTTTTTTTTCTTCACAATACCTTTTTGTCTGAAACTTTACAAAATTATTACTATTTCAGGCATATTCTTCAATGATAGCGAACCCTAGGCCAACATTTTTCTGGCCTGGCACTTAAGGATGTGATTTTTCTAAAGTGCTCAATTGACATAGGAGCAGAAGTCAGATATTCTTTCTTTGGCAGCTTCACTATATGGCCCTTTTCCTACTTGTTTGTGTTTTTTCTTCTTCCCATATATCTAAGACGCCTATCAACATTTCTGCTGTGTTCTTCAAGTCTGACTCAAGAACCTCTGTTGGAATTTTAACTGGAACTGGTGCCTTTCCACTTTTTTTTTTTTAACCAATGAACAGCCCTCTCCACTTCTACTCTGGTTACAGGTCCTAGTTCAATGTCCAAATCTTCTCTTTCTTCTAGCTGGGGGATTGACTACTGGCTTGGCATTCAGTAGTTGATTAAAATACTGCCTACACATGTTTAATTGTTCTGATGTCTTCATTGTTAAGTAGCACTCATTGTCTTGAACTGGTCAGCTGGTATTTGTTATTCTGCCTGACAATTGCCTAATGATGTTGTACAGAATCTTCATGTTATTTTGTGCTGCAGTAGTCTGTGCATCTGTTACCATTTTGCATATAAAGTCTCATATGTCTTTCCTAGCCCCAGGGAGCCCTAGCTCCATGCATATTTTGCAACATGAGCAATTTTGCAGGATTTGACACAAAACTGGGTTAAACTCAGAAAATTGGAGCTTTGCTCTGAGATTTTGAATTTGTTTTAGCAACGCTTGAAGGGTCCAAATTATTATATGAACATAATTGTACATAGCAAATGGCATAAATTCAAGTACATCAATACTGCATGTAACAATACTGAAACTATCTGGATGCATATAGGGTTACCATACGTCCGGATTTTCCCGGACATGTCCGGATTTTTGGGCTCCAAATCCCCGTCCAGGGGGAAATCCCAAAAAGCCGGACATGTCCGGGAAAATCGGGACATGCGGGGCCGGCGGTGTTGGGCTGGGGGCCGGGCCGGCGGCCGGCGGTGCCGAGCCAGGGGCTCGGGGGCCGGCGGTGCCGAGCCGGGGGCTCGGGGGCCAGGCCGGCGGTGCGGTGCTGGGGGCTTGGCAGTGCTGGGCGGGCCGGGGGTGCTCGGCCGGGGGCCGGGCCCGGCACCCCAGGGCCCGAGCCGACCCAGGCTGGAGACGCCGGGGGGGCCAGACTGGGCCGCACCTCCTCCCCCCACACTCCCTTTACCTGCTTCAGGCTTCCCGCGAATCAAATGTTCGCGGGAAGCAGGGGAGGGGGGGGAGTTGGGGCGGGGACTTTGGGGAAGGGGCAGAGTTGGGGCGGGGGGGGGGGGGGGGGGCAGGGGCGGGGCCCCATGGAGTGTCCTCCTTTTGGAGGCTCAAAATATGGTAACCCTAGATGCATATTCATGGTGGAATCACTAAATTTTTAGAAAGATTAAAATTGCTTTCCATTTTGTATTTTTTTAAACTAGTAATGTTGTAATAAATTATTCAGGAACACTCCCCTACACAGGACAGCACTGAAATTAGTGAAATTTAAACACATGCTAAAGTACGGTCCTGACTTGAGGTTTATGGGCCTGATTGAAAGCTTATTGAAGTCAATGGGCTTTAAATCAGGCCCCATATTAGTTGTGAAATAAGCAAATTTTGGCAAAAAAATTCAAGCTGATGGAGTGTAACTGTATCTCCAGTGGTTTATTGTACATAATATTATGCTATTCTGTCATTGCTTTATCTACAATAGCACCTGATAATGCACTTCAGGTAAGAAAGTAGAAAGCTCAGTATGGAGCTCAGAAGCAGTATTTTTTTTTTACATTGTTTTATAGATTAGAAAAAAAGATTACTCCCTATCTGCTTGTATTTGATCTGTGAGATCTATGTCGCATTAAAGGGAAACAATTAGATTAAAAAATCCTCCTGAGTTTTAATAATACCCTCTTAGACTATTCATAGAATTGTAGATTTTAAGGTCAGAAGGCACCATTAGATTGTGAAGTCTGATTTCCTCTATATCACAGGCCATTAAAGTTCATCCTGTTACCCTGTATAGAGCCCAAACACTTGTGTTTGACTAAGCATCTTTTAGAAAGACATCCAGTTTTGATTTGAAGACATCAGAGATGGAGAATCCATCATCTCCTAGGGTAGTTTATTCCACTGGCTAATCACCTTCTCTATCTATCTATCTATCTATCTATCTATCTATCTATCTATCTATCTATCTATCTATCTATCGCCTTTTTCTAANATCTATCTATCTATCTATCTATCTATCTATCTATCTATCTATCTATCGCCTTTTTCTAATTTAAATATGTCTGGCTTTCACTTAGGGTGACCAGACAGGAAGTGTGAAAAATCGGGATGGGGGTGGGGGGTAATGGGAGCCTAAATAAGAAAAAGACCCAAAAATCGGGACTGTACTTATAAAATTGGGACATCTGGTCACCCTACTTTCTCTTCCAGATATTGAATCTTGTTGTTCCTTTTTCTACAAGTTTAAAAAGCCCTTTAGTACCCAGCATTCTCTCCCCAGGAAGGTAATTATACACTGTAATCAAGTCACCTCAATCTTTTTGTTAAGCTAAATAGATCAAGTTCCATAAATCTTTCAATGTAAAGAATTATATCCAGCCCTTGAATAATTTTTGTGGTTATTCTTTGCGCCTTCTCTAGTTTTTCAACATCCTTTTTAAAATGTGATCACCAGAACTGTATGCAATATACTAATATTGGTCTCACCAACACCGTATAGTATAATAATCTCCCGACTCCTGTTTATACGTCTCTTTATACATCCAATGATTGCATTAGCCCTTTTTGCCACAGCATTACGCTAGGAGCTCACGTTCAGTTGTTTGTCCATTATGAAAACTAAATCCTTTTCAAAGTCACTGTTTTCCAGGATACAGTCCCGCAGGCTATAAGCATGGCCTGCATTCCTTGTGCCTAGATATATGACCTTGCATTCGGCCATTTGAAAACGGATTTTGTGTGAATGACCCCAGCTCACCAAGTGGTGCAGCTCGCTCTGTATGACTGCCCTGTCTTCATTGTTATTTACCACTCCACCAACCTTTCTGTCATCCGCACATTTTATAGTTACTTCCAGATAATTGATAAAAATATTGAATAGTGTTGGGCCTAAAATTTATCCCTGCTGAACCCTATTAGAAACGATGACGATTGTCCATTGATAGCCACTTTTGGAGAGCTCGATTAGCCAGTTCTTATCATTTTACCTTTTATTTGACAAGATCAATTATTTTTTTTTAAATCTAGTTAAATTTATGCCATTTATGTTTTTCTGTGTTTTGCCCTTCAGTTTAAAAAATGAAAATAGGCTTGACAGTTTCACTGTTGTTTATAGTCCATTTTATTTTGAGGTTTCTATTTACGTATGAGCGCAAAGTTTGAGCTGCAGATGTTGCAGGGAAATGTGTTACTATTTTAAAAAAGAAACTCTGTCCATTTATATTATATAGAAACATTATATATGGAAATATATTTTATTGAAGTCAGATTTTGTGACAGCTTGTTTGTTCATCATCCTAGCTTTGGATCTAAGTTGCCTGCCCCCTTTAATTCTTCCCCAATCAGCCATAGAAAAACAAAAATCAGATACATATTCGAGTACACAACACTGGACATTTTATATGGTGTTCCTTGGGATTTTATTAGTTAATGTTTGCATAGTGCTTTGTGGGTGTAAAGTGCTACGGAAGCCCAAGCATTCTTCTTTGTACTGGGAATTAACAACATGGTGTTTGTGTTTGATGGTAAGTGATATAAGGATGGCATTGATATACAGTAGTTTACTGCAGCTACAGAATGAGGTCTGAAGGGTAGTCAAACCATTGATTTTATGATCAGTATAATAGAGCTCTCAGTGGGTTAGGTCAATGGTTCTCAACCAGGGGTATGTGTACCCTTGGGGGTATGCAGAGGTCTTCCAGGGGATACATCAACTCATCTAGATATTTGCCTAGTTTTACAAGACGCAACATAAAAAGCACTAGCAAAGTCAGTACAAGCTAAAATGTCATACAATGACTTGTTTATACTGCTCTGCATACTGTACACTGAAATGTAAGTACAATATTTATATTCCAATTGATTTTATAATTATATGATACATATGAGAAAGTGAGCCATTTTTCAGTAATAGTGTGCTGGCACTTAAGTATTTTTATGTCTGATTTTGTAAGCAAGTGGTTTTTAAGTGAGGTGAAACTTGGGGGTATGCAAGACAAATCAGGCTCCTGAATGGGGTGCAGTAGTCTATAAAGGTTGAGAGCCAGTGGGTTAGGTGCCTAGTGGTTAGTGCACCTAGTGCCACCTCCCTGCAGGCAGGTCTCGCAGTTCTGGCCCTCTTTTAAGCAGAGGTGTGGTGAGGTGGGCAGTAGTAGGGGAACCTGGGCCCACCCACTCCACTAGGGTCCAACCCAGGGCCTTAGGAGGGCCAACAGTGTCTGGCCTCCAAAGGTGCCCTCCGAGTAACCCTCCCAGGTCACTTCCTGCCATCTGCTGTTCTCCCCCAGCTTCCACTCCAATATAAGGTAAAAAGAAAAGGTAACCAAGCCATCTGCCCCAACCAGGCCTAGCATACAGTCTTAGTCCCTCCAGGGGACTCCTCCAGCACCTGTGGCAGGAGCCTTCAGGGTAGGCCTCTTCCTCTTCTGAGCTGGGTTGCTCCCTTTTGAACCCTTTCTCATTTGGAGCATGCTCTGCAGGGCTGGTCAGGAGGAGTTACCTGCAGGGCCGGCTCTGGCTTTTTTGCTGCCCTAGCATGGTGTTGCCAATGCCTCAGCAGAGCTGCCTCTCTCAATGCAAAATGGGCCTTACTACCTAGAAATTTCTTCTTGAAACCAGTGGATTCCTTCTTGTCAGAAGAAAAACTTATGGCTAAGCACAAGACCTAGGCAAAAAAGCCACCTGCTGCCCGCCCCTCCACCCCCAGCGCGGCAGGGGAGGGTGCTGAGCCCTGCCGCGGGCCCGCAATCCCTGACCGGCCAGAGCACCAGGAGCAGGGCAGAGAGCCCGGCCGGGGCTCTCCGCTCTCCCTGGCGGCCAGAGCACCAGTGGGAGGGCGGCGGGCCTCTGGCGGCCAGAGCGCCGGGAGCAGGGCGGAGAGCCCCCGGCGGCCAGAGTGCCGGGAGCAGGGCGGAGAGCCCGGCTGGGGCTCTCCGCTCTCCCCGGCGGCCAGAGAACTGGGGGGAGGGCGGCGAGCCCGGCCGCGGCTCTCCGCTCTCCCCGACCAGCCGAAGTGCCGGGGGGAGGGCGGCGAGCCCACTGTGGCTCCGCACTCCCCGGCAGCCGGAGTGCCGCGGCGAGGGCGGCGAGCCCAGTCGTGGCCCCACTCTCGGGCCGGAGCGCCCCGCTGCGACACCCCCCTCCAGGGGCCGCCTCAAGCACATGCTTGGTGGGCTGGTGCCTGGAGCGGCCCTGGTTACCTGGGCCCAGTCCTACCCTTTACCACTTCCAGCCCTCATGGGGTTTGCATACCCACATCACACCTTTTAATGCATCACACAGCACAGCAATTCATGTCAGTAGCAGCATGTCAAATATTAGGAAGGGGTCATTTTTACACATGACTAGCCTACGCAGAAATTTCTACTCAGATCCGCACCTAAGATATTCCATTTTGTAATAAGTCTGTGGGAGCCCTGTGTTTAGAACAGTGTTGTAATCCAAGTCCCTTCCTAGTATTCCTTGTATGATAAAATCCGAGTAACAGTGATGCTGTATTAATATATATACTTATGGTTTGGTCTGCCCTCAAATATGTGCACACCTATCATGGACAGGTGACTATCCAAAGCTTTGACTCATGGATTAAGTTAAGATAAACATCCATAATTGCAGATGCTGAGCTAACCCTATGGAAAGGTACCTCCCTTGGCCCGTAACAGCCTTCCACCAGATCTCAATTAGGGTGAAGTTTTACCATGGACAGTCATGCCCTTACACACCAGTGGTTTGTCACTCCTTCCGAAATGGATGCCTGAGGAACACATTTCATAATTTCATCACGTAGAGTCAGTGCCCAAACACTACCACCTGTACCAAGCCTGAACAGTTGGGCTTGGCACAGGGCAGAAGACTATTACGTGGGTTGGATGGATGAAGTAATGAAAGCTGAAGCATGGTGTTGCCAATGCCTCAGCAGAGCTGCCTCTCTCAATGCAAAATGGGCCTTACTACCTAGAAAGTTCTTCTTGAAACCAACGGATTCCTTCTTGTCAGAAGACAAACTTATGGCTAAGCACAAAATTATCTTTGTTCCTATTACTCAGGCTCCATGCAGGAGTCATGCAAAGCTACTCTGCTCACTTGCAAGCTTCCTCCCGCCCCCTTCAAAGGAGCAGGATTTATCCCTAAATAAATAAATACAAATCGCAATGAAAATTGAACAGAAATCCATTAATATATGTAGGCCGAGGAAAAGAAGGCAGCATCTAATTCATACTTAAAGCCAACTTTAAGACTAGCTAGTATATCATTCCAGGTATACATTTAAATTGGAAACTACCTACAGGGAAAATGACATTCCAGAAAAGTAGATGCTGAAGGCATTTGTTATTGCAGAGTTTGTTAAATTATAACCTTTCATTGCGGTGCATTACTTTAACTTGAATTAACATTTTAAATGTATGTTTGGAGAACTGGGAAAGGGGCCTTCACCGACAGGTGGTCTCTGTATAGAATGCAGTCATTGCGACAGGTGTCACTGTGCAAAGCTAATACCAGTACGTGTTCTTTCACACAGAGCACCATGAATAACGACACTATCCTGTGAAAGCTCTTTCGACGTTGAATACACCTCAAGTGCTTGCAAAATTGCATTTTAACAGCAGTAATGCTTCCATGGCTTTCTCAGCTGGGGAGCACATTAAATCAGAGCCGAACAGAGAGCCAGTATTTTATGGTCTTAAAAATGTATATATATTTCCCCCCCTCCCTACAATTAAAGAATATCAGTTCAGAATACAGGCTGCAATTGAAAGAATGATAATACAGAAACAAAAACAATGTTTCTTGAGGCATGAATTTTTGCCAAGTCTTTGACAACTAAAGGTGAGAGAAGAATGAAAAGTGGAAAATAGATCTGCTGTGCTCCTGGCCTTCAGTAGATGCAACTTAGAAGCACAGTGAACACATTTTATGTTTGGAGCAGGGCTGGCCATAGGGAAAATGGCACCCTGGGGGAACTTTGTATTTTGGTGCCCTGTGGGCACGGCCCCCTCCCCATTGCACCTGGCCCTGTGGGTGCCCCCCGTTGCCCGTGGCTCCCATGGGCTCTCCCTTCACCCCTAACCCCTGTGCTCCCCTCCTGTGTCCCAACCCCTCCCCTTTGTCCTAACCCATGCACCCCCCCTCCCGGGCGCCCATATGGGGAAACTGACCTGGATGTACGGAGCAGCTGGCATTGCTGCTCACTCATGCCCCGCGCCATCCCGAACACTGCTCCTCTGTGCACCTCTGGGGGCTGTGGTGGGGGAGGGGGGCAAGGAGCGACATCAGGGCTCACTGCATCTAGGTCACTTTCCTCACCTGGGCTGCGTAAGAAAAGTCACCAGAGCACCAGCTCCTAATGCTCACCTCACCTCACAGCCCAGGTGGGAAAAGTGACCCGGATGCACGGAGCACTTAGTGCTTCTCCTCGCTCCCCCCATCGTAACCCCCGGGGGGCGGGGTGCAGAGGAAAGTTTGGGGGGTGGGGTATAAGCAGTATCTGTGCATCTCTGCTCGTCCCTCTCCCCCATTCCTCTGCTGGGAGAAATCTGGGCCCTCCCCCATGTGGCGCTCCCCTGCCAGCCAGGAGCAGCTGCTGACTCTACACCGGCAGGGTGCCCCTCTGTGCTACTGCACAGCGCCTCTTGACCACGGCACCCCCAGGCAGTCACGCGTGTGACCCACCCCTAAGGCCAGCCCTGGTTTGAGGTGGCAAACAGTGATAGGCTGAACTGGTTCAGTGAACAATAGGAACCTGTACATTCTTTTCTTTATTCAGACCAGCATGTTTGGATTTGGAAACTTGCTAAAAGCCTTAGGCCAACATGCCCAGTTTTTGGGTACTCAATATCAGAGGTGCTGGGACAGTTTTTATAGTGGGGGGGGGGAGCTGAGAGCCATTGAACAAACCTGTAAACTCTGTATGTGATGGAAACCACTTCAAGCCAAGGGGTGCTAGCGCACCTTAAGCACCCTTAGGTCCAACACCCCGCTCAATATAGACACACTGAAAAGGCCTCATTTTTTCATTGTGCTGGTACTCAGAACTTGCTGAAAATCCGGTCCCTTTAACATCTGTCGGAGAAAAACAGAGTTCTTACTCTTTCGGTTGGGTGCAGCAAATCAGATACTTTATTATCTCTAGCAGTTGCATGGAGGGAGAGAGCTAAACAGGTCTCTCTACAGGTAAACAATTACAGCAAGCATTTATACCTTTTGTTACAGACAATAATAAGCAACAGCCGCATTTTGTTTATACATAAGTCATCTTATTTTTCTCACTTATTTAGACTCTAGCCTACATTCCATATTATCTACACAAAGTCGCAAAACAACTTCTCACACAGTTTTTTCCCCACTCGCCTCACACAATCCTCGCTTCTACAAATCCCACGATATTAGGGTTACAGTTAGCCTAACTCTTGCTAACAAACTGTCATGCATTGCAATCCCCTTCAATTTCCTGTCAGTTCTTCCTCTGCTTCCACACATCTAAGCATGTCCAAGTAAAAATAAATACAAACATACTTAGGTAACACAAATACAGTGGCCAACTTAAAGACAGTTTTTAATTTTTAAGCATGGAAATGGTTGATGCTATTGTACCCAGAGATAAATATTTTGCAAAATCTTCTCTTTAATCCTTTGAGTGCTTTAGTGTATTGTACATGATCCTACATGATACCACAGCCCAATTTTTTTCTAACATCAGAAGAGTTTCTTCCCAAAGGAATCCTAGATAAAGATTATGATGTTCGAAAGAGGCTGAAGGGGGAATGAGATTCCAGTTGCTTCAAGATGACGTTTAGTGCCCCCCAAAACTGAGGCACTGAAGATCACTAATCACTTTTTGGCCAACAGTCTATGTTCAGCAGCCCATGTAGGGTTCTGCCACCACTTTTGGTTAGGGTGACCAGATGTCCCGATTTTATAGGGACAGTCCAAATTTTGGGGTCTCTTTCTTATATAGGCTCCTATTACCCCCCAACACCTGTCCCGATTTTTCACTCTTGCTGTCTGGTCACCCTACTTTTGGTACTGTTGTCACCATTAAAATGTCGTAACTTAACAGCCATTTCCGCAACTGGTACCAAAGTACAAGAGTTACTACTTAGTCCAAGATTAGAGAATTCACATGCCACTAGTGATATAGTAATTCACATGCCACTAGATGGCAGCTATTGGTAAATGCTTACCTTTTAATGGCAGTCTCTGTGTGCATATAATGTATTACTGCACACCACCTGTTTACCCGCAGACTGGCTGTTTAAAGAGTCTTTTACACAAGGGAAAAACTTTCAGCTTAAATACTTAGCAACTTACTTCATCACAGTCACCAGTGTGTCTTGAAAGTAGGAAATAAACCCCAAATACTCAGAATATTAGAAATGATCTGATTGAATTGTGATTGGCATATTTAGAGTGAGTGGGTGGTTAAAATTGGTCTCTCTTGAGCAAGCTTCAGCTGCTTTAGCTGACTGCCTTTGAAGGGCTGCTTGAGGAAGAGAAAAGAAAGGAAGCATTATAAAACCAGTCACTAAATTGTATTGAGCAATTATCTTCTTGAAACTTCTGGGCAGATGCATTCCCTTGATGTTATCTATCTGTTAGTTCAACAACGTGCCCTATCCCAGCCACTTCTTTTACTGACAGCACCTGTTTAGCACAGGTTTGATTTCATTCTGTATACGTTCTTAGCACAAAGAAAATAAGGAAGGGAGTTTTGGTTGGTGCGGTGTGTGAGAGAGAAATTTGACTTTCTCATATTAGGGGTACACAGCAGATGATCTTGTAGTGGGCCATTCCAGCCCAGACTCTTTCTGTTGCTTGCTTGAAAGAGAAACTTCACACCAGTACACTTGCGTTTTCTAAGTATATGTCACATAGGCTTGTTTGGCTGGACATCCTCAGAACTTGGGGTTGCCTCTATCACTCAAGGCTCATGTTCTTTTGCTTTGCTGGTCATCCTGGCCTACTTGGTTTCTTTCAGTCCCAAACTTCTCCAATACGCTCTCTTAGAAAGTGCTCCTCTCATACCTTCCACTATGTGGAATAATGTGTTTGCATTAGGGAGAATGAAGTTTAGGGACTTTGGATGAGCGTTATGGCAGACAGGCAGGAAAAAATTAGCTAAATAAGGAAGGAGAGGGACCTTCTGGCTTTCTTGTGTGTACTCTCTTTAATTCCTCACTTGAGACTTCTGGTTGTGTCAGGAAGGACTCCATATTCAAGTCCTCCCAGGCCAGTCTTCAAAGAAGCTCTGACTTCTCAAAATCTTATTTCTATTTGTTACCCAGCATTCCTATCGGAAACTAGCTTATGCCTGGCAAAATATAATTCCCAGTCAACTTTAGGAATATCACAATAATCTGCATGTTAGGTGACCTGATTACAGAGGTGAAGCTTTTAGACCTCTCCTAGATAAGATAATGACTTCTAGGCTCTCAACAAAGGTAACATCAATCAATACAATGGCATGTGGAAAAATTCCCATGTCTACATGACAAACTCACTATGAGTCTTCAAGAAGGTATGATCAACATGCACAGGTCAACTCACTCTATGCAAGCCATTGTTATAGAGGCTTATTATCACTGTGATCCAGTACTCATCAAAATCAACATGTCCCATTGACTTCTGTGGGTGCTGAATCGGTCCTAATTTTCTCCCTCTCACTCTTAAGGAAGCAAATAGGATGTTGACCTCACTTCATTTTATCTGACGAAGATTGTAAAATATGTCTCAATGTTATGCTAACGTCATCCTTGCTCTTTCTCCTCCTCCTGAAAATAGGTTTTTAAAGAGACGTTACTGAACGCTTGCAAAACTTCAGCCAGCCAGGCTTCCCTACTTAACGGAATGCTGGGGATTCCAGATTTCTCCAGCTGCTTCTCTGTTCTAGCAACGATACCTTTTTGCTCACCAGGCAGAGTTTTTTTCAGTGGTACTTTACTTGCCTTACATTTCCCCTCATCTTCAGTTAAGTCATGCCTGGTCGGGTTTTGACTCACCCTTTCCTGTTTCCCCTCAGAAAACCTGCATTAACACTGATAGACCTCTAAAAATTCCCCTTCACCACCAGTAAATATTCAGCCTCCACCATTTAATGAAAGGAAGGACAAAATTGCTACCCCATCTAATGTGGAGAAATAGCAGTAAGAAAAGGCTCTTGTACTAATTTTATTTCATCTAGGATCTTTTACCAGGTTACAAATTCCTTGAGTATTTCCACTTATTCCTGCCATTCTCTGTCCTCTTCCTAAATCTTCTGCTTTCTTTTCTTTCCTTTAGCATATTCCCCCTTCTCCCTATTTCTAGCTAATTTCAGCAGACAGCCTAAGATCCTAAATGGATGTGAAGACTGAACTGCTTTCTGTGGTGGTTCCTCATATTCAGGGTTATGGATAATTACCTATTCCTTACTATGTATCTAAAAATTAAGAGTAGACTGTTATTTTTGGCAGTGCTCTAAGCAAAGGATGTTGATAAGATGAACCACGCTGCAAGTTGTGACACTGGCAAACCAGGTGCCAGCTTATGATTAGGTCCCCATGCCTCACTTGGATATCGACACATACACACACAGCTGGAATCCGTCTGGTTCACCTGTGTGTTAATAGTGGCACAATAGGTATCAGAGTTATAAAAATGTTTAGGCTTTATCGAATGCTTGTAAATTGCTGCATGCATGAATCTCACTTATAATATCTGTATCCTATCTTGTAAGGTAATATATGAGCATTTGCATTTAAAGTCCCCCTAACTGTGTAGATCATAAGACAGGAGAGAAGCATTAACTGGTGTGAAATACTAGTCTCCAACAGGCGCTATGTCCTGCCCGACGAAGGCCCATTGACACCAGATGAACTATTGCGCAACATCAGAGGACAAAAGACTTGCTTGGATGGTGATGAAAACTAAGTATAGAACTCACCACCAGTTTAGGATTTGTGCCCTGAGTTTGGTACCCAGGCTCTTGAACCACTGTAGGACAGAGTGACACAAGTTACCCTAGGAAAGATTGTTCCTCAGACATACCTTATGTCACATTTTCTCCCTAGCTTACTCCTTGGTGTGGTGGGAGAGGGTTAATATCCAATGATGACACTTCCCTGCACTAGCTCAGCTCTGCTGGCCAGTGATACAGTGATGTGTGTATGTGCAGGTGTTTGTGTGAGGAGAGCCAAGCCCGTGTTCAGTAGTTAGGTGTGCCCTGTGGCAGAAGATGTTGGGGGAGATCTATGCCTTTGTCTGAAGCATCAGCACTGGTCACTTTGGGAAAAGAATGCTTGACTACTATCGATGGATCATCAGCATCTTCTGGTAGAGCAATTCCAAATGGTCGCCAAATCTCAGCATTGGAGGCGGAAATACATTGCAAAAAGTGATGAGTTCGCTTTGTCATTTATGGATACATGTTACTCCTTGTTTGCAAGATGACCACCTGTTTGTTCCTGAACATGTTTGTGAATCCTGAAAGTTCCATCAGTTTTAGCAGGAATGATTATTCAGGTGAAAGTGGATCCTGGAAGTTTATTTTGCATTTGTTAGTGTTCATTTCCTCTTGGCCGGAAATGTGCCAAAAATATCCATTTTACCATGACACACACATCCACATCCCCACAGACACATCCCAGCAGTACAGTGGCCTGCAGAAATATAAAGTAATGAAAAAATACCCTTCCAACTTCTTACCTTCTTTTCTGAAGAATATGACTTTATTTTAACAACGGAAGCTGCATTCTCCACCACCCTCCCGATCACTGCTCTGGATGCATTCTAATAGCAACCAAAAGATATCTAGTCTTATTGTCCAATAATTCAGTTATTGTTTTTTGGTATGAAATTAGGGCAAGAACACCACCAGGCTCATCATTCACTTGTCAATGGGCCTTTGATTTTTTTTTTTTTCATTCTCCACCACCCTCCTCTGAAAATCTGCAATAATTACATTGGAGTTTCCCACACAATATTATGCATGATCACACAGAAAGTACTTATGGCTCTAGCCTCAGATTCTCACCCATAATTATGCTCCTGTCAGACTGGATACATAAAACAAAACAAAAAAGTTGTTTATCTTTTTGCTTTGTCCATTGCTGTTGCAGCTAAAAGAAGATGTCCAGCATAATCGGTGTTTATTAATTATACTAATGTGGATGCAAACATGTGTTTTGCATATGCATGTGTAATAACCTCCTACCCAGAACACAGGTGGGGGGAACCCCCTGCATATGTAATTGTTGAATTTACTAGGATTCTATGTGGTTGCTCTGTTTTGTTGTTTCTGTGCTCAGAAACCACAGACCAAAAGTGCCTATCGTGACATCCCAGAAAGAATAATGTGAGCAAGTTGTGCCAAAAGATGGTAATGCTGCTCAAGAGGATCTTTACCTCCAGGCCCCAGTTGGCATACGTGCATTGATTTCAATAAATGTGTGCAGTTATCTGTGGCTCACACCTGGGAAATATATTTTTAATACGAGAGACTCCCAAGGGTTTGTTGATCTTGATGAGTCTGTCAAGCAGCAGGTCTAACTGGACCTAGCCTTTTAGTCTTCTGGCTGGGTTTTCCAATTTGCTTGGGACCCGTAGCTCCGTGTTTAGAAATGCATTTGATGCTGCTTGGAACTAATTCTCCATCACAGTGCGGGGAATTCCCTTTACATTGCTCTGTGCTAACAGCTATAAGCAGTAATAATTAATAGCTCCTAATTGCTTAATCAGAGTAAAGTTTTAGCCCATGTCATATGTGAAGGGTTGTGTTTTTTTTTTTTTTTTTTTTTTTTTTTTTTCTGGAAGACTAAATTCCCTATTAATATATTGAGTCAGAAATCTTACCTGTTGTGTCTGTCTCAGGGGGGAATGTTAGTATCTTTATTATCCCTCTTTCCTCCTCAAGTCTCTTTCTCTACTCATTACTATAGCCTGAAGACATTTTCCTGTAGCAGCAGAACAGTAACATCACAGAGAGCTTCCTATCAGTCCTGCACTGTCAATGATAAATATGAATCCACCCCTGTGCCCGTCCAATGCTGCCGACATGATTTTTTTTGACTTTTCATTTATTCCCTTATGTCTGGTGGTCAATCACTTCTAAGATCAGCTCTGTCTGTTGTGGACATAGCTAGCGATACTCTGAAATTTAGGAATTCTGTACAGATTCTTCTGATCCAGTCAACACTGACATGCTTAGGGTTGTCCCTATCACAAATTACATACTCCATTGTTAGCAAGTATTCTGTTTTCCTCAATGCAGGTTGAATTTTATCTCCGGTTTCCTTTTTTTTTTTTTTTTTATACCGTCCCTCTAGCTCTTTGCCTGTCTCAATGTGTATATCTCTCGGTTTGTTTTCATTACACATACGTATTTCCCTTGTCAGTCTGTTTTCAGCTGCCTGTGTCTGAATCTCTGTGTGTGTGTCTCTCTCTCTTTCTATGCCTATCTAGAGAGGAAGATTAGTGCATAAATAGAGGAGTCGGAGTGGTAGATTCAAGTTTTCTGTATTAAAACTAGTTGCTGGGGGAATATGCTTTCATCCCTCCAGATGTGTGGTTGGCCTGAGGTTCCATAGTGGGATAAGTGAGATGCCCACAGAGAGTCCAGGCAGGGAGACTGTAACCCCAGCACAGAGTAGAGCAGTGCTCTTCAGTGGGATCTCTGCTGGCCCGCAGAGTGACATGAGCAGATCCATATAATGAACAGATCAGCTATCAGCCTACAGGCTGCAGTAGTGATCACAGAAGGGGCATGTGGGTGTCCTATACCCTTCTTCTAGTTATGGGGAAATATTCATCCTTCATAATCCCCGCATAGGTCCTCAGTACCAGGGGATTTATTTAGTGTATGTACAAATGATTCCATTCAGGCTTCCTGGGTCTGCTGTGGAAACAATGGATTATGCTGCCAACTGCAAGGTCAGGTTCCACCGATCCGACTTGCCTATTATCAGTCACCTTATCGAGGGACTTGTTAAAGAAGGGGCTGGGCCTGGTGAGCAAGTTGAGGCTCAGGAGCAGTCCCCTTTCGAAAATCACTTAGCCCTGGTCTACACTGGGGGGTGGGGATGGGGTCGATCTAAGTTACGCAACTTCAGCTATGGGAATAACGTAGCTGAAGTCAACATACTTAGACTCACTCACCGCGGTGTCTTCACTACGGTGAGTCGACTGCTGCCGCTCCCCCGTTGACTCCGCCTGCGCCTCTCACCACGGTGGAATACAGGAGTCGATGGGAGAGCACTCGGGGATCGATTTATCGTGTCTAGACTAGGCGAGATAAATCAATCCCTGCTAGATCGATCGCTGCCCGCCAATCCGGCGGGTAGTGTAGACATACCCTTAGGGACAGATCCTGAACTTCTGCTCTGTTGAAATTGGTGTGATTACGCCAGTTTACACCAGCTGGGAATCTGTCCCTTAAACTTTATGCCCTGTATTTTTTTGCGTAGCGACAGAGAGAAAGTAAGTGGTGTGTTTTATAGAAGATGAGCCTTCTATTTTACCCGAATTTTTACTCTCACTCTCTGCAGACATGCCTGTTTTTCCCTAGAGAGGAAACTCTGAAAAGTGTGAATCTCTCCATTAGGTAATTAACTTTCAAATCAATAGCAGAGATCTGGAGACTTTAACACAAGGCTGGTAGAAAATGTAAAATGATTTTTACTTAACAAAGGAGTGTGAATGAATAAACGCATGACAATAGGAATTGTTAGACAAGGACATGGAAAGCTTTACAGGCTGATAAAGGCAGAACAATTCATTACAACAATAGTATCTTTAATTCCAGTTAATACCATGCAGCAGTGTTTGAATTATATTTTGATTTTACTATCAACTGTATCTTTTCATACATAAAACTAAGTAATTTTAGCTGCTTACAAAAACAAAGTGCAGCCCTATTTAAACGTAGTGTCGTGTTTGAACAATGAAAAGAAAGAGATGAGGCATCTTAAGGCAGAATATATCGGGATCACCCTACACATCTGGGACATTATGGCAAGTTATGGTTGTATGGTTCCAAACCTCCTCATTAAAGCTTAGGGAAATAGTCAATTTCTTTGGTTACATTTTCAATTAAGGTTTAGTTTATAAAGGGCTAATAAATTATTAATGGATGTTTTAATCCATAGTTAATCGATTGTTTTAAGTTGTTATATGGAGGTCAAAAGATCAATAGGTTACTTATAACTATGGCTTATAACTGTGAATAGCACCTGCTACTGAGGTGCTTATAACCATCCATCACATATGCTACTCATATCAGTAACGTGCTGATAACATCCATTAATCATTTATTAACCTTTTATAAGCCATTTATAAATGGAGACTTCATGTAAAGTGAGACCGTTTTTTCTCTGAATTCTACTGCATTCTCTTCTTTCCCATTTTCTGGGTGAAAGGGGTCTCCTTAAGGCAGCTATGACAGTTGACAAGGAACTGTGGAAGAACACTGCTGTTAACTTGGGACTAGGAGGAGATCATCAGTTTTCTTCTCTTATCATTAACAGTCTTTTGTAGCTTCTTGTCATAATAAAGTCTATCGTGATCCAAAGGAAAGCTCTTCTCAATTATTGGGCTAGAGCGAGATGGAAGTATCCTTAGGATTTCCCAGTTTCTGTTTCTAGTTTCTGTTGGTGGCATTTTCAGTTGATAGAGCAGAAGGAGTAAGCTGTTGATAGACGCCTCCCACGGGATTAGCCTTGCATTGGAAGAGTATGAAGATTTCCTGCCCCAGCCTCCATAGTGAAAGACATGTTGCATTAATACTGGGCAAAAGGAAATGAGTCCTAGAATCATAGAACCATAGGGTCGGAAGGGATCGCAAGGGTCGTCTAGTTTAACCACCAGCCAAGATGCAGGATTCGTTGTTTATAAACCATCCAAGACAAGTAGTCAGTTTTCTTCATAGGATTTGCCAGAACAAAATTACTTTACATGCTCCTCAATGACTCTGGCCTTTCAGCGTTTAGATTAAATACAAATTATGTACAATTATACAGTCCTGATTTTTGCCCCCTCATTCCTCTTTCGTGTTTCAGTGAGTGAAACTTCATTATGTATGCAGAACACCAGTAATATTCTGGAATAGAAATGGAGCTGACATCACTAGATGTCTCCTTCAAACATTTTCATCACTAGGGGCAACGAAGGGACCACAGATTCAGGCTCCTTTGGAGGGTACCTTTTCATGTGTCACTTAGGAAATAAAAGTAGATTGGGAAACAGATTTTTTTTTTTTTGTTATTGCCTTTGGTAACGAATGACAATTGAGCAGATGGGCAAGGTAACCACTTACAAGGTAAATTGCTTGAGAATTTTTTTCTCTGAATCACATATTGCTGGCCAGGTTCCAGCTAATTGCTGAGCGTCAACAGTTGGTGGCACAAAGAAGGCATGTGATGAATGATCAGATCCGGGCTTTCTCTCCCTCAAATAAGCCTTGATCCTGCAAGGTGCTCTCCACTGACGCTTGAGGATGCTCCACATCTTGCAAAATCAGTCTCCTAATCTGCAAAGATGAATGGAGAAAATCATAGGAAGGAAGTGTGATTCCTTATCTAACCCACCTTGCTATTAAAAAAGCAAAACACCCCTCCCCAACCCCCCACCAAGGATACTTGGCAATCTTCCATGCTTTAACGTTTCTTTATTGACATGAGCCTGCAAGGAGTCTCCCAGAGATTCCGTCTACGTCTCGCAGGGTTTTGTTTTTTATAAACACAGTGAGTACAATGAAAGGAATTGCCTATTTTATTCCCCAAATCTCTGATCTGAAAAAACAGTTCTTCATTGGCAGATCACTGTGACCCTTCTAAAAATCTACTCGTCTCCATCAAGACCCTTTTTGAAATTCATTGTAGTGTGATACATAGAACTACATAAGAACAAAAGACTCTGTCTCTGAGGCCTGGTCTACACTGGGAGGGGGATCGATCTAAGTTACGCTCACGTAGCGTAGCTGAAGTCTTTGCACTTAGATCAACAGCTAACGCTCCCCCATCGACTCTGCCTACACTTCTCACTCCAGTGGAGTACCAGAGTTGATGCGAGAGTGTTCAGTGGTCAATTTATTGCATCTAGACTAGACGAGATAAATCGCCCCCCGCTGGATCCATCGATCCAGCGCGTAGTGTAGACATGCCCTCAGTGGCTTCTGTGCAGGAAGGTCCCTATTTTTGGATCCGGGGACGAATTTCAAACAGCTGACGTTTGGATCGATTCTTGCAAATCCTTGTTCATATGGATACTTCTTACTCTCATGAACACTCCAGTGGGACAACTCTTGTGAGAGAGAGTTCCAGAAATCAGATCCTTAGAGGACAACATTCTTCCCTGAGTTACACTTGTGCAAACAAACCCACTGTAGTCTTTGTAGCTGCATGAGGATAGCTGAGGGCAGAATTTGGGCCAGTACTTGTTCATGTTGGGAGAGGACCAAGGTTCTTAACACTAACAACTAAAGAGCAAAACGGACAAGCCACTTTTTTTATTCCCAGTGTATTTGATATCTGACCTTCAAAAGGACTTGTGATAATTTAATTCAAAGATGTGCTGTCTACATGCTCAGATTCTCATTTTGCCTGTGTAACTGAGAGAAGAGAAAACAATGAAGCAGACACTTTGAGCTCCCAATGAGAGAAAAGAGAGCTGGCAGCCTTTCCCCTGCTCTCCTGTTAAATATATCTCTATTTAAATGCAAATTATCGTCTGACACTGCCAAACAAAGTCATGTAATAGGAAGCAGACAGACTAGTTAAAAGTTCTTTAAAAACGACTTCTGAACATGCTGAATCATGTTTATTTCCAGCATGGAAGGAGCTGGGTGAGTGAATTTTTGGTTCCATGCCAAGGATCGTGTTGGTGCCAAGGAATTTGAGATGCAAAGACTTTTATTCATATGTGGAGCTTTCAAAGATCCCAGCATGCACAGAAGTGTAGGAGGATTCATTGGCTAGGGGTCACCTGTCATGAAGCCTGAAGCTACTGTTATCTCACCACAGATATCACTATGGCAATGAAAAATCCAGTGGGTACAGTAAATATAGGGTGGGAATAGAAATCAGAAAAGGAGGGGGGGGGAATTAAGATCTCATTCTGCTTCTGGGATAGACAATTAACAAATGATCTACTATGTATTCTAAGAGTTCAATAGCTATAGTCACAAGACTTCCATTAGCTTTCTCCCTAACCATCTTCTCTAAACTCAATGTGACATTAGGTACAACCTTAAGCATAATCTGCACTGCTTTAGGAGTAACTCTGGGAGGCGCTGTGCCACAGAGATACTCCTGTGAGATGGCTTTCCTCACTGGCTTCCCCCTCATTCCTGTACCAGCAGCAAATTTCAACACTCCCTGCATTGGCTCAGATGCATTGGTTAACAAGTGTGGATGTTGTATGTGGAATCAAGACTTAGCCCTCCTGCTCTGTGGGAGTGAGAATAAGTACGTTTACAATATCCGCTGTGTTCGATATGCAGGATCCAATATCCTAGGGGCATAAGGCAGGTTCTTAATACTCCTTATTCAGTTGGATGGGCCTATGGACCTATTCACAATCGAGCCCTGCCTGAGAGTCTCTTCTGTTAAAAGTTTCCCACGTTTGCTGTTCGCCTCAGCCTCTTTTCTAATTTCCAGTGTTATAAATCAATTTAGATTTATTAGCTTTCTGCACAGGACTCCAGTAGCCTCTTACTAATAATTATCGTTATTACTGATTAAAGTTGCATTATTCATGCCAGATGGAGTCCCCATCCTGTCAGCCAGAATGAGTTTGCATTAGGTAGTTATAATGTGTTTGTGATCTAAATAAACAGATGGCAGAAACTGACAGGAAATTATATGCTGCTGATGTCAGCAACAATGCTTTCCAGGCATAATTGCTTTAAATGAACTTCAGTCCAGCAAATAACTGTTACTTTCAACAAGGTAGTTGGCACACACAGTGTAATTACTGTACAATATAATCAATTGTGCCATCAAGACTGTATACATGTCAGAGTGGTGAAAGTGGGTTTCAAGAACATAATCCTTATGACCTTCTGACTTTATGTGAATAAAATACCATATCTTCACCCAAGCTCTGTTAGCCAAGTAAATAGCACTTTTTCTTTGGGGCTAGAACTTCAGGGTTCAGAGTGTTAGCACAGGGATGTGGTCATATTTGATCTGTCAACATTCCCAAAGTTTGTGTATAGAGAAGAGTATTACAAGTTAGTGCTATTAACACATTCATGGAAAGGCTCCCATTCACTTTAATGGGCTTCTGGATCAAGCACTAAATGGAAGCTTGCTTAATAGATTTTCTGAGCAATATTTTATGAAGAATGAAAGAGTCCTCAAAAATGAGGATAGGTTGCTTTTGGGGAGTAAAAAAGCCCAACCTATTTAGCTAATAAAACTGTCCATATCTTTTAACAATGATTTGGCCACATTTCTTTATTAGTCACTCGGTTGCTTTCCTTTTTCCCCAGAAGTTTGCTTGTTTGTTCATTTGTATTGACGTTTATTTTCTATTATGGGGTTCAGATGTTTTTGTGTACCATTTCTAGCAGTGGCATCCACCAGTAATGTGAGGTTGGGTGGATCCAGCATAGACCATTAAGTTCACTGCTTGGGATAGTTAACGGTGAAAATATACTTAGATGTTCCCAGTCTGGTTTTCTCCTCTGTACAGCAGCATCTGTTCTCAAGATCCACAAATTCAATTTATATATTTAAGAAGAGGTAGTAGAGTTAGGAAATTAAGCACCAGTGTCATGTGTCTCAGCCTCATCCATGTTTCACACATAGGGCTGGCTACTTAACTTGACTCTGTTTTGCCAACTCCAGTAAGGCATATAAATCCTCATATCACAACAGTAGTGCCTCCCTTGAAGAGGGAATCAATAGAGGCCCAAGATTGAAGCTGTTTCTAACTGATCTCTATTTGTTTTCACCCTGCAGGTGGACGATGCCACAAGTCCTGCACAGGCCGATGTTGGGGACCCACAGAAAACCACTGCCAGAGCTGTAAGTATGTGAGGACAGGGAAAGAAAGGCGTGGGAAGAACCGTAAAAGGGATTCTACGGTTTCCATTTTAAAGGGCTATTGTCATGGTCTTCTAAAAATAGTTTTAGCTTTTTCACTTGTATAAAAGCCTCTTTGTGCTTTCCCATCTAGCAATTTTTTTTTTCCCGTGCTTCTAATGAAGCTTAAGCCAACAGGCTGCTTCTCTTTTCCGTTTGTGTCCCAACGTAGGGCATTGCTCTGGGGAGTATTAACTGCTACTTCAGAATGCATTGGAGCAAACACAATAACAAGAATCCAAAACTATGGACTTGATCCTGAAATCCTTATTGAGGGCCCTGTCCTGCAAGAAGCTGAATTGGCTCTAAAATCCTATTAATTTCAATGGGAATTTGAGGATATTTGTCCGCTTGCAGGATTATGCTCTTGATAAGGATCTCAGGATGTGGTCCATTGTATGTAGGTCCTACTTAGATGGCCAATTATGGAGATTGTTTAAAAGAAGTTCTTTCCAATTAACTGCTAGATTGTTTAGAATGTCTATCTGTCATCGTGTTTCTGGAAAATGTGACAATGGCGATGAGTGAATTTGTTTATATAAAATAATAACCATCTGAACAGAGAGTCTTTTCTTACAGTATTTCCAAACTGACTAGACAGATATCATAGCCAAGAAGCCAGGCAGCCCCAACATCAGCAAAATGTAAAAGAAGAAACAACTAAGAGTGAACACAAGCCGTGGCCAGGGGCAACAGAGTCTTCCTAATAGTTGGGGATGCCACAAGGCCCTGCCCGCTCTGTGACCCCACCCCTGCCCCTAGGCTGGGGAGCCCGGGCCCCTCCACCTGCCTGCGGCGCGGGGCCGGAGAGCAACCCCCGGCCCATGTCCCTGGCCTCAGGGCTGGTGGAGGGTCCGCTACTACGCACAGATGCCTGCATGGCTCTTACCATGGCCCAGCTTCGGCTCTTTGGCCCCACAGGCACCTCCCTCATGCCAGGCCAGAAACCAGAGCCGGGACTGGGTAACAGCCACGTGGGCACTTGTGGGGAGCCACAGACCCTCCACCTGCCCTGGGTAGGCGGACATGGACACGGCCCGGGGATGCTTTCGGGGTCCCCCCCACCCCGAGCAGGTGCCGGGTCCGCAGCGCCCCACAGCTGCCTGGGCTCCTCGTAGGGTTTCCAACTATGACTGAAGCTATTCTGGGAGATATTTCCCCCACTCCCCATCATGACATACTGTAATTTTCTTTAAATAGCCTATTAAAATCTCCTGGATTGCTTTCAATGGTCACCGGGAGTTCGATGCCGATTCTGGGAGACTCCAAACCAATCCTGGAGGGTTGGCAACCGTAGCTCCTCGGGCCACTCTTACCTGGGCCAGGTTCCAGCTTCCAGCCTGGTTGGGAGAGAAGGGTGGGGAGGGGGCTTCAGGGGAAAAGGAAGGGCCGGAGGGCCGGGTCTGTGGCAAAAAGTGGGACTTTCAAAAATGGGAAGGTCATGGCCCTGTAGCCCCCCCTGGCAGTGGCTACTTAAGACCTAGCAAAAAATGATAACCTATTGTTTCTTTCTACACTCCCCACAAGGAATATCTTTGTTTGGATGTGTGGAGCAATCCTTAGATGTTTTATTTATATATTTATTTTTACTTTGCATTTAAAATTGTGTGTGCTCATTGGGTTCCCTCTTCCTAGGAAGTCAACTTTTTCCATACATTTCCACAAGTGAGCCTCTCTTCTATGGTTCCATTTGTTCTCTGGAGCCAAAGGCATTAGATATGAGCAAAGGACTTGCAAAAATAACCTACCAAAACACACATGCACATGATCCCTGATTCTATCATCAACAGTCCAATAGTATCCACCTCTGCTTAACTGGATTCATTAGAAATATCACTACTACTTGCACACATTTGGGACTACCTTCATGCAAGAGGTTATAAAAAATTGGAAAATGCAAATTGTTTTACAGGAGAATTTTACAAGAGAAACAAAACTAGTGTTCCAAGATTATTCTAACATTGTCTACAATGAAGAAAGAGCCCAAATGACTACTGTTGAATGCTGTCCCGTGTGCTGTGCACTCCACAATACTGCACCAAGATTTGATGTCACTCAGAAACATCTGGATCCAGATGTTTGTGGGTCTCAGATGACTTCTAACTCCACTGACTTCAGGTTCCTAGACTTTTCTGTCTGTCTGTGTCCACTGCATTGAGAAGAATCATATTGTCTACCATCAACCATAGGGATTCACCTCTCACATTGCCACATACACAAGGCATGCATGCAGTAGCTGGTATCTCCATACTGGTTACTTGCTTCTGGTTAAGAAATGCCGTTGTTGACCCCACTGTCATGGTTCATAATGGTGAAGGCTCTCTAATCACTCTGCCAACATTTACTTCTTTCCCACAAATGCACAAGCAAAGTCTTCAACTTCAGATGGAATTTGACCTATGTCAATAAATGTGTTTTTGGCCAGGCCAGTTTAGGGGAATCATTGAATAATGCACCAGGTACAATGGTATTAGAAAGAGCTTCATCTTTGCTCTGCCCCATGGATCATGCTGGAACTCCTCTTTCATTTTCTGACAGCCTTTATGATTGCAACTGAAGAAGTTAGTGCTGAAAAAAACTTAAATCAGTTTCCCACTCAACCACCTGGTGGAAAAGTGGACCTTAGCCAGTCAGGCACTGTTACGCATCCAAGCAAGTTTCTTTCTCTATCCTACATAGGACTATATGCATCCGAAGAAGTGGGCTGTAGCCCACGAAAGCTTATGCTCTAATAAATTAGTTAGTCTCTAAGGTGCCACAAGTACTCCTGTTCTTTTTGCGGATACAGACGAACACGGCTGCTACTCTGAAACCTACATAGGACTGTTTGTCTATCAAATGTATTAGTACCCTAATAGCCTGGATAAAAATCCAGTTTGGGGGGGACTTATTCTTTGAATGTTTGGTTGTTCACCCATCACTAACCTCAAAACAGATTACTATAATTCCATTGTAGCTCCAACCTTAGGTCCTGATCCCTGCAAGCAAATGCGCTAACTCTGCATAGTGTGGGGTCCTATTAATTTCAATAGGATTTGATGTGGCTGCAGAAGTTCGTGTTGCAGGATGACGGCCGTAGAACTCAACTACTAGGCAGAACTGCTTTGAGATAAGTAAATTGATTTGGTGGATTAATGTAGTAATGCCAGGGAGGGAGAAATGTATCTGCAATGTTGCTCTGAAGTTGGAAGCTTAGCAGAGCTATACAGTAGGTTTACTATTTGGAGAGACAACCATCTCTCTCTTTACAAGGACTAAGCAAACATATCTGAACACTAGGGACAGGCCAAGGGATAAAAGTGGCTACCAAAATAATACACGATGAAAAAGGGAAAGTTATCTAGGCTCCAGAAAGATCTAATTTGAAATAGCAAGTGTAGGGACTTTTATCATTAAGCACGTACCAGGATAGCTTCCTGCAGTGTCTGATTATCGGGGACTGCAGTTGTTTTATCTTTCACACTTCTCTATCCCCTATGACCTAATGTGATCATTGGTAAGCACTTGTTTTCAAAGGGAAATATTGTTGCATATTAAACTGGCAATGGGGACTTTTCAAAAACCTTTTATGCATTTTACACTAATATGGGCATTTATTGCTTGGCTTTTGCTTAGTCATAGAAATACCCAAGTAGGGACCCAAATTAAACACCAGAATACAACCAACACCACACTGTTATTACTTTGATCTCTGCTTTAAAAAAGCACTTGAATTTTCAGTCTGATAGACGTTATTTTTGGAGGCCACTCATCCCATTCCAGTTTGTCTCACACATATTTTATGTACCCTAAGTTAGTATATTTGAGAATAGCCATCTTTCAGATATATGCAGGAAGATGCTTCAAAAAGCATAACAGCTCCAAATTAAATATTTTGTTCCTGGAAACAGAACTCAAGGAGCGCATATCTGCATTTTAATAATTTCATTTTTTTATTGAGTCGCTAAAGCAAAAACTCTAATGAGCCCTCCTCCCAAGTTAAGATTTAGATTATTTTCCCAAAAAAGGGATAAAACAAAAAGATCTTAATCCTTGTCTTTCATTTCAAATTACACCAGGGGAAAAAGCAACAGGATAGTTTTGTTCTTGCATGAATATCATCCACCTAGTCTATTTCTTGTCTTGCCTTCCAGCTGTTTATATCTCTATCTTTAAGTCTCTGGTACACCACCTGTATCTATATAAATGTAACATGTCCATTTACCTGTTTAAGAGGACAATTAATAGGCAATTATAGATAAACTGTTTTCATTAATAGGTAAAGAAGGGATAATTTCCAAATGCTGTATTGTGCAATTAATTCATTTTCTTAACACTGAAAATATTAGTGGATATTAGCAACAAACATTTTCAAAGTAGCTATGGATTCTGGGTGCCTCAGTTTCAGGGGAGCCAATGTAGCATAGCAAGTCTGATTTTCAATAAGCACTGAGCCCCCGTCAAACTAAAAAAACCCAAAACCCTTTATAGTGAGACACCCCAAAATCTGTGCATTCAAAAATCACTACTCACTTTTGAAAGCCTTTCCTTATTTTTAATGTCCTATCTATTCTTGACGTCTGTGTTGTATTGTTCCCACATGAAAGGAAATTGAAACTCCTGTAGACTAAATACATTTTTTATGAGCTATGTGGGTCAGGATGACACTGTCCCTTTAAGAAGGAGTAGAGCCAGGTCAGCTGATCCCACCTGAGCTTAAAAGAGGGCACCTGCAGTTAATAGGGAGAGACCCATTGAGGTGAGCCTGAGAGACCATCCAGAAAGGAGAAAGAGCGTGGACATGGGGCTATGATTGCCTGCTCCCTGGAAATAGGGAGCCCTGGAGAAACTAGGACTGCCAGAGTTCCCTGGGAGGGAAGACAAAAGGAACCTGAGGACTCTAGGGGGAAAAGCCCGTGGAAGCTGTAGCCCAGGATGAGTTGAGGAACTGTGTTTTTGTTGATTTGACTCAAGTTTGGACAATAAAACTGTATAAAAGCGTTTGTGGGAGTGGCAGAGAGTCCTTAGCATGTTGAGGAGAAGCCCTGCCTTGTCCCAGAGAGAGGAACAACCTTAAACTAAATACAGTTTAAAGAAGAACAACCTTAAACTAAATACAGTTTGAACCTACAGAACACAAAGGAGGCAAATAGGATTTAAATCAACCCCCAATATAAACATGCCTGTAAAGGGGTGTGTGTGGATGTGTGTGAATAGGTGTTTGTCCCAGGCGTAATTGTATTTACTGTCTTTGTGCAACAAATATGGTTTGGAAAAAGAAGGTGCCTGATGCAGTAAATAGCCACATAGTGCAGCGAAAATCAAGCAGGAGCTGGTGGGGAGAGAGGGAAAGAGCTGAAGCAGCAGTCTAGATCAATCAGAGTAACATAGCGCTTTTGCTAGGAGCCAGCATCTTTAATTAAAATCCTTGTATTTCACTAATAACTTTGCATGTTCATGAGGCTTTCTTATTGATTTTGGTTACTTCCCATTTTCTCTCCTTCACAGGTTTACAGTTCCCTGACATAATGTAAAATTAAGGGAAACATTAAGATAGACTGATTAATTACACATATTTGTGAAACAAAGCAACATCCTGCCTTCCCCCTTAATATGAGTCTCAACCAATTTTATTGTCATTTATTTATCATTTGTGTTACAATAATGCCTACAAGTGTCAGTCATGGACCAGGACCCCATTGTGCTAGGTGCTGTACAAACAGAGAACAAAGAGACAGTCCCTGCCCCAAAGAGCTTACAGTCCAAGTATAAGGCAAGAGACAACACGTGAATATGCACAGAGGCGATGTAGTATAAGACAACAATGAGACACTATTGGTCAGAATGCTAGGCTGTGGTCTAAAAGCAACTGACAAGTAGCCCCCCTGCTCAAATCTTAATCCATTTGCATGTGTTGGGCACACATTTGGTGTTATCCCTATTACTTTGCAAACTGGGTCTCGATCTTGCAGTTAGTTCTATACGGGTGGATCCTTTGCTCAGCATAGACAAGTCTGCCTTAGAGGATCTGACTACAGGATTGGGGCCTGGATCATTATTAGCAAGACTCTCCTTTCAGTTTCACTGGTGCAGCTTGGAGGCGTATTTGGGCCTATTCTCAGCAGAGTGGCCGAGCGTCTGGCAGCTCATGTGATGCTTCTGCAATTGAGAGCCTGGTTGTGCCTGCCGGCAGTTCATCCTCAGTCTCAGCTATGTGGCTGAACTGCTGGTGGGAGCCGTAGTTGCAGCCTTTGGGTTGCACCTGTGACATCAGGCACCTCCTGTCCCACTGCTGCCCAGCAGCAAGGAGCAGCCTGAGGTGGCAGCATCTTGGGGAATGAGAGTCAGCAGCAGGACAAGGAGAGTGGTCTAATGTTGGTGCCAGGCTCTGTGATGCTTCCGGGACGTACCTTGGGTTGTGAGCAGGGCTGGCTTTAGGCCGATTCCCCCGAATCGGGCCCCGCGCCTAAGAGGGCCCCGCGCCCTAAAGAAGAGCGCCTAACTTAGGCACGTTTTTAATTTTTTTACTCACCTGGCGGCGGTCTGGGTCTTCGGCAACACAGTGGCGGTGGGTCCTTCAGGTCTTTGGCGGCATTTTGGCAGCGGGTCCTTCAGTGCCACGGAAGATGGAGCGAGTGAAGGACCTGCCACCGAAGACCCGGACCGCCGCCGGGTATTCAAGTCAGACCCCACACTTCCTAAAGCCAGCCCTGTCTCCTGCATTAAAGAAACCTGTGTCTGGCCTTTTCTGGTTACCAGCCCCATGTCACAAACCTAGAGGACACACACACACAAGACTCCTTACATATTTTCTGTATGTATATGATTATATGGACCAGTAGGACACAGGCTTTCATTAGAGATCTTACATGATGCTCTTTGGTGAACTAGTATGTAGATATCAGACCCATGGGATCCCTGTAGCCCTGATGTACCTCTGTGCCCTCAGCCAGCTGACACCAAGAGGTCCCTGGGTCACAGGCACATGCCCTGTCTCTCTCGCACACTCTCTCACTCACTCACTCCACACAGCTGCAGCAGGTTCCCCCAAGGAAAAATTGCACGCAGCCACCCATATGCCCTTAGCAGCAGCATCCTTCACCCCTTGACCCCTTCCAAAATTGATGCCATTAAAATTATCTGGAAATTCCTCTTTAGAGCTGGACATTCTAACAGTTCTCATGCACATGTAATGTGCATACCACAGGATTAAAAAGTATAGATCATGACCTTTGTGTAGCATGAAATGTAGGCATGTTGACTTTCTTGGTAAAAGTAACAGAGCTGCTCAGAAAAACTTTGCTAGAACCATACTCAGTAGTCAGTCAGAACTTTTCGGTTAATCCAAAACAGTTTTGGAGGGAAATGTAAATCTCTGAGAATTTCATAATCTGTATTCCTATTTGGAACAAAGCCAAATGTTGAAATCTCAAAATCCTGCATGAAACAGAATTTCCATCTTCTGCACAGGTCTAGTAACAATTTAAAAAGTCAAACCAAACAAGGTTAGTGCAGGTTTTGCAAACAGTGTATAAATTGTCAGTTATCAGGAACTGAGAATGTTTTCCAACATGAAGAGCATGACAGAGGACAGATTCAACACATGCCTCGCCTTAAACACCTGGGTTATCCTTCTGAGGTCAGTGTGCTTATGTACTTTGCTGAACTGGGGCCAGAATCCTCTAGATCGGTGTGTGTGGTCACTGTATGTTTGATGAGTTAACATGCTGAGGAACTACAGTCTCTTAAGAAGCTGTGGGATTTATACAAAAGCAATATCTGTATCTTCCTAAATAGCACACGCCTTAGAAGGCTGGGGTCATGTTCCGTTGCCCTGATCTGGAGAAGTTTTTGCTTGCTATATAGCACTCCAAAAATTACTTATCCTGTAGCATTGGGAAGTGCTGAACAGGTGTTAGTGCTCTTCTCACCTCTCATGCTGCTGGTCTCTTTTTGTTGGGCCTGCCTTTCCCCAGCACTATTCAAATGATGCTCCCCGTGGGACCCCTGACAGCCATAGGCTGGAGGGTATGTCTGCACTTGGAGTAGCGATGTAATTCTCAGCTCGACGAGACATACTCGCGCTAGCTTGCATTGAGTATCATGCTAAAAATAGAGTATAGCTGGGGCCGGGCCAATGGTGGGAGGGTCTCGCCACCCCGGGTGTGGGCCTAGGGTCTCTGATGGGAATCACACTCCAGCTCCAAATGTAGACATACCCGTAGAGGGACAGAGTATAGGTCTTGGCCAGCTAAAATTAGCTGCTCGTGGGTTGGGAAAAGGGGAAGTGTCCTTTCCTTCACCTCCCCTCAGTCCCAAAGAGAGTGGTGTGTGTGTGTGGGGGGGGGGGGGATGGACATCTGTACTTTCAGAGAGGGCTCTCCTAGCCTTCTGCTCCTGTCAGGATCCTCCCCCACAAAGTGGCGCACTCTCTCCATTCTTTGATCACTGTTTTGGGAGAAGAGGAATTCTTGGCCCCTCTCTTTCTGGTAAGCTGTGCAGTTGAGCTGCCAGAAATACGTCTTTATCTTTAGGCCACTTGACCCTTTTAAATTCCTCCTTGGCTGAGTGTCAGGAAGGCCCCCCTAGGTAGGAGGCAGTACCCACAGCAGCCTCTCTAGCTGCGTAGCCATAATGGAGAAGGTTTATGTGGCCCATTTCCAAATAAGGAAGCTCTGCGTTTCCATTCATATAATTTCCTGCCCATAGTTTAGTTGGGGAGCACCAGGGTTTGCAACTGTCCGATGAAAGACCAGGGTAAAAGTAAAATAAAAGCCCATCAACATTTGCCCTCTACTGAGGAGATGGGGTTCATAGTGTGGAGAGGAAACCAGAGTTAGTGCTGATTGGCTCGCCGTTAACTCAGGAATTGTACTTACTGTTGAGCGGTGGTGTAGAGCTTTTTCACTGACCCTTCCCAAACTGCAGAGTCCACATGGCAGTAAGCAAAGGGTGGGGGACAATAGAGCAGAGGCAGCGCATCTCCTGCTGAACCTTCCATCACACCTAGACCAGCCAATTGATCAAAATGGGTCAGTACTTCCGTGAGAGCGTCTCAGAGAAAGTCAACTTTCGTAGTGTTAACAAATACAGCCAGTCATTTGTAATGTGATTTTTGATATAATTCCCACGTCAATTGATTTTACGATGCCGTGATTATTAGCCTAGCTTCCTGAGGCCACGGTAAATAGATTGCTTCACCGTATAATTCAGTTGATTATGTCAATCATGTTAATTTTCTACCTGCAGTTCGTTTCAGCCAAATCTTTGAGTTTTATAAAAAAAGGTTAAATTGTTATGGAGAGAGCACAAGGAACTTTTTTAAACAGCATTTCTATAGTTAAAGGTTATAATGTGTTATCATATGCTCCTCTTTTTCCCAGTTTTAATATTTTAAATTGCATCAGCCTGAAATTTGGCTCCCAAACTCTCAGCTGTAATGCAATTTGCTTTTTTTTTGTTTTGTTTAATACAAAATAGCAGTAAATCCTTAGAGCTTCAAAAAAAATATTTCTGAGAACTACTTAGATCTGCTTTCCAAGGCTTTTCAATCCAGTCTCAACAACAACAAAACTGGGCTATTTTTTTTTTAAAGTATAATTTTACATAATGCAGATCCAATTAAAAATGGGCCCTAAATTGCAGAGCCATCCCATGGTCCAACAGTAATAGATTGATTTCCATTACTTTCTAAGGCACCATTTCCTAATGCTGGCTTCCTGCTGCTCTCTCTGTCTCTCACTCTCTTTCTCTTGAGTTAGTTCATTGGCGCCACTAATAATTCCTTGTGTTCTATAGCTTGTGACTTTTAAAAATAACAGCTTGGGATTTTCAGAGCATGTAGACAGAATCACTTTATGTAGCATTATTGCTAACCCCGCGTGTTAAAAATCACAAGTCAATCTACAAAAAATTATGAGACAGATTTTTTTGTTAAATAATAAATTTTAGGTTCTTTTTATTTTCCTTCTGGTTTGAGGACCTTCTAGGGGTCAACGTTTTCAAGCTTTTTTTCTGCAACCCTGAGGGCTAGAATTGAACTTAATAGCAGAATGTCAGGGTGTTTTTTTTTTTAATCGCCTTGCTTTAAAAAAGAATAATCACCAAATCTTGCAAAACTGATGGTAACATCATGAGAGTTAGCAATGCTGATATGGGTAGAGTTTACCATGATGGATTGACAAGAACAAGCACATGTGAATAAGTGGATATGAACAGTGTTAAGACGGCTAACATTTTTAAAAATGCAAAGTGACTTAGGACCCTACATCTCATTTTCAAAAGTGATTTAGGCACTTAGGGCCAGATTTTCCAAAGTATTTAGGTACCTTATGGTATTGTCAAAGAGCCTAAGCAGTTCAGGCACCTTTCCTGCTTAGGTGCTTTTGAAAATTCCACTAGGTGCCTAACTATCTTGGAAAATCTAGTCCTTATAGGCTAAATCTTGATCACTTTCAATGAGACTTAAGATCCTAAATGTCTAAGGGCCAGATTTTTAAAGATAGTTAGGTGTCTAAAGATGCAGATAGGCACCGAGTGGGATTTTGAAAAGGGGCTTAACTCATATTGAAATCAATAGACTGTAGGTGCCTAGGCACTTTTGAAATACCCACTAGGTGCCTATTTGCATTTTAGATGCCCTCATAGTTTTAAAAATCTGGCCCTAATTCACTTTTGAAAACAGGATTTTAGGCTCCTAAGTTATTAGGTGCTTTTGAAAATTTTACCCACAGGGCTTTGTTAAAAACATTTAGAGAAGAACAAGTTGACCCAAATGAAATGGGGAAAAAAGATTTAAACTTTTTCTGGGATAAACTAGGGTACAATTATGATTATTTTTAAAAATAATGAAAAATAAAATTTAGATGCATAATTGTTATGTACTTACAGTTTTACAAAAAAGCCAGTGGTTTGGTGGTAGCTGGACGCTCGCACAATAATGGGGTTAAGAGAAGTATTGAGAAGCAGCTAAAACCAATTATTCTCTATAGCCCCTTATAGTGCTTTTTAAACTTTAAATCCCCCTCAGTAATTTGTAAACACACTCTCCCTGTGCCCAGACAATCTCACTTCCTGGGGGTGGGGAAAGGGGTTCTCTAGGGAACTCCTTAGGAGCCAAGCAGCAGCTGGCTCCTATAAGTAGAAACACCTACCTCTTTCTGAAGCAAGATTTCCCACCTGGGAGGCAATGAGGCAGCAGGAGCAGCAGTACAGTCACATTGCTGTAAGCCTCACTTCCTGGCTTAGCCTCCAGTGCTGTGCAGGCTTGTTTTAAAGTTCTATTTCTTTAGTTTTCTTTTTTCTTTTGCTTTGGTTTTGAATGTAGATATCACAGAATACACGATTCTCCTTGCTGGTCTGGCTGATTTGTTCCTCATTCACTTTAATTTTTCTACATGTTTCGGGGATGAAAACTGACAACACAAACCCCACGAGATATTGATCACTCATAATTATGGATGGCTACAAGATTTGGATCAGGATTTTGAACTTTGTCATCCAGTGACTGCCACTGGTCACATTTCAGGTTCTGTTCAGCGCATTCTGATGGAGAACTTCCATAGCTTTAAATTCAAACCTAGATCTAGATACAGATCCCATTGCTCCCTTAAATTCTTGCAATTCTCTGAGTGGCTCTCCATATTGCCATTTATGGGTACTGCGCCTCCTTGTGGTGTCTCACAGGAAAAACATCTTCCGGCAGGGTCAGTTAGCGCACTCCCGCACCCCTCGCGCCCCTCCCCTCAGCATCACAGCACACTCAGAGCAAGACTATACAGTGGGTGGTGCTCCTTCCCACCAACTTCCCCTGCCAGCCTGGATGGATGTGAACTCTCCTCAGAGTCGCAGTGTCTTACTGCTAGAAATAGTCTGTGTTAGCTCCTTTTGTTTGGTTAGTGAATTAGGGTTTCTATGGAGTCCAGGTGATTGAGGAACTGAAGAAACAGAAACAGCCAGGATTCAAGAAGCGGGCTTCCTGCCCAGCTGTCTGCCCAGCATCCGATGAACATGCAGTGCCTCAAGTGCCTGGGAGAAGGAGACTCGCCTTCTGGGTGTTGGATTTTCTGAATCTTTAATCCCAGAGCACGCCAGGATAGGAAGACTCACTTGCAACTCCTTTTCCTAAAGGAAGCCCTTGAGGCTCGATCTTTTGGACCTGATCAAGACACAGATCCTAGGTCAAACAGAGCAGTCTCTGTTCCTGTGGCTACCAGCAGCTCCAAGCAACTGGAGGTCTTCAAGTCCTGGTGGGGTCCGACTCGGTGCCTGCGGCTCCCTCAGTCAAGCCTCTAAGGTTACAGATGCCCGAACCGAGGGCCATGTGGTCGGCTCCATCGGCCCCTGTTCTGTAAGAGAGGTTGAGAGAGTTCGGTCACCCTCACCATTGCCATACCTTGTGCTTCCCAACTAAGCGACCCCAATGGAAACCTTGCATCTGCGGGACCAGGGCTAGTTCTGACTTCCGCTTTCGCATCCAAGAAGATGCAATTGTTCAGTGTGTCAGAAACTGGGTCATCGGTGCCTCTGGTTCTGTCTGTTGTGGAAAAAGAGGCTGGGAGACCAAAAAACATCCGTGCTGGGCTGTGTTAGCAGTGCCAATTCCCATGCATTAGAACCGTTGGATCCATCAGATGCTGACAAGACTGCTATGGTTACCTGGCGGAGAGCCGTTCCATCTTTCATAGCCAGGGATAATGGAGTGGTATGGAATGTTGGATCTGATGTCGTTTTCGGATCCGCTGTCAGTTCTTTGGTTGGTTCCGATTATGTCCTCAGTTCCAGAAAACTCTGTCACCATGATATCCCAGGTTCACCTGCCGGCTCTGTTTGCTTCATCGGTTCTGAGTGGGAAATCACGGGGGTTCCAAAAGGAGAAGTATTTCCCCAATTCTGAAGCCATCTTCCCCATCCGCTGTTAAATGGAAGAGGCCAGAAGACACTGGCCTTCCCTAGAATTACCCTTTGCTTCCTTTACCTTGGACCTCTGCAGGGTCTCCCCAAAGAGCCAGATCTCCATTTTTCCCTTTGGATCCACTATTATCACCATTACATTCCATATTGGATCCAGACTCGAATCCTTACCAGGAGGAAGATAGAGGATGAATACAGAGACCAGTGGGTCACTTTATACCACTCTGTGGTCCTCTTCCTCCTTCTCAAATCCTAATTGTTTGGGAGACTGGCAATCCAGGACCCATAGCCTTACTGGAAGCCACCTCATGAGTTTAATTACTGTCCGAGTGGATGGAGAGGTAATGTTTCATCTGTTAAGGATTTAGCAGTCCAGAAATCTTGAATTCCACTCCTCTGAATCTGTTGACCTTACAGACAGTGATGCCTTAAACACTGTTTGAGGAAGAATACAAGGAGGTACCTTCTGTCTTCAGTCAGGAGCATTTGGAAATGGACTATAAGCAGGCGGTTGGACTAGATGACCTCCTGAGATGCCTTCCAGCCCTGATATTCTATGATTCTATGATAAGCCTGATTTATCACTGGATGAACACGTGGGGGTGGCTTCGTCCTCCTCTCCTTCCGAGGATACTATGGAATTCCATAACTTTGTGGATATTATAGTGTCCACTTCAAATCTTCCTGCAGTGCCTGCAGAAGAGACTTGTCACCTGGTGTGTGATAGTCTCGTGGCTACTTCAACTAGTACAATATCTGTACCCATTATGGATGGATTGCTACAGCCGGCTAAATCCATGTGAACTACGCCTGCGTCTTGCCAACGTGTTTCTAAGAAAGTTAACAAGCTGTCTCGGGTGCCCTCTGAGAGGCTTTCCTATTTTCACAGCCACCCTGTTTCCACGGTAGCTGCTTCCAGTAACACAGCGAGATCTGGTCTATCATGTCCCACCCCAGCTGATAAAGAGGGGGAACGGATTGATTTGTTGGAGAGAAAGATATTCTCTTCATCATCCCTCACTATGGGTGGCTAATTATCAGGCGGTCATTGCCTGTTACCAATTACATCTCTGGGAAAGTATGACATTGTTTTACTGGACTTGCCTGATAACAGAAGAAGGGTGGTGAGAACCATTTTAATGGAGGGCCAGGATGTAGCCAATCATACACCCAGCACCTCGTTTCATGCTTCAGACTCTGCTGCCAGAGCACTTGAGTCTGCTTTGACTATCAGGTGGCACGTGTGGCTTCATTTCTCCTTCCTAGCTATGGGCTCTAGAATTAAGCTGGAGGATCTTCCTTTTGAAGGCAGGGGTTTTTTTAATTGAGAAGAGGGGTGAATTGCTGGGAAAATTGAAGGACCTAAGATTGACAGCTCGCTCTCTGGGTTTGATTCCTTCTGCTAAAGGAATCTTATCCTTTGGTGACCCAGCAATGCCAGCATCCTCCCAGGGACACTATAGGAAAAGACTTTTGAAGCCAAGATCCGAATCTAAACAAACGGCTTCCTCATCAGCGTCATTGTCACAGCATAACAAGCATCAGTTTTGAAGGGACAATCAGGAGTTGAGAACCAGTCAGATGAGATCAATGTACCCTTTTCTTTAGAGACAGGCTAGTCCACTTCATCAACAAATGGAGGCAAATTACAGTGATGCAATAGGTTCTAGGGATTGTAGAAAGAGGCTATGCTGTACAACTAAGAATTTTGCCTCCTCCCAACTCCCCTACCTTCCTCCTTCAGTGACTCTTCTCCTGAGATGATGCTTGTCACAGAAGTGAAAAAAATACTTCTGATAGTAGCAGTTGAAAAGGTTCCTGAACCTGAGGGGTCAGGGATTTTATTCCCTGGTACAGAAGAAGGATTGTTTTTTTGTTTTTTGTTTTTTTGTTTTGTTTTTTGGCTGATACTGGATTTAAGGGATTTAAATAAATACATTTGGAAGTTTTGATTCCACATGTTGGATTCTGGCCACCATAATCCCTTTGCTGTTGGTCCTGGATTGGTTCACAACTCTCAATGCAAAGGATATATTTCTATTCTGAAAAATCATTGCAAGTACCTTCGATTTGTGGTGGGCAATCACCACTTCCTGTTCAGGGTCTTCCATTTGGCCTTTCAGTGGCACCCAGAGTTTTTACAAAATGTCTCTTTGCGGTAGCAGCTTATCTGAGGAATGAGTGTATTTTTGTTTACCCCTATTTAGATGACTGGCTACCAAAGTTGTCCTTACGTGAGGATCCATTAAACCATATGGTCTTCACCACCAATCTCTTTTCAGACCTCAAGCTCTTTCTCAGCCGCCCAAAGTCAATCCTCTGCCCTTCACAAAAGATCCCTTTTCTAGGTGCCATACTGGAGTCCATAGAAGGCAGAGCTTTTCTGCCAGAGGGTGCTAGTTTCAGCCAGGCGGTGCTTCAGTCTCTAGTCAACGAGGACTCTGTTTCCACCTCCAGGTTAGTTGCAGCACTGCTTATCAGACTATCCCATCAGTGGGAATATGCAGAGCAGAAATGAAGGTCCCTTACCTGAAACCGGAGTTCTTCAAGATGGCTCTGCATAGTCACCCTTCCCACCCACCTTCTTTTCTCTGTCAGAGTCCTTGTTGTTCTGTGCCTCTGGCTTTGTGGTGGAAGGAAATGAGGTGGTGAGAGCACTCAGCTCCCTTTTTGGCCTCACCCTCAGTAGATCTAGATGCTGAGGGGAGGGGTTGGAGTGGGGGGCGTAGGAGCACTATAGTTTACAGTGCTAGAAGAGGCTTTTATTGTAAGGCCATCTCATAGGACTCCAATTATAGATAAGTAACTTTCATGTATTTAAAACTGGGCATTGATTTGAACCAAACCTAATCATATAGCAAAATTTGTGCCTGTACTAACTCTCTCACTTAAAAAAATGGGTTGATAGTATAGTGGTAACACTTTTTATGACCAATGATGGATAAACCTACAAAAGATTCAGCTTAATTTAGATAAGTATCTACAAATTTCGGAGACTTTTCTGAAGCTATAATCTGAAATTAATCAAATGTCTTTAATCCAGAAATTAGGTTGTAAATTTCCTAAAATTGTGGTTTCTCTCTAGTTTTTGGATACTGCTTTATATAAGCCAGCTCAAATATCTAGTGAGAATAGCTTTTCATTGAAAAATTCTGGCATTTCTGCTTCTAGCCCTAGCTTAAAACTAGAAACTGGAGAGCCATGAAGAAATGAAGAGGGGGGAAACATTAATCATTCATTATAGAACTTACAAAATGATTTAGTGAGATCTGAAAGGGTTAAGCACACAGCGTTTCTTATTTTATCCCGATGCTTCCTCCCATTCCTACCTATAACACCTTGGATTGTTTATTACAGTCATTCCTTGTTATTTTACATCAACCACATGTGTGCTATGTGCTTTAAACAGAGCACTAAGAGTCACATTTGTAGTGAAATGTTTGTTAAAATGAGTTAGAAGGTACCAATATTCACATGGGAGTTAACACTGTACCAAACTTTCAGACTATAGTAAAATAGATAGGCTTTCATTAGAAACTTCCTTGCACTAATGAGCTTTATTTATCTGTATATACCAATTAATAAATATATTGAATAATGAATTGATATTGAAAGACAGACACAGTCCAATATGAGGAAATTCTCAGCTGTTATAAATCAGCATACTTCCATTGACTTAAATACACCTGCTGAGGATCAGACCCTATCAGTTAATGTTGCTATGGTGGTTATGTACTGCAGATCACCAGTTGTGCTTAGATATATTTATTGATTTGCATATCTGTTTTGGGGTTGCATTGATATATGTTTATTTAAAGTAATTTAAATAAGCTCTGTCTGTTCTTCCTACTAGTAAGTTGGCAGTAAGTGGGTTTGCTTTACAGAAATCTTCCATTTGTGCTGCAATTCAGTTTGCATAAGTCACAAAGAAAATATTTTCTATCCATGAGCTTGTTTTAGTTATCAAGATGGATAAAATTATTCTGAGTGCATCACTTTTCTCCTTTAGATCTTAAATGATGATTGCTTCTTACCTTCTCTTTGCTTATTTACATCTTTATTCCATACATAAATGTTATGTTTTTAAATAGTTTTTTGCATTATCTAAAGTTCTAATAGAGAGCGAGGGGACTTCACCTTGAAAAATAGGTTCATTTACACTATAAAAATCCTGTATTTTCTTAAATATAGTTTTTACGTATGAGAAATCATCAATTTATTAAAATACGTGTAGAGGAGAAAGTTGGTAGGGGGTTTTGGGTTGTTGTTTGTTTTTTTGTTTTTTTTGAACACTTGAAAAATAATTTCCATACACAAGCACTGATCTGCTTTTGAACAAAGTGGTCAATTAAGGTTAATTATAGTATTGTAGCATCATTACTCCTCTGCCAAAGACAGCTTGAAGCATAACTTGCTGAAGTTCCACATCCAATGGTCTGTAGGGTTCCCTGTAAACTGTTGACTTCTCCCATTTTTTCCCATTAAACAAAGTCCCCTTGCACTATGGCCTACAGCCAGACTGTGGTGTGCTGTGATCCTGTCATAGTTCACAAGCCAATGAGATTTAATTGGCTTCATATGTGAATGTGGTATGATTAGCATTTATTTGTACCACATTAGCACTTAGAAGCCTCAACCAATTTAGAAGGTAACAGTGGGGTAGCCGTGTTAGTCTGGATCTGTAAAAAGCAACACAGAGTCCTATGGCACCTTATAGACTAACAGATGTATTGGAGCATAAGCTTTCGGGGGTGAATACCCACTTCATCAGACGCATCAGGTGCCTCAGTATTTTTTGTTGCTTTTAACCAATTTAGAGGCTCCATTGCACTGTATCAACATATGACGAGAGACTGTGGCACCAGAGAGCTTGCAGTATAAAGAGACAAGGTAGCCAAAAGTTGTGAAGGAAAATAGAGGTAAAGTGATTTGCCCAAAGTGAGTGTTAGCACTGGGATTAGAACCCAGGTCTCCTGACTCCCAATCTAGTGCACTGTCTACTACTAAACTGCCTCTTGTTATCCCTAAAGACACCTGTTTGTTTCAGGAAGTGGTGCTGGTGATTAAAGAAGTAGCACTTTTTGCCTCGGTCAGTACTGAAACAGTGCCCCATCATGAAGGGCCGGTGAAAGGATGTTTCGCGCCCTAGGTGAAACTTCCACCTTGCGCCCTCCCCAAGCCCTGCGGCTGCTCCCCGTCCCCCCACTCGGAGGCAGCTCCCCACCCCCCCTCCGCCCTGAGGCTCCCTCCCCGTGGCAGCTCCCCACTCCCCCTGGCCCAGGGAGCCGTGCGGCAGCTCTCCACCCCAGCTCACCTCTGCTCCGCCCCCTGCCCGAGCCCTGCAGCAGCTCTCCCACCCCCGCCCTGAGGCGCCTCCCCAGGTGCTTGGGGTGGCCACTCCGGAGAGGGGCGGCAGGTCCAGCTATTCGGCGGCAATTCGGCTGACAGTCCCTCACTCCCGCTCGGAGTGAAGGACCTTCCGTTGAATTGCCGCCGCAGATCGTGATCGCGGCTTTTTTTGGGGGGGGGCTGCTTGGGGTGGCCAAAACCCTGGAGCCGGCCCTGTTTGGGATCCTTCAGTATGAGAAGCAGGGCTATAAAGGGAAGATCATTATGAGTTTGTGGAGAAACAACGTGTATGTTTCATCTTACAAAAAATAAAACCGAGCCCTCGGTGAACTTTTCCGATTTCTTACTGAGAACTCCAAAAACCAACTTTTACAGCCTTTTAATACAATAAATCATTGAAGAGGGATTCATGTTTCAATTAGACAGAGTTCAGTAGGTTCAATCAAACTATTACACTGAAGAGCACTGTCTGGTTGCTGACTTACTGACTTTGAATCATCAGGAATTTAGGAAATTGTATCTGTTTTGATAAGTGTCAACTTCTTGCATGTTTTATGAGTGTGGACCAATAGTTCTTTCACCAGGAGAAGACAACTTGATACTTAACGGGATAAAATGTAGAGGATTTTATTTTAATTTTTTTTTGGTAATGTGGAAGACCTTGCACTAAATCCTAGTGCCACTGAAGTCAGTTAGGAAACAAAATGTCCCCTGGTTGATGCAGCTTTTAAGTGCCACAATTGCTTATGTTTTAAAGAACACAGTGATACGTAAGTACTGAGAAACAGAAGATACTCAGTTGGTTCCTGACACATTAGATCAAATTTAACCCTGGCATAGATGAGGGTAATGCCATTAAAGGCTTACAACAGGGCTGAATGTAGTCCTTTCTGTCTGAAAATTAGGCTTGAGTGTAGCATTTCAAAAAAAATGTAGAAAACTGCAGTGTGGTATGTTACAGTACATGACCTATATGCTGCTCTGATAGGCCCATTCAGCAGCATTGGCTACATGGGTGCTAGTTGAGGACAAAATGTGGCCCTATGATTTTGCTCAACTAACTCTGAGTTTCTGCATATTGTTACATACCCCTGTCATTGGGCTGTGAGTTCAATCCTTGAGGGGGGCATTTAGGGATTTGGGATGCAAAAAAAAATGTGGGGATTGGTCCTGCTTTGAGCAGGGGGTTGGACTAGATGACCTCCTGAGGTCACTTCCAACTCTGATATTCTATGATTCTTCTGATATACATTAAAAGTGATTCATATCACAATAGGCTTTTTCCCATCAACCTTTGCTAACTCCCTAAAAATGAGAGATTCAGGATTTGCGCTGCCTTCCCAAGGTTAAAAGAACAAATCCTCATAAATCCAGACATATCTGTCCTACCACCTGGGCATTTTCATGTTCCTTTGTAGATGGGATATTACACAGGACATGAGTGACCCCTGGCCTAGAGGTTATTACAGAGAATCAGATGTTCTCTTCTTAATACTCCATTGTCTTTGTTGATTTGTTTTTTTTTAAATATCCCTGTTCAGTTTAAACAGCTCTCTCTTGACAGCTGATTCCTCTGTCCTTTCCAGTGACAAAGACAGTGTGCGCAGAGCAATGTGATGGACGTTGCTACGGGCCGTACGTCAGTGACTGCTGCCATCGGGAATGCGCTGGAGGCTGTTCCGGACCTAAAGACACTGATTGCTTTGTATGTTTGGGAGTTACCTAATTTCACTCATCCCACCGGCCACAGTGCAAGTGCTTAGCTTTAATCCATGAAATTCATGATTTTTTGGTCACCTTTCATTGAATTGCCTCCACGTTTCAAGCTTTCAGCTGCACATTTTCTCATTTCATATTTTTCCTATTACATTTACATTACTTATCAGCTTATATTACTCATTAAAAGATTTATGAGATTTACAAATACAGATTTGGAGCCATTAATATGCTAATCTATGTGATTTTTATCTTTCGTTTTTCTATAATTAGCTTTTATAGATGGTGGGGAACTTTTATAGGCATTTGTCATTACATTTTGGGCTGAAGGGTTTATATATATACACACACACACACACACATATAATGTATTTTGCTTTGTATATTTTTTGTCTGAAGTTTGAGAATACAATTTGGCTTCTTAGTTAAAGATGGGTTTTTTTATGCTTCCCAGGCTGCATTTAAACAAATTCACCAATTCAACAGCGGTGTGCGTCTTAGAAGAAAGAGAAGAAAAATTGTTTCCTATTCACTAAAATCCAACTGCGCACACTACATCCTTTCAAAAAGAAAAAGGGTTAAAACTGAATTTTCTCAAACAGACATTCTCAATATGGCCAAATTCTTTCCAAATGCAGTCAATTAGTTGTGTAACTCAGAAAGCAGCCTTTACTCCTATTACCGTGGAAAGAAATTCATGTACCTTCATCACACTACCTCACAAAGATACACAGTCTGTTAATATCTTCAGTGGAAGCTGGGTACACACCTAAATTTGCCCTAGTAATTTCAGGTTAGGTTCTGAACTAACCTATGCTAATATACCAGCATAGAAGGTGATGTTTTCAGAGGAAATGGAAGCCGAACTCTTAGATCTTTTTGAAAATCTCTCTCAGATGGCATAAGGAAAGACCATTGTGCATGGCATAAGCTGTGCTAATCTTGTATATTTTATTTTATAGCCCAATAGATAGTATTGGACTGGCTAGAATGTATGTGTACATTTGCCTCTCTTGGATGGAAGCAGAACTATTCAACTGTGTCACAGACACACAAATCTTCTCCTATAGCTCTAGTGGTAAGAGCCTGTGCTTTGCAGTATACCGGTCTAGTTCTATCCCTGTCACCACTGTGAACTTCTGAGTGGCCTTGGACTGCAGCATCGTGACAGCCTTCACATTATTGTTACTTACAACAGCAAGCAACTAAAGCTGCCAACTGCAATCGGGGCCCTATTTAACACAGTATTGAAAATACACATAGTGAACATTGTTCAAAGTTAACTGGAAGTCAGTGGAAGCCCTTATGTTGACTTCAGTGGGCTTTCCATCAGACCCAATAAGAGACAGTCCCTGTCCCACACAGTCTAACTGGACAAACTCTGAGAGAAAGTATTATTACCCATTTTACAATTGGGGGACTTGTTAAGTAACTTGCACAAGGCCACTTCAGAAGTCTGTGGCAGAGCTACGACTTGATCCCATATCTTCTGAGTCCCAATCTGTCACTTTAACCACACACCGATCCATCTTGAAGTGTTAGGAGGCCATGTATTTGTTACAGTATTATTTCTGTAACACCACAGCGCACAGGAGAAAATGTGATTTCTACGGGCCATTGAACACTCCACATTTTTCTGGAGCTTCTCTGTAGCAATTATGGAAATGCCTGTGCTAAAAATCATGTTAGCACTTTTGAGCTCCTCCAGTGTGAAAATACAAAGGGCGCCAGGGGGATGCCAGGGGCCTTTAGTATAAATGAAAATCAAAGCCTTAGTGTTCAACAGCCTTGAGAACAACTCATTTCCTTCCTATCATGTGCTGGCCTAGACGTAGTACCCTTTTGGGCTATAGTGGGGGACATGTAGGGACACTGGATCAACGTCTTGGAGAAAATGTAGCTATTTATTTTTTAATTGAGATGTACATCTTGATTTTTCCCTATGCATTTTTTTTCTTTCATATGCATCTTGAGCACGTTTAGAAACAAGCACTGTAAGTTTTGCATATGTTAGTGAAACAATTATGAAGGTACACAAAGTTTTACAGTCATAAATTAAAACTTCCTGAGTCTTCTAGATTGGTTTTTAATAGATTCTTCCCGGAAAGTGTCATCTCTTTGAATAATGTATCGTCGGTGTGCCTCATTCTGATTATGCATTTACTAAGTCATCACCAGAGGATTGTCATGTTTGTGATGAAGTACTTGCTAAGACAACAGTGGATGTAGAAAATGTGCTGAGGAAACAAAGTAAATTAGTATTTATTAATAAACAAAAGTACACTTCATGATGCATTAAGAAATCCTTTGGCACATTATGGCAGCCTCTCAAAGCCTGTAATAATATCCTGTCGTAAAAGTGTTTTTAATATTTGCTGTGAAAAGTTCTCCCGTCCTTCTACGCCCACTGGCATTCATTAATCTGTGCATTCACCTTTGAAAGCAAGCCAATACCCATCCTTTGGCATAGCTGTTTCATTGTATTTACACACACAGGTTTAATGATGTTCTCAGACCTAGGGTGAAAATAAATCTGGAGTGGAGACATGATTCTCCTTTTAGGGCCTGATCCAACCATAGACTTTACCTTTATTGGGAATTAACTAAATCAAATGCACTGATTCTGATGAATTAATCCGAGAGCTGTAAAATTACTGCCTATTTTCAAATACATGGTTCTGACGAACCAAAAATGGCAGGTTCAGTTTAGACAGGCTGTCAACTCAAGAGGATCATGGTAACCAAAGAACTCCATGCTGATGATTTCATCCCGACTCTCCCTGGTGAGCCTTCTCCCTTCAGCAGCACTTATATCCCCTTCTAGTCTTCTGGAGGAAGGGTATTATCACCCACTCCCTTCCTGAAATCTTCAGGTATGACCCAGCTGGCCCCATCCTCATCCCATCTCTGTGATGCCTTCTGAGGCAACTCAGGCCCTGGACTGAGGTAAGGGCTTTTAGAAGAGGTGCAGAGCCAGAGGAGCCTTGCTTAGTCCTCCTGCTTCTGAATGTGAGAGGAGTGCCCTAAAGTTCCTCCCCGGGTCTGAGGTTGTGACTCTTCTTGCTAGCTCTTTGAAGAAGCAAGACAGGGAAAGGAACCAGCTGGCTATTTGCTGACCAGAAGGCTGTATCCCCAGGCCAAAGAGGTTTTGAGGCAATCAGGCTGCCGGAAGATCTATAAAGTTACACAGGAAGGCACAATCCTGTTGCCAAGATGGCCAACCGTACAAGGAGCATCCTGGGGCAGGCTTGGGGTGGCCTCCACTGGCCCAAATTATTTGCATAAACCTTTCATGTAAAACTTGAAACCAGACAGAATTTTTTCTAATTTGAGAGTTTTGCTGTCAGCGTGTCTTATCAGTTGTAACTGATACAATAGGCACAATACAGAATGGTAGAAAATGAAGAAATCTGCGTTTTCTCTAGGTTCAAGTCTTGCATAGTCAATTTATTTTTTTTCCCTATGTTCATCTACTCTTTTTATCCACACACCTGACTCGTGATGTGTCAGGGCCTTGTCCTCTGTCAATGATGTATGGTGGAGCCTGAATATTGAGTCCTATTTTTCCTTCCCAGTGTGTGAATTAACTGACCTGGTTACACTTGCCACTTAGGAAAATGACCCCCTCCAGTGCTAGCGCATGGGAAATGCTTATCCTCATTGCTGTCTAATTGGGAGTTTCAGTCCTTCTGTTGAACTGTGCCATGAGAGATCAGAAGGTGGCCCTCTACAGCACAGATCGTTACTGTGTGTTCAGCCAGGATATGAGCAGCATAAGTAGCTGTATGCTGTTGTCAAATTTAGAACTGTCAAGTTTGCCATTAGTTGATTGCTAATAGTAAGAATAATAATAAAAAAAATAAGGCTTCCCTTTTAGAAGATGTATTGGCATCAAGTTCCATTTAAACTGAAAATGTTCATATGGGTTCAAAATGGATTGCTCAGGGCTTTGGACATATCCATGTCCACGTTAATTTTGGACATTATCCATGTTAATAATAATACCTTTAATAATATCTTAAGAAGAAAAGAAGTGGCTAAACGCAGACAAGGAAAAAACAATGTATCCCATCCACTATAATTGCAACAATGCCTTTGTAGGGAATGGATAGTCAAGGTTCTGCTCTGAAGTAAGTCAGTTCAAAAGAAGGTATGACATGATCAACTTGCTTTCTCGTGTTGCAGGCCTGCATGAATTTCAACGACAGCGGAGCGTGTGTCACTCAGTGCCCCCAGACTTTTGTCTACAATCCCACCACCTTCCAGTTGGAGCACAACCACAATGCCAAATACACCTATGGAGCTTTTTGTGTCAAGAAGTGCCCACGTAAGTTACATGACTTCTGCCTTTTTCACATTGTCCTTGAAGTGCAAGTTGTGCAGCTCCACAGGAAGAAAACCCTATTAAGAAACCATTGATAAGCAATGTTAAGTTTAGAGCTAAGTAAATAGTGTAATAGCTCCCGGCATGCTCTTTGGCAGAAATACCAAAGAGCATACCGGGAGCTATTACACTACCTTGAAGTTATATGTTAATCAAAGAGAGTTTCATTTTGGAATGCTGTTCTAAAACTGCCCTGTACTATGGCCAAAGGGCAGGGGAGACTTAAGTGGCTTTCAGTTTTTATGACTAACACTTATTATGTTTATGTTCTTATTTGGGCTTTGGTAACCTTAGGAAGTATCCTTTATTGAGTGAAGCAGAAATCTATACTAAATGAAAAAGATTGTATAAAGGTAGAAATTCTAGATTCAGTAAAATAGCTTGTTTATACAAATTATGTGCATGCTAGACATTAATTAACTAGGAGGATATTCAGACATTCTATTTCCCAAAAAAAGATGAAGTCTAGTTAGTTCTGATCTTTCTTCCCCAAATTTAGAAATGAGTCTCTAATTTTGTAACCCACCTTTTTCTTAAATGCTGGGTTGACACATGAGATAGCCATTCAGTTTCATCTGCCCATGTTTGCAGAAAGTCCTGACCCTCAACCCCAGGCTGTTTTGCAGTTGGCTTGAGAATTATTGCAAATATTGTGCACAGCTCTAACCGTGGCATGAAATTAAGTGCAAGTGTAATGACAACAGACCCCAGTCATCGGCGGGCAGGATTGAACCTGGGACTTCTGGAGCTTAGTGCATGAGCCTCTACTGCTTGAACTAAAAGTCAAATGGCTGTTAGCTAAGGCTGTAGAGAAGACTCATTTTCTCTCTCTCCCTCTCTTGCTAAGTGGGCTAAGTGTCACTAGATGGGACAGAACATCACACCCAGAAGGTGTGTGGGTTACACAAGTTTATTGGGCACCATTAAAGTCTTAGCAATTATCACACTGTAGAATTTACCACTACTGTGGTATTCCATATAATTTCAATGGGGAAAACCATGATCATTGTGGTAACTATTAAGAACTGTGACTCTTAATATCAAGTACTAAATTCTTCCACTGTTACTTACACTGAGTAGTAGCATAGTCTAGGAGCAATGCCATTGATTTCAGCATCAGGGGGTAGCCGTGTTAATCTGTATCTACAAAAACAACCAGGAGTCTGGTGGCACCTTACATCTGAAGAAGTGAGGTTTTTACCCACGAAAGCTTATGCCCAAATAAATCTGTTAGTCTTTAAGGTGCCACCGGACTCCTTGTTGTTTTTATTGATTTCAGCAATAGCTCCATTATGTTAATGGTACCCAATATACTTGCAGTCTATGGAAACAAAAGATAGCTGACATATAGGATATTTTCACCAAAAAAGTCTAAGATAACTCACTCTCTCTCTTGGTAGTTTCAGGTATTTAAAATCAACAACTCTTCTTTAGTTTTTCTTTCCACAGTATGTTTCTTCTCAAGGCACTATATATCAGGACACATGGGTATTGTAGGCATGCATGTGACTTCTGTTGAAGTCCTTCAGACAGATATCTATCCATTGCTGTTTTTTTCAGTAGTTGGATTGAAAAGGGATGCCAATATTTTCAAAACATTTTTCAAAATAATATTGGGTAAAATTGTCATAAATGCTTGCCTACATCCTATTTTCAGAGGTGACATGGGCACTGAGGAGAGTCTGTCTCGATAACTTTCAGTGGGACTTAAGCTTCTAATTATTTAACTGACTTAGGAGCTCCTGAAAATCTTACCCATCATTAAAATACTCAAGGCAATAAATAACTTATATTGATTTTCAGAACCCCCAAAATTATGCCCCAATATAACTTAATATACTGGCTTGTTTTTGAGCACTGCACTATTCCTTTACAGATAACTTTGTGGTAGATTCCAGCTCTTGTGTCCGTGCCTGTCCCAGCTCCAAGATGGAGGTTGAAGAAAATGGTATAAAGATGTGCAAACCCTGCACTGACATTTGTCCTAAAGGTAGGTTATCATTTATTATAGCTTTGCTTGAATTTACTCTGCACTCTAGTAGAGCAAACAAGGTATTACTTTTAAATGAAATGTATTCATGAATAAGTTCTTGGATATTGGGTACTTTGGGCCTCCACAGAACATAGAACTATGATGGCTGCCATGAGACGAATATTCCAAAAGATAACGTATTTCAGGATTATCGCTAGACAGTGGTAATATAGTCAAAAGGCTCATTTCGTCCTTGGGAAAAGTAAGGATAGTTTTTGGTCATTTGACTGGAATTGACCTGTAGGTTTTTTGTTATTGGTGGTGGTTGGAATTTGTTAACATTCACTGGTTTGAAAGCTTCTCTGTTGGAACCTTTCAGGACCACTTCCAAAAGCCCCGATTCTTCACTACCTTTATTGTCATCTTTGTAGGATGTCCCAGCAACCTGCTAGTACAACTGCTGAGTTTCTGCTCTCCCAAAGCAGAGACCTGAGGTTCTTCAGCCTCCTCTCTGAATGTCTTTGAGAGACAAGAGATCCTCTCCTTTCTCTCCAGTAGCATTGATGAAATATCTAAATCCCTCCTTTGCCTCAACAGGAAGCTTCCGGGTGGAAACCTGAGTCACTTTGCCTTCCCAACACAAGTTCTTAGAGATATTTTTCGAACCTTGGCAAGTTTGTCCTCGTGTTCATTTTGAGGGGCGGGCAATGGTTCTAAGTGATTCTTGTTTTACCAGAATCATTCTGCCCATCCCTGGAGGAAATGAAAGTTCAGATGAATAAGGAGCAAACATTTATTGATTCATTTAATTGTGTTGCAAGTTGTTTTCATGGGGTTCTTGTTTTGGCAGCATGTGATGGCATCGGCACAGGAAGTTTGACGTCCGCTCAAACCGTTGACTCCAGCAACATTGACAAGTTCATAAACTGTACCAAGATCAATGGGAACCTGATCTTTCTTGTCACTGGGATTCATGGGTGAGCACTAACACATTTTTGCACAGTATGTTAGGGGGCAAGCTGCAGGACAGAACTAGCTGTGGACACTTCTGATTTATATGGTTGTAAGAATGCCTGACTAAATAGAAGCCCCAAGATAAATTGGTTTTCTGCTCACTTTTTGAAGTGCTGGTACTGCCAGCTTGATTCTCACATTCAGCTTTTATGAAACAAAGGATAAGAAAGAAAGTTTGTGCTGGGAAAAGGAAACATAATTGGGTCACATATTCAGTTTAGGAGACCCTGGCCGCTGGAGTGACAGCTGGTCAGGGATTGTGGGGACGAGAACGGTTCACTTCCACTGATTTTCTTATCTTGAACTAAAAATGGGCCTAATCTGCAAAATGTGGTTCCAGATCTGAGGGCTGATCCTTAATTGATTTAAATGGCCATAGCTCCAGGACAATGGCCTTGCCTATGACAATGCACACCAGCTGAAGAGCCGCCCCCTGGACTTTGAACATAAGATAAGATATGGCTGTGAAATGTGCATTCAAGTTTGTATTGCAAACACCCACAGCGCTCAAGGGGGTTGTATCCAGTGTGTGTCGGTTCAGACATATCTGTGACTTGAATCCTTCCACGTGTGTATCAAAGGTTCAGAGACAACTGTAGAGAGAGAGTTATAAGAACCAAGGTTTCTGCTGGTTATGTCTTGCTTAAGGAAGGTATACCAAAGAGTTAACCGGCACTTTAGATTATGTTTTGGTGCCCCATTTGGTCACCATTAAAGCCAACAGTTTGCACTACTGATGTCACCTTGTATGAATGGGCATCATTTCCCAATGGAAATGCCTCCCGGGGAAAGAAGTTCTGTGTTTAGATATAGGTGACCTATACTGCAGTTTTCTCACATAGTCTTCCTTCCATCCTGAAAGGATTATCTTTGGTAGGGAAGAAATATGTTTAGCTCTCCTTTTTAATTCAGCCCTCACATGAGCATCAGTCATCAGTCAAGGTGAATTAAGGTGCCACCTTGGTGAGGTATAATAATACCCATTATAAAGAACAAAATCCCACAGATAGATTAGCACAGTCGAGCATGTGGAAACGTTGCTGTTATGACTATAAGTACTTCGCTGTTATGAGTATAATTTCTTTCTTTTCTGTGTGATAACAACAAAAACTATTCAATTATTTCTGCCACTACATAGCTTTTAAATCGTTACATCAGATCTGTAGGCTCCTTAAAGTTTCCAGCATCAGATGTTGAGAACTGAGATCTAATTACAGTTCCCATGCCAAATCGATGCTTGCAACTTTGCCACTGCACGTGGAAAGCATGGTTAACAACACTACAACAAAGGATCTGAAACAGAATTTTGACATGACTAATAGTGGTGGATTTTTCCACAGTCATCCTGTGTGTTCTGGTATGTAGAAAAGTCATAACGGCCTATATCAGGATGTGTCTTTCAGACTGCCCTTACGGGTGAGGCGAAAGAAGCCTGATTCCATAATATTTGAATTTGTTATAGGGGCCAATTGTAGTGCACCGTCACCTACAGCATGATCCAGAGTGCATTGAGGTCAGTGTAGAGACTCCATGGGAATTGGATCAGGACCCTAGAGCTTGATGATAATAAAACAGGGAAGTTAGAGTTTGACTGTGTAGATGGTCTTATCTCTCACAGCAGGGACTATAGTGTGAACGGTTAATGTAATAAAGCATAGGAATGGATAAAGAACCAGGTGTAAGTGATTCAAAGAAGTGCTGCTGCAGACTTGGGGAATCACTGAAGAGGGTCACCCAGGAGTCAATGGTCACATCTCACACGTTCTAATAGGTACAAATGACCAACCAAGGAGGCTGCTTTAAATTTGTTAAACTCGCATGACGGAAAGGAGGTTAGAAAACACAAGAAAGGCAGCAAGCAAAATGTACAGGAGTCTGAACATATTGTGTGCTTTAGCCAATGCATTAAGTGAAATGTAATTTTGAGTATTTTTAGGGTATTAGCTGCAAAAAATGTAGAGCAGAACTACAAGCTGAATTGTGCTAATGAATCTGTGTAACATCAAGCAAGAAGCTGGGGCAAAAATGACCTTGGAATAAAATCATATTCTCTGAAAAAGGATCTAAATCATGGACTAGAAATAAAAGACAAGCAAAAAGGTTAAAATATATTGCCGTGTTGGAACAGTGGAATACAAGCTTGTGACATTCATGTTGAAACCATACCCTGCTCTAATCAGTGTCCTGCATGAAAAGACTAATACCAGTCTTAAGCAGCACAGTGGACTTAATCTTGAGCATTACATTGGAAATTGGCCATAGATCTTGAAAGGAACAGGCTGGAGAAATACGAATCATTTTGGAAAAAAGAAGAGCTCAGAGAATGAATTAAAATAATGTTATAGTTAAGGGCTTTTGTTTGTTTGTTTAAATTTATTAAATTTTACAAAGTATATTTACAGAAAGGAAGTTACAAGAGCAGGAACAACTTGCAAAATAGAATTAAACAAAACATCCAAATTGTGTATTGAAATAATAATCAAATACATATTTGCCACTCATAGTTTTAAATAAGGAAGTTGTTTCCATGAATGCATATATTCAGGATGAATTCTAGCCTATTCTTTTTAGAAATGTATACTCGCTCATATTTTAGGTCGTAGACATTAAGAGTCCATGGGGAATGGAAAATTAAGAGGAGTTTTTACAATTTTAATTGCAGAGGTTATTAAAAGTGTGTGTGCATATGTGTGTTTTTAAATACTTTGCCTAATGAAGTACAAGATGCTTGTTCGTATTTTACCTTCACTTGGTGGGGAGTTGATCATTAACCATATAAACAGTATTGGCTCTTTGATTAATAGATACATTTAGTATGCTACCCTTCCCTTTTCTAGAGCAGCTTTGTAAAAATATTGCATCTCCACCCTTTTGATTCATTTGTTAGTTTACAAGACCTGTGAAGATAAATAGGGCCTAGTCAATAGCCCATTGACGTCAATGGATGTTACCTTTCCATTAACTTCAATAGGCTTTCGATAATGCTCGTAGTCTTTGTCAGTGTTAATACATGGCTTCTCCCTAAGTGTATGAGTGAAGTGAACTTCATTAATGCATGTGTGTAAAATCTGGCATTCAGTTTGAGACCGAGAAAGCATTGACTGAAATACAAAATGAGACACCTTTATAGTCCAGAGGTGGTACTGGCTGCGATGTATGATCTGGAAGCTTTGTAGTTTAAAAGAAATAGTATGCCTTGAGGAAAAAAAGGTCACTGAAAACATTTCCATAAGCTCACCTTAAATAATTTTAACACCTAACCACCGACACGGGAGCTGGAATTCAGGAATGGAAATTCATAGGAAAAGATACCCAGAGCAGTTTGCGCAAAGCATTTTTAGAACACTACATGTGCAGAATGTATCCCCTCCAGCAATGCTGGTGATGGCGTATTTCCAGGACTGCTTTGTTACCATCTTTCAAGAAGGGAGTATTAAAATAAATATGAAGCTAGCTGGGACCCAAAGTTCTCTGTGTGTTCTTATGATCAGAAGGTGCAAAATGAAGGAAGCTATCAATAGAAAGTTGGCCCTTGCAGTACGAAGTTAGTAAACTGCAGCTCACTTGTTCTCTAGAAGTCCCATAATAGGGCAGTTTAGTTTAATAAAAGCCCTGGTACATGAGAGGTATTCATTTATGGCCTGATTCCAAGCCAGTGGAAGTCAATCAGAGGACTCTCATTGACTTCAGTGGCCTTTGGATCAGGTTCTTAATTCCCTGTGTTTGGAGAGAGAGCTCAGGTAAGATTTGAGCTAACATCAGCATGCACAGAAAATGTGTCTTCAGTGATTTTATCATGCAGTGGCAATAAAAATAAGTGGCCTAACGATAAAATATAATTGGAATAGTTGGGGAAGAATGTCTTATCCTACAGTTCTGTAAGAAGAGGAAATGGCTACGTAAGATGCATTGGCTTCTCTTCTTTATTGGTTTGACTTTTTTTGTCTAAAATACTCACTGACATTGGGATGGGGATGTTTTATCTAGTAGTCTCATGTTTAGCAAAGAGAGCTTTTTTTAATATTAATGGATTTCAAAAGAAAAATTATATTTCTATGCTGAATCCTCAAAACCTGTCATCTTTTTTTACGAGAGCCCCAATTTGCTAAAATTAAGTGTACACTATTGCTGTGGTCCACTGGGCTTTAGGTTAAGTTTCCAGAACTCATTTCACTCCTGCTCACCTGGAAATGCTCTCTGTAAAGGTTAGAAGTGACCCCCATTACTCTGTCACTGCACTGAATTCTGAGAGCTTGTCTCCAAGGGCATCATGTTTGATTACCCTTGTATACAAATCCCAAGCGCCACGTCTCTGGGAAAGGCAAATAATGAGATGTTGGGAATGCATACTTCACCTTTTCTGAGGTTACCTTCCACCCCAGGGATGTATTTTTTTTTTTTTAAGAAAAGAATGCAAACATTCCATAGCAAGGTATTACACAAGAACCTTTCCTTAAAAAACCTTGTTCAGATCAGCATTTTCATATAAATATTCTTCTATGGAGGGGTCACAGTGTAATAAAGTTTACATTAAGGGGGTACCTTTCAGGAGAATGTTCTCTTACTTTATTTTATTTGCTGTGATAGGCAAAGGGTCATGAAATAAGGCAACTCCAGCATTGTCTGCACTAGCATATTCTGGCAAAGACTTTAAAATTTGTTTTGGGCACCTCATTTTTGGAGTGGCAAACTTGAGAGACCTTGGAAAAAGCCTGATTTCCGGAGAGGGTGGGAGCTCGGCACTTTTTGATAATCAACCCTTTGCGGTTTGATTTTCATAGATATTTCCCAAAAAACTGTAAAGGTGATGAGCACCCCTCACCTTCCATCAAGCTGAACTGGAAGATGTTGGGCTCAGGACTCCTGGGGAAACACTCAAGGCTCAGGAATTTAATGAATTGAAAAATTACTTGGTGTATTTGCTACCTAAAAGCAAGGTTCTGGTATTCCGAATACTGCTATTATATGATGTACTTTCATAAGCCTGCTCATTTTACATTCAGATCATCATTGTGTGTCCTTCTAATCTTCCAGGGACCCCTATCACACAATTGCAGCAATGGACCCAGAGAAATTAAATACTTTCCAAACAGTCAGAGAGATAACAGGTAACTCACCTCTGTGATCCTACATAATTTGGGCTCTTTCCTTATTTTGCATTTGCCATTTGTTTATATTTAAAGGATACATATTTTTTTTACTAGCTATGCCATAAGTCCGATAAACATTTAATGCTTAACTTCTTCGGTATCAGTTGTCGCTTACAAGTTCTTATTAATGCAGAATGTTGTCGAACTCTGGGGTTCTCAATCTAGGGAATACAAACAGGTGTCAGGAGGTCAGGACCTTATTGCAGGAAGGAGATCCTGGTTAGATTCATGCAAGATGGGAGGAGGACTTTGGGGCGCTCCTGATAAGGAAAAGGGGGTTGCTGTAAGGAAAAGGTTCCGAACCATTGCTCTGACTTAAATATAAATCTTTAAATCATTGCTGTGGGGGAGTTCAGTTTGTGACTCCTATTGGTTTGTGACACTTAATGGGAGTTGTATGGCTCGAACTCCATATAGTGCTTCATGAACTTCCACCATGTTTGCTACAGTTTCAGCCCACAGGGCTGTGAAGTGAAATACCACAGCTATGAGTTCTCCACTGATTGCTGTTTCCAGTGCTTTATATATCGTTAAGGACAAGCAATAACCACATAGACAAGCTACCCCTACTATGGGATGGTTATCATGGGGAGGAGTTTAAGCAAGATCTTGCCCTTTTTAAATGACCTTATATGACATGTCCCCAAATGCTTTACCACTCAAAAATCAGGGACAAATTGTGTCCTAACTTACATCCACTAAGTACATCCAGAAATTGTGCCCTAACTTATATCCCCAGTTGGTCAGCAGCGTTACCAACGTGCAAGTGAGCTCTGAATCTCACCCTAACTAATGAAGTGTCTTAGGTAATATAGGCATCAACTCAGAAAGGTACATAACTGCCAAACATTAAGCACCCAAATAGCCCCATTGAAGGTCACAACCTTAAGTCCCACTGATGTCAGCAGGACTATTCACATGCTTTAAGTACCTTGTTACATGAGGGTCATAGTGATGCCAGGCACGTGGGGACTGTGTGATGCGTGGTCTTCCTGCTTTGCATGTGGTGCTAGAGAGAGCATCAGTGTGGCAACGATACATATTTATGTCACTCCTCCCAATGCCAGTGATTCATATTTATGTCACTGTCGTCCTGGAGAATCATGATGTCACGTGGCAGAGAGGAGACTGGGCTGCAATGCCTCAAATCCAAATTCTCAGAACTGTTTCAAAACTGGGATATTTTGTTAGATTTATCTATAGCAAAACAAACTCAACTAAAATGTGGGTTTTTCACACATGTGTTCCTCGGTCATGCATATTTTGATTTTGTCTGCTGACTTTTGCTAGAAAAAGGCCGGGAAACCTAAGAAGTGTTGAATTTGCTCATATGTTACAGGGCTTCTCCTGACTCCGGTCTCTGAGACTGTACTAGTTCTGAGTCTTCTAAAACAACATATTTACAAATCTTTGCTCTTCTGGAGGAGCCTATACTACAGTGGCTGACATTCAAAGACAGTATCCTGCATCATTCATTACCCACCTATTTCTGCTTCTCAGATCCATGCTATCCCTTTATCATTCTTTCATAATTGAGATACATCATAAAGCAGTTTCTGTGGTTGAGATGATGAGACACTTGCTAACATTTCTGACTTTATCTCCTTCAGGTTTCTTGAATATTCAGTCATGGCCGCAAAACATGACAGATTTCCGTGTGTTTTCTAACTTGGTTACTATAGGTGGAAGAGCCCTATATAGGTAAGATGTGCTTTTCTCTATTTATGTAATAATTTATACTGTGCTATCGCCATTCAAAGAGTATCATATGCATAGCATAGAATGTAAAGTCCTTCATGAGGACCAACTGCATAATCACTTAGCATATTTCTCAATTACCAATGTATTCACTAACACTGGGTACATGGACTAACAACTTTAAGTTGTGCAAACACTATTGACCCTGTTAATTATGTTGCTTTAAAAATCATTGCGTCTAGGTTTCCTGCCACGGTAATCAACTCATGACCCTCTAAATTCCATTAATGATGGAATGTGCAGTGTGCACAGCCTTGCTATTCATGTTCCAAGTCTTTGACTCATGAAGCAATATCACTAATTTTGAAGATTATGATTTCTGACAGATACCGTGTTTCATTGTAAAGAAGTATCACATTTGAATGTGTTGACTCAGATGCCATTTGCATCTCCTAGTACGCTCGTGATACCGGGCATATTGTTTCTTAAAAGGCAATAGAAGAGAAATACAGGGATGAGCTGCCTCCGCTACCATTACAGAATATGGCACCTGCAATAGTTTGCCAGTTCCACTTTTACAAGTGATGTTTTGATATGAAAGCTGATGTGGAGCGGTTGGTGTTGGAGGGAAGCAAATACAGTAAGAAATAATGGGCAATGAAACAATATATCTATATGATATATACAGGAGCCCCTGGCTCCGGGTTGAACAAAATGTAGTAAATCAGTCAAGGGAGTCGGCTGATATCATAAACAACAGCCCAAGCAGATTATGAATAGCAGGGAAACCTTGAGATTGCATTACAGCCCTGTATTCAGTTTTTGAAGTAACGATTTTCATTGAGAGCATTTGGAAAACAATTACAATCATTAAAATAAATGAATTAATCTAGTGAATACCCCGATTTCTGGCTTCACTAATTTTCAACTGTAAAATGATGTACATCATCTTCTCCATGTTGCACAGTGAACTCGTAGTCTTTCTATGAGGAAGGGAGATAACCAGATACTTTGATACAAGAAAAAAACAACAACAAATCCTAGAAAGCGATCTGGAGGAATTGCCTTGAAAATAATCCTTTCTTCCCAGATTACTATAGCTGGCGTTAATGTGACTCGCGAGAGAGGATTTTCCGTCATGATGTGGGACTGCATCATTCTTTCATTTATAGCCTCTCCCAATATTACTGCCGCCTCTTTTTTTTTTTTTAGAAACCTTCCCTCTTTTCTGCAGTTCTCAGCATGGAACTTGAACTCAAAACAGAGAGAGTGGGTGAAATTGTATTTTGTGCCACAGAGGCGGGTAACAGCTGTAAGCCTCCAGTAATGGCCGGAGTGTGAGCATCACAGCTTATAGTATCATACCCCTGATAGCACAGTGACGCTCCACTAGACAAGTCAGCAAAGCTGCTTTGTGGTCTCCTACACTCAGTTCTTCCACATGCTCATTCACTGCTTTACAGCCGTGGAACTAGACTGACCTGCTATGAATCTTTGAACCATGCTGTGTGTATATGGCATTGGAAGCACTTGAAACTAAACTCCCTTCTTGAGTTGTTCTTTATTAATACTCCTTTTAGGTAAGACACGCCATTGTCCCTTCACGCATGGGATAAATCCCACATTCCAGGGCTATTCACTGCTTATGTTTGCTCCCCCAGTGGCCTTTCCTTACTCATCCTGAAGCAACAGGCAATTACCGCTCTACAGTTCCAGTCGCTGAAGCAGATCAGTGCTGGCAACATCTACATAACTGACAATACCAACCTGTGCTACTATCACACCATCAACTGGACCAGCCTCTTCAGCACGCCCAACCAAAAGACAGTGATCCACCACAACAGAAACCCTGAGAACTGCAGTAAGTACTTCTGCTCAATGCATACGTTTTGTTTGTGGTGGGTTTGCAGGTGTATACACGGAACAAATGTGAGACATACGGTGGGCCAGATTCCCGACTGGTATCACTCTGCATTCAGTGATGTCAATGGAGCAACATCAGTTTACACTAGCCGAGGATTTGGCCCGCTTGCCTCTGGTGAGATTTATAGGCAATTATGGTGCATCTGGGTGTGAGCAACTGAAAAACGAGAATGCTCACCACGTTTTGACTCTGGGACACTTTGAACTTCCCACTGTTAGAAACCCAGTTTCACAATTATAATCGCTAAAGTGGCGGTCCTCAAAAGGTGTTCGTTTGACAGCACTGAAAATTGTAGTCCAACCAAAGTGCCTCAGTCTTAGAGGGGTAACGTCTAGGAATATTTGGATGAGTTAGTCTCTTTCACTCTCACTCCTTTCTGTCCTAGACCTCTCTGCTAAGGTTACCAATAGGGTGCTAATTAATGCTGATAGAGTGGCATGTTTGTTAGTAACTGGATTAAGACCACTTCACCTGTGTGACAGACAACATGATCATAGCTACACTGAAATTAGGCCACGAATGTGCATGAAGGCAGTCACATCATGGCATTCGTACAGTTCATTGTAAGTATCTGCTAGTGCACTAACAAGAGATCAGATTCATAACATTACTTTAAGTGACATTCCCTGGATTTGTGCCTTGACCAGCCAGAAATGTTACACTTGTGCTGTGAGCTCTCTTAGACTGTCTGACTGCAGTCCTCCTTTGTGTTTCCCTGGTCTCATGGCTCTCCCTTTGATTTCTAAGCTTGTGTGTGTGGCTTGAATGCTGAATAAGCCCAGTCCTGCGTGTAGAAAGCACACTTTTTTTGGCGCCACCATCTCATCAGTCTTCACATATCGTTAGAAACTGTGAGCCAGAATCCTTGAGACCCACCATCATTTAGAGCAGCCTCGCAGCTGCTTTCAAATATGTCAACTGGAACAGCACCTAGTGGCTGGTCTAGCGGCTGAGGGTTACTGGAATGCACTGTGCTCCAGCTATACCCACTCCGATTATCCCAGCCATGGCTACCGCCAATCCTGGATCAATCCCTACTCTGTGGTGAGAGTTAGCATTATGCCAGCTATATCCCGCACAAGGGAATGCTCAGCTGCCCAATTCTGATAGCTTCCTGGCGGCTTTGTCCCTGCCCGAGCTGGCACGGGAGGGGAGGAAGGGGAGGAGGAGTGGCAAGGATCTGGCTGTATGCTTGCAATCTAGATAGAGGCATGTGTTCAAAATAATTGTAGATGTTGTGACTGGCTGTTCCTGGGGGGAGAGAACTTTTTGAGCCAACCACAACGCGGCACACTATGGTGCCTGAGTAAGAACAAGTTCTTGAGCTAGATGCAGAAATCACTGGGATGAAATATATGCCCTATGTTATGCAGGAGATCAGACCAAATCATCTTAATGGTTCCTTCTGGCCTTGAAATATATGAATCCATGGACCTTTTGGAGACAAGAAGCTTTCTCTTCTCTCTGCCACACAGAGCATTGCCATAAAGAGGGCTTTGAGAGAAAGAGTCATATTGTGTTAACCGCTGATTGGGTACAATAGGCTGGCTAGGATGCTGCTGAATACTTTCTTTTAAGGCAGCAACCACCGTAGCTCCTGTCTTGCCACAAAATAAAAACTCAAGCAAGAAATAGATGAGCAGAAGAAAGCAGGGAGCCCCATACCTCATACAATAACAGTTCAACATTGCTTCAAGGTTGTTAGAGCTTGGAGACCATGTGTATGAAGACAATCGAAAATAAATGGTCTAGGGTGAACCAAGCCGCATATGTGAGCCGGGGTGCTTTTCACTTCATAGAACCGTTTTTCATTTGTTGCACAGGCTTTGATTGCTTGGAGGCTTAGGTTGAACACAGTATTAAATGGCTGGGGAGCTGGAAAGTACGCCCATATTAGCTGTCAGGAGTAGCTTTTCATCCTTTCATGTAATCTCAAAGTTTAGGAGGTTTTGAACTAGCAAAAGCTATCAGAACATGGAATTCCCTACCCTATCCAGAGATGGAAGCCTGCATCCATTGTCAGATTGTTTTATTGCAGTGTAGAGTCATGTCAGTGGATTTATACGGAAAATACAACCACCACCAGAAAATGTCAGACAAAAATACAAACATCACCATTTTTTGGCCATAATAAAAAGTGTTTTTCAGCAGAAATAAATTAATATTTAGGCCTTGTCTACACTACGAGAGTAGTTCGATTTTACTTAAATCGAATATTTGGAATCGATATTGCAAAGTCGAACGTGTGTGTCCACACTAAGGACAGTAATTCGACTTTGTGAGTCCACACTAACGGGGAAAGCGTCGACATTGGAAGCGGTGCACTGTGGGCAGCTATCCCACAGTTCCCGCAGTCCCCGCTGCCCATTGGAATTCTGGGTCGAGCCAGCAATGCCTTCTGGGTAAAAAAATGTGTCGAGGGTGCTTTTGGGTAACTGTCGTCATCCATCCATCACTCACTCCCGCCCTCCCTCCCTCCCTGAAAGCGCCGGCGGGAAATCATTTCGCGCACTTTTCAAGTCATTGACAGCGCGGACGCCACAGCACTGTGAGCATGGAGCCCGCTGCAACCATCGCTGCAGTTGTGGCCGCTCTCAACGCCTCGCAGCTTATCATACAGGTTGCCCTGAGGCAGATGCAGAAAAGTCAGGCGAGGAGGCTACGTCAACGCGGTGATGGCCTGAAGTCTGAGAGTAGCACAGACCTCTCAGAAAGCAGGGGACCCAGCGCCGAGGACATCACGGTGGCAATGGGTCATGTTGATGCCGTGGAACGGCGATTCTGGGCCCGGGAAACAAGCACTGAGTGGTGGGACCGCATAGTGCTGCAGGTCTGGGATGAATCACAGTGGCTGCGAAACTTCCGCATGCGGAAGGGAACTTTCCTTGAACTTTGTGAGTTGCTGTCCCCTGCCCTGAAGCGCAATGACACCCGGATGCGAGCAGCCCTGACTGTCCAGAAGCGAGTGGCCATAGCCCTCTGGAAGCTTGCAACGCCAGACAGCTACCGGTCAGTCGCGAACCAGTTTGGGGTGGGCAAATCTACCGTGGGGGTTGTTGTGATGCAAGTAGCCAAGGCAATCGTTGATGTACTGCTGCCAAAGGTAGTGACCCTGGGAAACTTGGAGGCGATCATAGATGGCTTCGCAGCGATGGGATTCCCAAACTGCGGTGGGGCCATAGATGGAACTCACATCCCTATCCTGGCACCGGACCACCAGGCCAGCCAGTACATTAACAGAAAGGGCTACTTTTCCATGGTGCTGCAAGCACTGGTGGACCACAGGGGACGTTTTACCAACATCTACGTGGGATGGCCGGGCAAGGTTCATGACGCTCGTGTTTTCAGGAACTCTGGTCTGTTTAGACGGCTGCAGCAAGGTATTTACTTCCCGGACCACAAAATAACTGTTGGGGATGTGGAGATGCCTATAGTCATCCTCGGGGACCCAGCCTACCCGCTAATGCCCTGGCTCATGAAGCCCTATACAGGTGCCCTGGACACTGAAAAAGAACTCTTCAACTACCGGCTGAGCAAGTGCAGAATGGTGGTGGAGTGTGCTTTTGGACGTCTCAAGGGGAGATGGAGAAGCTTGCTGACTCGCTGTGATCTCAGCGAAACCAATATCCCCATTGTTATAGCAGCTTGCTGTGTGCTCCACAATCTCTGTGAGAGCAAGGGGGAGACCTTTATGGCGGGGTGGGAGGTTGAGGAAATTAGCCTGGCTGCTGATTACTCACAGCCAGACAGCCGGGCGATTAGAAGAGACCAGCGGGAAGCGCTGTGCATCCGGGAGGCTTTGAAAGCAAAGTTCCTGAGTGAGCAGGGTAACCTGTGACTTTCTAATTTTGTGTACAGAGAAGCCTTCACCCCACTTCCAACACACGTTTCAAAATAAAAATAGTTCAACTTTGTTAAAGCACACCGTTTTCTTTAATACTGTTTTCGCGGGAATTTTTAAAAACTGGGACGCAGACTGTGGTGCGGAGCGGGTGTAGTGTAGTCGCGCGAATGCAGCTTCTAAACTCAAGGACTGACAGGCTCCGCTGCGGTGGGATGGTTCTTTCAACGGAGCCTGTCACCCCTCCTGATAGGGACTGTGTGTATGGGGGGTCTATGTGACTTTGTGGCAGGGGGGGGACGGTTACAGATCCCCTGCTGTGTGGCTCTGTGATCCTGCCTAAGGACCGCCGCTTAAGATCTCTAACTGCCCTCCCCTGCCACAAAGTCACAGAGCAACCCACCCCCCACCACATAACATGAAAAGAACCTCCCAGACTAACCAGGGTAAGTAGTCACTGCATCACTGCACTATGTATGTGCCTTGCTGCTGTGCCTGCCCCCGACTATGTACCCTGCCAAAGGTGACTGTCCTGTCCAATTACCAACCCCCTTTCCCCCCCTCCTCCAAAAGAACATGATGGAAACAGTAGTTAACAGAAACATATTTTTTATTATCAACTACACATGGGACTGGGAAGTGAAACTTGGACGGGGGCTTGTGTCAGGCGGGAAGGAAAGTACTTGTCAAACTTTGGGGAATGAGAGCCTTCTGCTGCTCGAGCTCTCTGCAGGGGTGGAGTGAGAGTTAGCAGGGACTCTGCCGCCTCTCCTTCTGTGCACTTTGGGTGAAGGGAGTATGGGACTTGGTGGCGGGGGAGGGCGGTTAGAGATGGACTGCAGCGGGGCTCTGTCCTCCTGCCTCCGTTCCTGCAGAACATCCACAAGGCGCCGGAGCGTGTCCGTTTGCTCCCTCAGTAGTCCAAGCAGGGTTTGAGTCGCCTGCTGGTCTTCCTGACGCCACCTCTCCTCCCGATCCATGTTTGCTTGGTGCATTCGGGTCAAGTTTTCCCGCCACTGGGTCTGCTGTGCTGCCTGGGCTCGGGAGCAGGCTATAAGCTCTGAGAACATGTCCTCCCGTGTCCTCTTCTTCTTATGCCTAATCCTCCCTAGCCTCTGGGAGTGTGATGACAGGCTAGGTTGTGAGACAGTCGCAGATGGGGCTGTGGGAATGGGAAAAAGGGAGTGAATTCCTCAGAAAGCTAAATGTACTTGTGAACAAAGAACATAGTCTTTCTCTGTGAACAGGACCATGCACAGCACCTATCACATGCGCACTCAGCACAAGGTCGAATTCTCGGCCTTCGCATTCAGTGTCTGGGGTTTTGCAGAGCACTTTCGAGAACCCTGTCAGGACAACGGAATTGCTCTTGCACGCAGACATGGTAAGCCGTAGATTCGTGGCAGCTTAAAACTTTAATATTAGCAATGGCCTCATTTCACATTGAAATCAATGTCGGTCCCTGCTGCCAGCAATCCGGCAAGCAGGAAGTCTGCTCCTGTCCCACACCCTCGCGGCTGTCCCCGGGAACGATCCCTTTCGGCTGACCCTCTCCCGCCTCCACCGCGTGGCTGCAAACCAGCGGTTACAGTTCTGTAAAGGAACGGTAAAGCAGTCCCAACACTAACATTCCCCTACCTCATTCAAAGCAGGTCGTCATGAGCGACATCACCCTCATGAGGATCTTTGAGAGCGACAGACAGAGAATGCTCCGGGAAAGCCTTCAAAGACCAGGGCCGTATGCCGCCATGCTGTGCCAAGCAATGATTCCGGAGTACTTGCTAGTCTCGTGGCGCGGCAACGTGTCCTACAATGGAGGACCCAATAAGGCCGCTCTCCCCAAGAACCTAATGCAGCGGATTTCAAATTACCTGCAGGAGAGCTTCCTTGAGATGTCCCCGGAGGATTTCTGCTCCATCCCCGGACATATAGACCGCATCTTACTGTAGCTGCAGTAGCAGGGACTAAACAGTAGAGCGGCTTGGGCAGGACAATCATGCAAAACCGGACATTGCTAGATTTTTTTCAAATAGTTGCACTGCCCATGACTGAACCGTTAAGTTAATCAAACTAATCATGAGAAACCCATTTTTTAAATTGTTAATAATCATGTTCTGTTACAAATAAATGTTTAGATGTTTACAACACTTACTGGATGATCCTTCACCAGATTCTGTGTCCGGGGTAACGGCTGGGGAGGGTTGGTAGGGGATCTCTGTAAGGGTGATGAAGAGATCCTGGCTGTCGGGGAAATCAGCGTTGTGAGCGCTGTCGACTGCCTCGTCCTCCTCATCTCCTTCCTCATCTTCCCCGTCCGCTAACATGTCCGAGGATCCGGCCGTGGACACTATCCCATCCTCAGAGTCCACAGTCAGTGGTGGGGTAGTGGTGGCGGCCGCACCGAGGATGGAATGCAGTGCCTCGTAGAAACGGGATGTCTGGGGATGGGATCCGGAGCGTCCGTTTGCCTCTTTGGTCTTCTGGTAGCCTTGCCTCAGCTCCTTGATTTTCACGCGGCACTGCATTACATCCCGGCTGTATCCTCTCTCTGCCATGTCTTTAGAGATCTTCTCATAGATCTTTGCATTCCGTCTTTTGGATCGCAGCTCGGAAAGCACGGACTCATCGCCCCACACAGCGATGAGATCCAAGACTTCCCGATCAGTCCATGCTGGGGCCCTCTTTCTATTCTGAGATTGCACTGCCATCAGTGCTGGAGAGCTCTGCATCGTTGCCAGTGCTGCTGAGCTCGCCACGATGTCCAGACAGGAAATGAGATTCAAACTGGCCAGACAGGAAAAGGAATTCCAATTCAAATTTTCCCGGGGCTTTTCCTGTGTGGCAGTTCAGAACATCCGAGCTCTTACTGCTGTCCAGAGCGTCAACAGAGTGGTGCACTGTGGGATAGCTCCTGGAGCTATTAGCGTCGATTTCCATCCACACCTAGCCTAATTCGACATGGCCATGTCGAATTTAGCGCTACTCCCCTCGTCGGGGAGGAGTACAGAAGTCGAATTAAAGAGACCTCTATGTCGAACTAAATACCTTCGCGGTGTGGACGGGTGCAGGGTTAATTCGATGTAACGGCGCTAACTTCGACATAAACGTCTAGTGTAGACCAGGCCTTAGTGAAATTGTATATTAAAGGGACTGAATCACTGGTGATATTTCAGAAAATGATTGGCAGACGATGAAGACTTTAGGATCCTGGAGCTTCTCAAGTGAGTAACTTGAGTGAAGTTACCCGCATATAGAAGTGTTTTCAGGAACAGGCTCCCAAACCACAATAATCAGTCTGAAGAACTAAGGAGGGTAGGAACAATAAGCCGATAGGCATTTGAGATATGCAAAGGATTAATGATTAATATACGAGATGATCCAGAGTGGTTTGTGAATGAGAAACTGAAAAAAGCAGTATCTCTCTTGTATACTTTTGCTCACATATCAGCAAAATAAGGGACAAACAATTTAATCCTGTGTTAAGATATATGCAAACTTGAAAAAAAGATATGTATATTGCATTGAGATGTTAACACTACATTGTGTTGCTCCTTTTCTTTGTAATTTATATTAGTAGTATTACATTTTTTTTCTTGTTATACTAACATCTTAGAGGCCACAACCTGGGCTGGCTCTAGGTTTTTTGCTGCCCCAAGCAAAAAAAATTTTGGCTGCCCCCCGGCCCAACCCGGGGCTCCTCGCCGCACCCCCGCTGCCGCCCCAGCCCTGGGCTCACACCCCCCCACCTGCACCCCCCTGCCGCCCCAGCCCTGGGCTCCTCCCTACCCCCCACCATTGCCCCCCACACACACCTTCTTCCGCCGCAGCCCTGGGTCACTGGTAACTCGCTCCCGGGGCAGGTCTCTCAGCAGGATTTTTAGATGTGTACAGAACACAGACAGGATTGGTTCCCATAAGGTTACAGAACTACAGTAAAGTGGAACAATTTTCAGCTTGTGTGATTGGAGGATATCTGGATGCATATTATAAGACTGTCCTACATAAATGAGGAAAAGTTGAGGTGCCTTTATTATTCTTTTGTTACACTTTTTCTTTCTATGGGGAATTTGCCAATGCAATATCACTCTCTTCCTGTTAAACAAACAAACAAACAAACAAACAAACAAACAAAAAAGCAATGGCTGTTGAAAATAGCAATTCCAGTCCTAATAACCACTGGGAAGCATTTCTTGCTCAATTTTATCCTACTTTTTCTACAGCAAGTTACAGTGGATCAGTATATTTGATTTGGGAGAAATGAAGTAACAGCTGCCCAAACTGAGCTTGAGCACTCCTGAATTTTGAGGTGTTCAAATCTGGAAGGCAGGTACTGGGGGCGGGGAGAGGGGGGCTGTGGCTCCTCAGGGGAGCACAGCAGCATATATGCAGCAGCGTGTCTGGCACTGCGCGAGGCCAGACACACTGGTCTGAGTGGCACGGCAAGGGGGCTGGGGGATTGGAGAAGGGATAGGGGGTTCCATGGGGGCAGGGGGGGTTGGATGGGACGGAGGTTCAGGGGGGGCAGTCAGGGGCAGGGAGAAGGGGGGGTTAGATGGGTCAGGGGTTAGATGGGTCAGGGATTTGGGGTGGGGAGCAGTCAAGGGACAGGCAGCAGCATGGGAGTCCCAGGGGTTTGTTAGGATACAGGTAGGGGGTGGTGTTCTAGGGGGAAAGTTGGGGGGGGGGGTCTCAGGAGGG